>NW_011888810.1:318821-328339 GCF_000151845.1 Pteropus vampyrus
TTTTTTTTTTTTTTTTTTGGTTCACATAATATCCCATTTCCTTTTATAGATTCTTCCCACCCAACCATGCGTAAATATCTAATTTCCGCCTTTACTATATAAAGCTCCACATCTTCCCTCATGTGAGAGCTACATTTGAATTTCATGAAGAAAATGGGTGCCTTTCAGCTCACCTCCCGGTCCAGCAGTGCAGGTGACACGACGGTGACAATGTCTCCTTTCTCAGGATCGATGTAGAACATGTTGGGAGATGGCTTGTCAGGTGTCTGCTGACGGATATTATAACGCAGGAGGGCATTATCTGTGGCTGGGTCATCTGCATCAAAGGCTGTCATCCGCATCACCGTGGTCCCTAAGGGGGCAGGACAGAAGGACGGGAGATGGTCATTTGGGGGACATCGACAGGCAGAGCCCCTGTCCCCCATCCAGGCAATGGCAATGAAGTGATGTGCCAATCACTTTCCAAATTAAAAATGGAAAGTATTTCTTTAGCTCTGTGATGGTTTAGCTTGTCTTCCCCACTCCCTCCCTGCTCCATCATGTTAAAAGACCTGAAATAAAGAAAAGATATCTTCGCTGTTCAGGAGATTGACAGCCTAATTTTTCCTTCTGCTGATATGCTGTTCATTTTCACGGGCTTTCATTCCATTGTAGATGTGGCCCCATGACAATGGCCTTCATTTTAAAAGCCCTTATTGAAAGCCTACTACACGTGGGGCCCTGGGCCAGGTGCAAAAAGGCACATTCCCCAGTGTCCAGCAGGTCAGTGATTAGTAGCAGAGAGAGCATGTAGAAAGGTAAAAATACTAAAGAATATCAAGTACATTGAGAGAGGGCTTTATGAATACAGAAGAGAACAGCCTCATTTAACCTGGGTTCGGAAAAGCTCTCTGGTGCCTAGGGGGAAGTAATGGGAAAAGATATGCCAATTGAAGGAACATGAACAAACATTGATTGAGCATTCCCTATTGTGGCAGCCACACTGTCTTAGGCACTTTAATTACAAAGACAATATGAAGATGAGGGTGACATGAGGACTATTAGGTATGTCAAGGGTTGATAAGAGTGTCAGATACAGGGTCTTGCTCGCACATAGCTGACATGAATGGGAATTGGTCAACTTTCAGGGAAAACTGAGCAGCGACTAGTAGAAAAAAAAAAAATGCATTCATCCCCTTGGCATCTACCCTCGAGAAACACTCACAGGAGGGTTTTTGCCAAGTGTGTTCGTGGCAGGATTATCCACCACAGTGAAATATTGAGAAACAGAATAACTGTCCAACAACAGAGGAATTGCTGATGGTATCCCGACACTAAGAAACATTTTGTAGCAGTTTAAAAAAGTTTGTAGATCTAATGTGCTCTAACATGGAGTGCTCGCCGAGAGAGAGCATTAAGTGAAAAATATCAGGTTGAAGGATGTTATTCACAGTACGGTATCATTTTTGTGAACCTGCCGGCACAGAGAAAGTTCCACAATACTTTATGCATCTGTTTTGCAGGTACAGTTTATACGTGTAAGTGCATAGAAGCAGCTCTATAAAGGTGAACTTTGCATGGGTTATGGTGGCTAAATTTGGGAAAGGAGAGGGGACTTGGATTAAGGATGGTGACAAAGGAAGATTTTGGCTCAGTTTGTAATGGTTTGGTCATTTTTACAAGGAGAATATATTGCTTTTGCAATTAAAATTTAATTTAAAAGGATCATAATCATAAGCACTGATAGAAGCATGGTCTAGAGCAGAATCAGGCACGTTTGCCTGCTGGTCTCAGCAATTGTGAGCTATCATATTTAGCTCAGGGTGACCTGCCTGACCATAATTTTTCATGGCAGTTTAGTCTCCTATGAATATAGAATCCCACCTTCTGGTTCCGAAGCCTTTCGGATCCACAATGAGTGACCTAACTGGTAAGAGATGAAAGCAGTAGACCTACAGTTCCTAGCAGGAATATTTACATGTATATATAAAATATGGATGCTTAAAGGAAACAGAATTCACCCAGTTCAGCCACCACCCCAGTAGGTCTTTTACTTACATAACAGCGCTTCTCAAACCGTCAGAGCCAATTTACTTTTTCTCATAGTAGGAATCAGATTGTCAGCCATTATGTCTGACTGATCAGGCAAACAAGGGGGAGTCTGACCAAACTAAAGCTGGATCAGTTTGTTAAGTAGTCTCAGTTAATTTCACCAGTGTTGCTATCAAGGCTAATGCATCAAGATGTGACTCTCTTCTACCTCATTTCTTTGCCCTTCCTTGTTTCTTTGTGAGAATGTTGCAAGGCAAACCTTTGGGTCCAGTGCAAGAATAGAAAATTCTTGGCATGTGCAAGCCCCTCGCCTTTGGAAGATATCAGCAAACCATTTGACACTCTGTTTCCCATTAAGTTATGGAATCAGGGTTCTTTCTCAACCCACTGGTCCAGATGGCCAGTCTCAGTACATCAGTTTAGTGTGAACAGTGACACTTACTTGCCTTTCTGGTTTAGGAAAACAGGCATACTTGGGGATCTCTATCAGAAATGAGAAGTAGCTTTCAGGCCTGAAATCTCACCCAGTGATGGGCAAAGTGAGGTCTGTGGGGCCAAAGGCATGGAAAGAGGCCTCAGCCCCACCAATTCCTCACCAAATAGTCTCTGGTTAAGTAAGCATGACCCAGTGTCTTGCACTTTGTTAGTGTCTAATGAATGCTTGATTGATGGAATCTGTGTCCTATTTAATCTGCCTTTAATTGCAGTCAAAGATGAACGAGCAAAAGAAAGTATAAAAATGAAGTCATCGTGACTTTTGACTGTCATGGTCAAAACCTCTCAGATTTATGAGTTTTCCAATTTTCATCAGGAATTCATTGATAATGTCTTTTTTAGTCGTTATTTTTTTACAGATTCGATAACATGACATAATAAAAGGTTATCATGTAGTATTTCCAAGGTCACACAGAAATATTTTTTTTTTATTTTAATGAATAGCTAGAGAGCAAGTAAACTTGGTTTTCGGTCCTGCCTTTGTCTTAACCCAGGTGTGAATACATACCTGGATTTACTTCTGAGATTGACCTCTACGGAGACTGCCTATGTCAGGAGATAGGTTTGCAGCAATGAAGAAAAAGATTGTAAGGTAACATATCTAGGTTTAGGTCTTTACTATGAGAACGTGGGCTAGTTATTCAAACCTCCCCAAGCCTCGATCTCCCCTTTACAACATGAAGACACTACTAACACTTTTCTCTCGGTTACTGTAAAGATTTAATGGGATAATATATTAAAGAACTCAATATAGTGCCTGATGCATTAGTGCTCTGAGGAGGATGCCTTTTATGATCAAATCTGCAGTGCAGGCAATGGCCTCAGACAAAGGAGCTCAGAATTAAATTGTCCACAAAACCTGCCATGCGAGGTGGCCCTGCCTCGCCCTCTCCCTTCTACCTTGCCCATTGCTCTTAGTTTCTAGATTTGGGTTTCTATTATGGAGATCACAACTCTATACCAACACACACACACTCACACACACTCTGTAGTTTGCACTGCTTTTCCACATGATACTCTAGTGGATCAAGGCTCTATCCTGAGTACCAGTCCATTTGCTGGGTTTAATATCCTGCTCTTGCCAGCTCCTCCCTTGGCAGCTGGGCCATACTTTTTGTACTTTCAAGTTCTACAATGGCTGGATAAACCTACTTCCTAAGCCAGCATTTCCTAAGTTGTAGCCAAGGAACTCTGGTTCCATGGGCTCAGCAGAGAAACAAATGTGGAAAATATGTGGTAACCATAGTTAAGCCAGTTTTCTCTTGGAAAATGGTTAAGTGCCCCTATAAGCAAATGCATATTGAAAATCTCCAAGAGAGGGTCAAATCTGCAGAATTCCCCAAATTTCTCTATTGACGAATCTCTTCATTTAAAGAAAATCTTTATGTGAGGGGCTGCATAGTCCTAAATTTGAGCTCTTGGAGGGCACATGCTGTGTTTTGTTCATATTTGTAAACTCAGTATCTGACACGTAGTAGGTACTCTATCAATGCTGTTTGAGTAAAATTGCATTCTTATAATTCACTGTAGCTTTGCCTCTTCCACACTGATCAGAAGTCATGGATAACTTGTCTACAGTGCTGTCGGGGCATTTTTCACAACCAGGCATGCTTCACTACCTCCTCTGAGCTCTTTTTTGCCCCTTGGAGTCCCTTGTTGGAACTGGTTTCGGCAGTCATAACTAATTGCAAGTCTAGGGCTGATGTTCAGCAGGTAAACATCAGGACAGCTGTTCCCACTGCCTATGGGAGGCATCGGTACCCTCCCCCTTACCTGAGCCCATTCCTAGGCTCTAAGAAAAAGGGCTCATTGATTTCCATCAGCCCAGAAGCTTCCTGTCTGTGCTTATTTCATGCCAATGTGTGCTTTTTGATGGCAGAGAAATGATAATTACATGATAGACATGGGTATGGATCCTCCACACACAGCACATTTCTGTCTTCTCCCTTGTCACAATATTCTCCTGAGCATCAAAACAAATGATAATCACCCTGTCACTCCCAGAGCCATATGAACTAGAAGTGGCCTCTCCAAAGCAAAATAAAAGAATTCCAAGTGGCTAGCTGAAAGTCTCAAGTCGGGCCATTATTTTCCTTTGTCGAAGGACATGGCTGCCAACGCGACAGGCTGATAAACAATTATGATTGTTTTGTCTTAGATAGCCCCTTCCTCTTGGCTGTATTTCTCTGATTAAAGTGCTGCCTAGTGTCATGACCTTGAAAGCTGGTGTTGACAGGTTTGTCTCTCTGTGACTTTGAGCACAGTTATGCCTTTGAGAAGCAGAGCGCAGATCAGAAGGTGAGGGGCTAGTTTCAACCTCCATGAAAGGTCAGCCAGCCTCAAGTGGGAGGCTCCAAAAGATGGCTTGCTAAGTGCCACAGGTAATGAAATTATTCTGTTCTGGAAATCTTTTTACTTCATCCCAAAACATTTTTCTCACATGATCAAAAATGTCAGCCTCTTTTTTTTTTTAAACCGTATTCCCATAAGCAAATAATATATCAAGACAAAGACATTCAGATCTGATAGCACAGTTGGGGCAAATGTATCTTTCCAGGGAGATGCAGAGTACCAAATCCAGTATGAGCAGAAATGGAAGATGTCACTAAGTGAGCTCTCTGGATGTAACAAAATGTTGCATCATCATAAAACATCAAATTTGTGAGAGAAGGTAGTGGGTTTTAAAGCGACCCAAACACTGATCTGTGACTGAATTAAGAGATGTGCCTCAAACGTTACTGACAAGAGAATGTGACCATGGATACTGCATTGCACAACTTATTCCCCATATCAGAACAAAGTCCTTAGACTATCGGTACCTAAACCTGTTCAGCCAGGTGAAAGAAAGGAACATAGAAGCATCTTGGGGTATGTCTAATTGCACTGATGCCAACTTGAAACTAAATTTTTCTTGAGGGCCCTTCAGGTTGAGGGGTTTTGGGTACTTTGATTTGAAACACCCAACCTGAGAGTTCTAGATGTGGGAGGACAAACCGGCCAGTTTGCCTGGGACTTAGGGAATTCCAGGACAGCCTGGGGCAAACCAGATGAGTTTATTACCCTACAGGCCAAGTTTTGCTTTCAGAGGTAGACACATCCCTTGGCTGTGACCATCAGAGGACAGACATGAGACTTGTTATGAATGTAACTTTAATGGCCCAAGACCACGGCCATTCCTTCGACTCAACACCAGTCACACCAATCTGGGGTTGCTTTTTGACCAAGCAGGTGGTCACAACCCAGTTCTCTCCCAACAGTTCTTAATAACGAAGAGAGAGACCTCAGTGTGCAAACTCAAGGTTGAACAGTACTAGAGGCACCATTAGGGTGTGGGCTGTCTCATTTAAAACCCTCAGCATTTGCCAACGGGGCATCCTTAAGCATATTCCTTTATTTAGTCAAACCCCAACTTTTTCATTTACAGAACAGCATCTCCCTTAATTGGCTGTTATGGGCATTGAACGAATTAATTCAGTATTTCTCAAACTTTATTTTTTCATCATCAAGAGACAAAGAGTCTTTTTAGACATTTTTTTTCCTACTCACCACCCCCCGCAGCAGATATACTGTATATTTATGTGCTATGGCCCTTTGCAGAGCCATAAACCATTGTAATATCTAATCTCTTCAATGTTCCCCCAAAGAACCAATTTTCTTCCCTGTTGGGGTGATATTGTCCCCACTGAGAATGCATAAATTAATGAATATAAAGCCCAATGCCTTGGCAATGGTAAATACTCAAGAGATGGAAGTTTTATTGTTATTTTTATTTGCTACTCAGTTCTGGGGGACCCAGTGCTGTGTGCAGTAATGACAAGCAAAACACCTTGCAGGACCCAACCGCTTAGAGTTGAATTCATACTCTTTCTTGGACTCACACTCAGGAGCTATAGGAGCAGGAATTAATTAAAATCTCGTAAGGAAACAATTCCTTTCTTTCCTTAGACAAGCCTAGAAACTTTGGTTGCATGCATGCGTTCATGAATCAACTTCCTCTGGTCTTATCAATGTTTCTGTGTATACAGGAATAGGAAAACTGTCAAATGATTAGTCGACAAAAGATAACCAAACCAATCTGATAGGGATCCACAGGCAGCCCACATTCTGCAGTGTGTGCATTCCTGAAAAGTCATCCATGTAATGAATCGTAAATAATGTCTTATTTTCCCCTTGACCTACATTAGCATTTCAGAACTGCTTTATCTTCACTCCTGAAGGAGTGTCCAGTTGGAAACCACTATTCATAATTCACTTTAAGCTTTTCTGCTTATCTCCAAAACACTCTCTTAGCAGGTGGGGTAGGAGGAGGTTGGCGCTCTGATCTGGGTGTGGAGACTGTTGAAGAAAGCCCCGCCTGGATCCTCAGAGGGCATAGAGAAGTGCTTCTACCCTGACTCTGAGGAAGAAGAAAGGGGGAAAGCAGGCTGAGACTGAAAGCAAAGCTTGGGAGATTTAGCTTTGTCACCACTGCCCCTTTTGAGGGCATTTCCTTCTGTCCCCCAATTATCTAGGAATTGTCATTTATCAGCACCAAGATCCTCTCGCATTTTTCATATGATAGTCAGGCTATGCACTAGACCCAGAAAGTTCTTGATAATGGGAGTTTTGATAAAGATGTCAATGACCTTTGGCCTCTCCTTCGACTGTAGCTGAGACCCACTGGTGTGACTCTCTGGCCCCATTTCCGGAGTTTATTTTTAATGTGGAAGTTGCTATTTCAAATAACCAAAAAGCACAGCATTTTCTGGGGATGAACTAAAACAAAAAGCAACAGGTGCAGGTAAAGAGTTGATGAGAATAAAATGCAGCCCGTTTCTCAAATGTTGGGCTTTTGGGGCCACCAATGATGTCACCACTAAATCACTGTTAATACGTTGACCACTGACCATTTCGATTGCTTTAAAGGATGTATGTAAACAACACTGAGTCAAACTGGCACAAAGTACATACTTCTGCTGCAGGTTTTGAGTTGAGTAAGTATTTTCAAATACAAAGACAACTCTGTTCTTAAAAATAAGAATGCCTTAAATTTTGAGACAGTTGCTCACTTCCTTTAATAGCAGCCACGAGCGCCTATGTGCAGCTGCAATTACCACAGGCTTGATTTGAAATGCAATAGACTTCTCTCAAATTTGCTTTACCTCCCTAGAGCTAGTTGGTTTTTTAAGTACAAATTGACAGTCAAATATGTAATAAGTTATGACAAGTTGAGCAATGGTTGTCTCCACCTGTTTTCAAAAGTTGTTTATTTCTATACTGATGAAGAGATGGTGGCGACAGAACCACTTTATGATTCTTTTAATCCTTCAGTTGCTCCCGCTCTTTGTTCGCTCTTCGCAGAAGCTTTGCTCTCCTTTTCTGGTGAGATATTGTTTAATTAAGCTTCGACAGACCAGGTTTTAGGAACAATACCTGTTTTTGAGATTTAAGATAAGATGTGACTAAAATGTGAGGTCCTCCTGTCATGATGCATTTTATTGCCCTAGTTTCTTCATTTCGTACGGAATTTTAAACTAATATTTTTCTCAAACCTGTTAAAAATTTCAATTTAATCTTTCTATCATTTATTTATTTATTTATTTATTTATGTGTAGCTCTTTTAAAAGGATACAGGATTCTCCATATTGAATTAACTGATCTAAAACGTTTCAAAAAAGCAATTTTAAATGGAATATTTATCCTTAATATTCCAAAATAATAAGAAGAAAGCTTCGTATTGGATAAACATGAAGTAGTGAAATTCTCAAATATGAAAATATTTTTTCATAAGACTCTAGAAACAACAAAAGGAAATTGTGTGTGTTTTTGTTTGCTTAACCAATTTAAAAGATTTTAAAAAGGTAATTTTAATTCTTCTCAGAGCAGTGGTTTGCAATTAGGGGTGATTTTTTTTCTCCCAGGGAACACTGGGCAATGTCTGGAGACATTTTTGATTGTCACGACTGGGGTGGGGTATGTGATACTGGCATCTAGTGGGTAGAGGCCAGGGATGCTGCTAAACAGCCTACAATGCACAGAACAGCCTCACAAGAGAGAATTATGCAGCCCAAAATGCCAGTAGTGCTGAGGCTGAGAAACCCCATGTTAGAATCGTTCATACCAGTGTCCCTAAATGTGGCACTACTGGCCCTTTAAAAATCCTGCACTTGAACAATTGAAACCACAATTTGCCTCTCTTCTAGGAACTTCTAGATGTGAAGTTTACTGAGGGTAGAGATCCTGTCTCTTCTGTATTTATTCCCCACATGATGGCTCAGATATTAATATCGTTGAATATGCAAATTCAGCATAGTATATAATGTTTAATAATATGCTAATACTAACCAGTTAGCTTTTCTGATTAAATTTTGTACTTTCAATGCATGGAACTCTTCAAAGTTACCAGGATAATGCTTTGTGAGTAGTAAGATTTTAGTAAACATTTGCTGAATGAGTAAAGAAATAAATTAAAAAGATGAATAAATAAAAATGAATATTTTTATTTCCTCTATTACAGCTCAAGGTAATGATGGAAGTGGAATGGGAAGCAGATGGATAATTAATGTCTGATTGGCACTAAATATTAATTTCTAGGTAAATTCTGAGTAATAGGCCTATTATCCCTATCATTTATATCTATTTAAGGGCAAAGGTGAAACAGTTTTGCTATTTAAAAACATGAAGTATTTTAGGCTAGGCTAGACTAGGATAATAAACCAATCCTGAAATTTCAATGGCTTAATACACAAGGTTAATTCTTCCCTCAGATTCAGTCCATTTTGGAGCTCCTGTCCAAGGGCAGCTCTTCTCCCAGGTGTGATGTAGGGGTCCAGGCCCTTGCATCCTGTAGCCATGCCATTGGGACCACGTGGTTTTCTGATTGTTGTGGGAAGAGCACACAGAATGCAAAGCTGCATGCTGCTGACTCATTAAATTCTTCAGCCAGAAATGACACAAGTCACTACTACCCACAGTCTATTGGCCAGATCTGGTATCTAAGGCCAGATCAAGAG
>NW_011888810.1:329899-336395 GCF_000151845.1 Pteropus vampyrus
TGACTAGAGAACACCCTTGTCCTGATCCACTAGAGCTTGCTGGGGCATCTTTGAGCCACCTCAAAGAGCCCAAGGGACAAGCAGAGCTGTAGTGCAGGGCGGATGATCAATGACCTCAGAACTGCACTTGTTAAGTGAATAACCTGTCTAAAGTCACAGGCATGATCAATGAGGGGCTCAGGGAGGTTTGCATGGGAGAAGGGGCGGTTGGTGATTACTGCAGTAACAAGATACAAATGAGCTGGGATGTTGAAATATGGCACATCCGAGACTCGAGACTCTGCATTCAATGGGAAGAAAGTGCCGGCAAATTGCTAGTAGAGCTGTAATGTTGCTGATTTTGCAAACATGTGTTCTTCAACTTGATAAGTAAATACATATTGGGTAATGTGGTGATGTTGCAAGCTGTTGTTTTATGGCTGGAAAGTCAGCTGCCGGTGATTGATGCTAGCAATGAAAGTATTTATAAAATAACACTGAATTAGGAGGAGCTGCTTTATGAGTCTGGGGAAATGGATCTTTTATGAAGAATAAAACTTGATGAAGGAGGTTTATCAGGGTCGCAAAAATCTGAAATTAAGCACGCTGAGGTTGAGGTCTAAAAGGAATCCCTCTAGATGCCTGGGCTTGCAGCCTGGGGATGGGTGGCATAGCTTCTCCATGATGATCTGTGACACGTGGAACTGGAGTCATTTTTATTCATGCTCACTTCTCTCTACAGTGAATGCCACTTATGAAAGCTACATTTCCTCTTTCAGGCCATCGGGGTGCCACTCAGGGAATAACTTAGACACATAAAACTAAATGACACACATTTGATTCACTCTCATATCCCACTGAATGGAGCAGGGTCAGGCACATAGTAGGTGCTCAGTAAATCTTTGGTTATGGAGTGAATGGAGAAGAGATCCAATAGTGTCTGGCTCATTTTGTATGAATATTTTCTCATTTTATTTTATTCTTATTCATTTTTAAATTGTCTTTCCCATGTATGCATTTCAGCCTCACGATGGTGGTTGCCTTTCCAGGCTGTAATGTTCTCTTCGTGGGAATAGTCTGGCAGGGGAGAGACCAAAGGCACCTGCTCCCTAAGCTGAAAAGGCCAATAGGCACATGACTCAGGCTGGTTCAATTGGAATCTCCCCTGGATAATGACGGTACTCACGTGATGGGGTTGTTGTGTGGGTTAAATGAGTTAACATATCTAATATTCAGCTCGGGGCTCTGTGCTCTTTGGCAATATTGTTATTAGAAGATGGGAGAAGCTTGGCTCAGAGGCTCCACTTTTGAAGTACAAGTGTTGGATGAATGCAAGTTTAGTGTGGAATGCTTTTTCTTATTGAGGCAATTTTAGGTTGTATATAGGGGAAGACTACCAAGTACAACAGAGGTGATCATCACTTTCACTCAGTATTAAGCCTCAACGTTTCAGGGTCTATCCCACGCACTGGGTGACTCAGAGGTAATTAAGATACAGCCCCTTCTTTCAAGTTGCTGAATTGATCTTGGTTATCCCCTTAGCCTTGTCTGTCATTTCTGAAACTGTTCCTGTTGGCCAAATAATTTATAAACTTCCACTATAGCCCTGCAAAGGAATGGCCAAGAGAGCTGTCTTGCAACACCCAAAGGGCTGATGTCACAAGTAAGAAGTGGCAGAGGGACTGTTGTGCTGCATTTTGTGGCTCCTCGGCCCCTTCCTCATTTGAAGTTAGCGGCATAACATTTTCACATTTTTCTCTAAATCTCTGACCTTTGTTTTCACCATCACATCTTTTTCTGACTCTGATCTTCCCGCCTCCCTCCCTCGTGGCAGAGGGTTCTGGAGGCAGGAAACACACAGAGTTGAATATTGAAGTAAGGGTGTGCCAATGGGTGTGTATGTGTGGGGTGAGTCACTATAACTAAACACAGTTGAATATTAAAGTGAGGGTGTGCCAATGGGTGTGTATGTGTGGGGTGAGTCACTATAACTAAAGGCCCAGGAGAGCCACACAGATCCGAAATGGGACATCTTATACTATAACAGTTGCCTGTTACAAAAGAGAGTCACCCAGAGACTGTTTGTGGACAGGTAACAGACATTTATGAAAATGGCAGGAGTCATGTTAACGTGACACCCTCTAAGTGTCTCTTCAGCCTATGTTACGTTAAGGGGAGACCACAGCCGCCTCATCAGTGTGTTAATGCATCCTTTGTGTTTTGCACGATCCAAGAATCTCATATGTTTCAAATATAAGTTGTGTGTTCTCTAGTTAGTCCTGTACCAGGAAAGGAAGAAATTCTGCTTGTTGTTGTAAACATTCATTTAGTTCAACTCTACTCTATTGGGGCCGACTTCGTGGCAGGCCATGTGCTAGGACGGTGGATATCTAGATGAATAAGACAGTCTTGGCCCCTCAACTTGCCAAATTCAACCGGGAGAGAGACAGAGATGCTTAAACACAAAATCGCATTGCAGTATGATGCATGCACTAGACAAAACACATGTTCACGTTCGCTCTGCAAGTATCGTGTGGCGGAGCACTGTGGATCCCCCTTGGTGTAAGGTGGCTTACAAATGAATGTCTTTAGCTTCTCCCAGCTGAGATATAGGGCAGGGACAGTCCTAAATTGTTTTTTTTTTCCCCCCTGCATTACCAACTGTGAAAGGTCTGCTAGGAACCCTGACTATATGATTATTATTTAGCATTCAGGTCTTTAAAACATTTTCTTCTACAAAATTACTTGCCCATGTATTGAGGGCAATGAGGCATTAAAGCCTAAAAAATAGCCCCATTGGCTGTCTTCAAACTCTCCCTCCTGCTAGGAGAGTGGGCACATTAAAGATTTTTAAGGGCTTAGGGACTCTAAGGCTCTACTTGCAAGTCAGGTTGTAAAAGCACCGAGTTAAAAGTCCCGATCACCCACCATGTCAACCACTGGCATTGATGCTCTGGAACATTCGGTTTCTCCTGAATTTGATCTCTTAAATACATATCTGCCCCAGGCATGGCCTAGCAAAATTGGAAAGTACTGTAGTCCAATAGAGAAAAGAAACATCAAGACAAGCTGCAGAGTTCTGTGCAGTTCATGTATCATAAGCAACTCATTTTACCAAAAGGCAAGCCGTCAGAAGCCCACCCACTGTGGGCACTGGAAGAAAGGAATCAGCTAGCAATTAAATGAGAGATTAAAGCTTATGCTGGGGAATGGTTTGCAGGCAGTTAAATGTCATTGGAGACAGAACAAGGGAAAAAGGAGACAGAAAAAGGAGACAGTAAGAAAGGGAGATGCAGAAAAGCAGCAATCTGTGAATTCTTTAATTGAGCGAGCATCTGTTGTGGGTTTGTATACACCGCCCCACAGTGTGACCACGTTTCTGTCCCCCCAGTTCTCATATCTCAGTGATGCTCATGGCTCACACTTCACTGATTGCATTAGTTTTCTAAGGCTGCTGTTACAAATTAGCATATACTGGGAAGCTCAAAACCTTAGAAATTTATTCTCTCCTGGAGCCCAGGAGTCCGAAATCAAGGTGCCGGCCGTGTCCTGCCCCCTCTGAAGGCTCCAGAAAGAATCTGTTCCTGGCCTCTTTCAGTTTTGGTGGCTGCTGGCATTTCCTGGCTTGAGGCCCAACCTCTCCCATCTCTGTTCTATCTTCGCATTACCTCTTTCTCTGCCCATCTGTGTTCTTCCCTTCTGCTTTTCTCTCTTCTAAAGACCACGGTGATTACATGCCACCACCGCCTCTCCTCCCCGATGATGCAGGCTAATCTCTTCTACTCAAAATCCTTAATTTAATCACACCTGCAAAAACTCTTCTTCCGAAAAAAGTCACATTTATAAGTTCTAGGGATCAGGACTTGATATCTTTGGGTAGCCACAGTTCAGCCTACCACACTGGCTGCTCTTCATATGTGGGGAGCTGTGCTAAACCATCGTACATGAACTTGACCTCATGGAGGTTCTGTTCTTATCCCCTTATCTGTGGGAGAACAGTGGTGACTGGCTCAAGGTCACATAGCTGGTCCCTAGTGAAATCAGCATTGGAACCCAGCATTTGACTCAGAGTCTGTACTGCCAAGAAGGAGGGGGTTGGAGGCAGAGAGCAGAAATGGGGCGGGCCCAAACATGAACAACACACATGTCTATCACCCAAAGAATGTTTCTGGATCAGTTTCCCAAGAATCAATTCAGTGATGAATGGCCGCTGGGCCTCTGCCCTCAGAGGTCATAAATTCTGTTCTTGGGGTCAGCTAATGATAGACATGTTTTCCAGGCTCAGTTCCCAAAGACACGTGAAGGGCCAGTTGCTAAATCTCAAGATTTCCGATCCTGCAGAAGCCGTGTTATCTTTTCAGAAATGCAGCAAAGTGGCTCAGGAAGACGAATGTGTGACATTTGTTCATGTTTAAGCTCTATCATCAGCTCTGCTGGATTTAGAGGGAAAGAAATATCTCTGTCACAGAGGACACATGCTTTATATTGTTATAAAAACATGGACAAGACGAGCTTTTTCTTCATTTCTTTCCAATCTTTAAAGAAAGAAAAATGTACACAGTATATTTTTTCCCCCTTTGAACAACAAAATGTTTGAGCAGAAAGCAGCTTTGGAGTTAATCGAGTGCAAGGGCTCAATAAGAATGTTTTCTTTGAATGTCAGCTAATATGGGTTACATTTCCTTTCTGTCCTGAGAAGTAAGTTTTTTTATGGAAAAGGGTTAGAACCTTCTACCCCTCACCCTTGTATTCTGTTCTACTTGGATCATGGCTGGAATCATGGATCATCCTGGTTCCTATGGTATTGGAGGGAAACAGAGAAACCAGACACCGTCAGGAGGAGAGGGGCTGGTGGGCGGTCTAGATGTACTGCTGTATAAACATGAGTTGTAGTAATTGGGCCTGTCTTGTCTGGGAGTCTGAAGTCTTCTTTTTAAGACTTAAAGGGAAGAAAGGATACAAACAAAAAAAGGAGGAACTAGCCTACATGATTGAAAGGTGCCTTAAAAATGGATCATGTTACCTTCCAATACGAGAATGAATTCATATTTAAATGAAAATGGAATAATTCCATGTGGCTCCCATTGAAGACCAGTGAATGGGTCTTGGGGAACAACATGGTTGCCATGGGAGCTGTCCAATGATGGACAGTCCTGCCTGGTAAGCCGATGAGCTCCCATTGCTGAGCACGTGTGTTTAGGTTGAATAACACTTGCTGTGGGGTACCAGAAAGAAGTCTTGCCTTTGGAGGAGGGCGAACTATCAGATCACCTTTAGGGGACCCCTCAACTTGCAGCATCTTTGATCCTCATTTGGTACACAGAGCAATGCCAGTGATATTCAAGTTCATGGTGCCAAAAGGGCATGAAAGTGGGAGAGGAGAGAGTTTGTTAGATGCTTATTCAGCTGATAAACCTGCAAATTGTGTTGACTGCCAGAGTGAAGAATGGAAAGAGAGAAGTGAAGAAGGCAACTTTGTTTTTAATCTCTTCTACTTATTCCACAGAAAGGCACACGAGGTCACACATAGTCCATCAATTCACAGTTAGCTGATGAGGAGGTCTGCTTTGAGTGTTCTAAAGCATTCCCCCCGTGCTATAGCCACACAGGCATCAAGCATCTCACATTTCCTTTACCTCTGGGTGACTCTATCAATTAAATACAGCTCCTGTTGACATAAATCTCTCCATTTAAACCCTTCTGAAAATTTCCATCTTAATAAACCAGCTGAATGGTTTGTCTGTTATCTATTCTCCTGAAAAGGGTTGATGTCACATCTACGGCCATTGGGACAGAATGCTTCAAAAGAGCTATTCTAACTCTAAATTCAGATCCAAGTAATGTTTATTGAAGCCTCCTGCCCTAGGCATTTCCATATGTCTTATCTCATTTACCCTCTTAGAATTCTGTAAGTTGACCCAGTTCTGTTGCTTCTACCTTTTAATAGCTTTCTAATGCAACCACTTCTCTCATCTTAATGCTACTGGTGACTCTTCTCCCTTTAACAGGGAGAAAACTATTAACCCATCTTTCCTTTTTTCCTACAACTTATCATCAACTGAAATGCTCTAAATTTATTTGTTTGGCTTGTTGGTTAATAATTCCCCCTCCCTTCACCGAATGTAATGGAGACTTTGTCTGCTTTGTATCACTGATGTAAATGTTTGTGGAACAAATGAATGAATACCATCCCTGCTATATCCAATTTCTAAAATGAGCAGTTAATTGTGTCACTCCCAGACTCGATATACTTCAGTGGCTCTTGTTAGATACAGTAAAAATTGTAGAACATAGCATGAAGAACCTTCATGACCTGGCTGATGGTTCTCTCCCATTCACTCTCCTCCCATTTTGTCCCCTCTCTTTCCTTCCATACTGAATGTGATGATCATTATTGCTATCAGTAAATACATCCAGTTCTCCTTCTGGCCTGTGGAAAGAGTGCAGTCATCTCTGTTGGGTTTGGGTGTGGCCCTTGCAACTTACTTTGGCCTGTGAGATGTAAGCACCGAGAAGA
>NW_011888810.1:337635-349235 GCF_000151845.1 Pteropus vampyrus
ACCTTACAAGGCAGCTAACTGCCTCTTCGGGCATCTCTGACTGTTGGTGAGATCTTGTGCATACTAAGCTGAAACCAATCTTCTGGAAACCTCTAGTTCTGCTCCAGCTCTTCCCCACCCCCACTGATGAACTGAAAACTTTTATGTTGATGTATCTTTCATTACGAGTCACCATCCTCTGATCTTGTTGCAACCTGCCCACTTCTTGCTCAAAACAAGGCGCTGGGAGCAAAATATGCAAGATGTGGCTTGACCTGCGCTGGCTGTGGGAGAATGATCACTGTCCCTAAAATGGAAATCAGTTATCTGGGCAGGCATGACACAGAAGGTTCCTTCTGAGTTTGTGGTCAGCTAAGACCCCAGCATTGTTTTCACGTGAATTTCTGTTTACCTTAGGGGATCTCGCCCTGATTTAGTGAGCTGACTTTTAAGAATCTCAAGGTGAAGACTTCGCATTCATGTCCGTGACATTAGACCATTAGTTAAAGGCAGTGTGTCCCTGCCTTTTAGAAAACCTGATTCCATCATCTGACATATTAGCTGTCCCTCATCTCCTCTAGATGAGGCATGATTTTGATAAGTTATTGATATAAATGTTGAATGAGATAGAATTAGTGCCTAATAAATGTCGTTTAGCCCACATTTCTCACTTTTAAATTATAAATTATTTCATACATACACAGGAATACATGTACACATGTGCGCACATATGTATATACCCATATGTAGACACATACATGCACAACATATAGCAAAGTACTAGAGAGAATATGATCACACTTCTACCCAGCACCTAGCTTAGGAAATATCACAGACGATGCCACGGCAGCCTCTGCATGTCCCCCCCGATCGTATCCCCTTTCCTTCTTGTCAAGGAAAACGGTTATCAGGAATTTTATGTCTCTTAATCCATCATTTTGCTTCATTTTTTACTCCTTATCTGTCTCTAAACGTATTAATTTTCCGCACTTTTGAATTCTCTATAAATGGAATTGTACTGTACGTTTCTGTCTGCGAACTGTGTTCCCATGGCAGAGTATGTTCCGGTGCTTCAGAGCAGTTCATCGGATGACTGCACTGTGCTTTATTCAGCTGTGCTCCCATCACTGAGCATAGGTCGTTTCCCGTTTTTGCTACTGCTCATCATGCTGCTAGCGACATCCATGTCCATGCGTCCAGGTGCACATATGAAAGTGCCTCGCAAGTATAGACCTAAGCTTAGATAACACATTTTTGACTATAGTAGATAATGGTAAACTGTTCTTCAATTTACACTCCTAGCAGCAGTGACTGAGAGTCCTTGTTTTTGCGTGTTACTGCCAAAACTTGGTATTTCGATACTTAATATTTACCAATCAGGTAGACACAAAATCACATCTAATTGTGGTTGTTAATCAAATTTCAGTGATAGCCAATGAGTTTGAACGGTTTTTTTACATTTTTTGTTATTTATGTTTCTTATTCTGTGAAATGACTGTTTATATCTCTTAGCTATTTTTTAATTGTTTTTTTTTCTTTAATTCTTACTGAATTTAGGGGTTCGTTACACACTCTGGTTACTTATCCTCTCTATGATAATGCCTTGGATATTTACCCTTTTGTAATGGTATCTTCTTTTTTTAATTCCTAAGATTTCATAGAAAAACTTGTCATGAATCAGGCTGAACTCTATATATCTTGTGCCTTAGGCATTTCTCTTTTCTACCAGTTGAGTAACACTTTTGAAAACTATGTGGCCATAATCCATTTTTACACTTTTTCTAGAACTCAAGGGAAGTTCACTGGTATGTAGTTTCTAGACCCTTCTTTTTATCACTTTTTGTATCTCATTTGCTCTTTCTCTTCCAGTGCTAGAGAAAAAGCTTAAGACAGTTTTACCTTTAGCATTTCTATAAAACCATCATAATTTCCAAAAGCTCCTGCCACTTCTTTCTTAGGAAAATAGTCACAAATCTATGAACCTGTCAGCCATTTTCCTATGGCCCTGGTAGGCATAGTGAAACCAAATTGGAAAGTTTAATTAGTTAGCTTGCTTCAAGATAAAAATGCAAATAAAAAAGTTTTCAGTTTCACCTGTTTATGAGCCAAAGGCAAAATTAATTAAAGTCAATGGAGAAAAGTAAATAAACATTTTGAAATAAAGGAAATAAACATTCTGAAACAAGAGGTTAAGGCTCATGAAACATGAGAGAGTCAATTATTTATAGTCATGTGTTTCTGCCCGATAATTTAATCACTTTTCCTCTGTCCTCTCTCCCAATGGAATGCATTCTAAGAAGAAAGGTTTCAGAGCTCTTTAAGGAATAATAAGGTGATCAAGATGGGTTTCTTATCAACGACATTGCTACATACTAGTGCTAACAAAATATTTTTGGACAAAATACCAGTGGGTTTTCTGAGTTCTGTTATTTTCATTATGATAAGATTTTTTTCCTCTTTTTATAAAACTGTAAAATGTACATGACTTGGCTATATATCAGACAAAAAAGAGTTGCTATTGTCTAGTTGGCCATTTTAGTATTTAAATTAGACAAGCCAGAGAGCAAAAACCAAGTGTTTATGTTGGGATTGACAGCAGAGATGTCAAATAAACAGAAAAATTCATGAAAAAAGGTCATTTCATCATCCGTAAACAGACACAGCTTTTGCATGATAACATTTCCAGTTCTTGACACTATTCGAGGACAGTCCCTGGTGGCTGTTTTCTTATTACTATAATCGTGGCATGAAACTGAGATCTCATCAGACTTGGGTTGGGTCAGGATTAGGGGACTGAGTGTTGGAGTCAGGGTTAGGGGACTGAGAGTCAGCAGTAGGCAGTCCCACTACTGGGAATTTACGTAATAGAACTGAAAAGTGCCAGTTTGTAAAGATAGTCCATGAAGATTGATGTTAGCTTGCTCAGGTTTGCAAAACAATAGGAAGGAAGGAACCTGAGAATGGAAAATGGGTAAATAAATTACAGTGTTATATAGCTATTAAAAAAAAAAAGAGCGAGAGGGAGAATTTGTATTGCCATAGAAACATGACCACAATTTTTTTTTTTTTGCAAGGAGGAAGGCAGACAAGTTATAAGATAAACTGCATTCTATAACTCCATGTATTTGTAAAATCAAATCAAAACGAAGTAAAGCCCTGTCTGGAGATATGTATGTATAGATTTTAAAAAGGGAAAACGTCTACAGAAACACAGAAATTGTTTATGGTGATGATGTTGGGAAGTGTTGGGGTGGGATTAGAGCGGGGTTTCCTCCCGGGTTTAATTTAGTCATTTCTGTGCTTTGAGTTATTACCACAAGCATGAGTTAACGAGGTGACTTGAAAGACTGAAATAAAAATGTAAACAGTAAGTAAATAAACAGACCAGCAAAGTGAGAGGCCAAAGAACCAGGTGTCAAGAGTTAGAGGGAAAGCAGATCTGGGATCTGCTTCTAGGACCTGGGGTTCAGCAAGAGTGGATGTGGCAGGTACAGGGATGCAGACAGCCCCTGGGATTTCGGAAGCTCCTAGTGAGACAGGGCTGGGAAGGAGTGTGCTCTCCTGGGGGATGGAGGTGGTGGGTGAGTTTTAGCCTCTGATAGAGTTGCAGCCCGGGGGCCATCCCTAAGAGACCCAAGCAGCCCCCATTCTGCCCTGGGATCCTCTTCTGTTTCTGTCCCAGGCCAGGTCATCCTCATCGCATATGTCCAACAACAGTTCTCAGACCTGCCACCTGAAGAGAAGCAAAATCCCCGGTGTGGGAGGGAGTGGGGGGACTTAAAGGCACAACAACAGACCTGTCAAATTAGAATTCTAGGAAAAGGCAGGCACATTTGTATTTTAAGAAATTTCCTGGTATTTTGAATGCGGACCGGTTTAGTAACCACTGGCTTGGCCTGGCCTACTGACTTTCTCTCCTCCAGCCTCAAGCTCTTTATTCTTCTCCACAAAACGAAATCCACCTTATGTTACTTCCCTGCTTACTAATACTATTAAAGTCATCATTGTTGAGGATAACAGACATTGGTGTTGATGATGATGAGGGAGGAAGAAGGGGAGGAGATGATAACGGCTGTCATTTATTGAGACTGCATGTCCTGAGCATGTGGCTGGATGATGGATGCGTACTTTCCCTGATGGAGGGGCAGAGGAGGTAGGGACAGCTCAGGGAGATTAAGTGACATACCTAGGCCATGTAATGAGTGATGGAAGAGTCGGGTTTCGAACCTAGGTTCATCTAACTTCAAAGCCCATCACTGCCCACTCCACCTTGCCGCACCTCCGGGCAATAGATACTAACATTAACAATACTAGTAGTAACAGTAATAGCTAATATTTACTGAACACTTAGTTAAGAGGCTGGCCATTGTGCTAAGGGTTTCAGGTGCACCATTTGATTTAATCCCTGACAATCCTACAGTGTTAGTGCTGTTATTATCTCCATTTAATAGATGAGGAAGCTGGGCGGTTAATGACAGCATGCCAAAGCCACACAGCTAGTAAGTGGCAGAGGGAGGGCTTGTGCCCAGGTGCTTTGGCTCATCCTCCATCCTCCATCCTCCATCACCTAGCTATGAGATGAAGCCCAAAGGCACTATCAGCCCTCACCAGACCCTTTGTGATTTGCTGGCTCAGTTCCCTCAGGTTCTCATATGTATTTGTCTGATACATCCAGTTATTTGCTGCTCCCTAAATGGCTCTGCCCTGGACTTCTGCATACATTATTCTCAGTGTCTGAATATCCTTCCTCCCATAGCCCATTTGGTAAACTCTTGAAAGTGACTCAAGTATCTAACCTTTCTTGAAGCCACCTTTGAATTCAAAAAAGGGTGAAACATCTGTTCCATGCAGCCACAGTCCCAGCACATTCTGCTGTAGGTGTCTCTCAAGTCCCACTGTAATGATCTCTTAAGCATTTTCCTAAAGCCACAGGCCGTACGCATTGATTACTGAATCCCAGTACCAATCCTTTTCTTTCTCCACAAATTTGGCTCTGCTACGTTGGATTTAGTTAAACTTTCAAGACACCTGGAACTACCACATCTTGACTTCTCTATTTTGCCCAGAGTTTTCTGGAGAACAGGGGCTGTGTCCGCCCTGTTGGCTGCTGTATGGTCAGTAGGCACCCAGTGTCTGGCATACATATGACCCTCCATCAATATTAGGTGGAGGAAGGAATGCAGCCTTCCTGTCCTAACTTCTGAACAAGCCAAGGTCAGCTGCCAGAATAAGAAGGGCCCAGAACAACTGCACCCTCCCTGCAGTAGTGGGTGAGATGCAGAGGGGACTCTGCTCCCTCAGCCCTGCTGTGTTGACGAGGATGGAGCATGCCTCTTCTTCAACACTGTCTCAGAAATTAATTGGAGGCACTAGCCTGTCATGTTTCCAGAACTATGAAAGGTGAAATTCAATTAGTGATTTGTTTCCAGCCAGCACAGAGAAAGGGAGACTTGTCCACAGGGAAAGCAGTGCTGTTGATGGAAAGGGACGCCACCCTGGGTCTGCACTTTGAGTAACAAAAGACAACTCATTGAAAAGCAATAGCAACCCACTCTCCCAAAGCCACTGACATAGAAGATTCCAAGGAGGGACATATTGCAAAGCTTGAGGTTCTTAGCGATCCGGGGATTTGCTGATACCAGAGGCATTTAGGAAAAATGTGGCTGGAAGCTATGAATGGCAAAACGAAGCGTCCACCTGCAGCACTGGCCTGAGCTCCCAAGTGGGAATACACAAGAGCAAATACTTAGAGAAAAAGAGAAATGTAGAAGGCACTGCACTAGAATGCACCTCCAAATCCCGAGGGGCAGGGGGTGGTTTGTGGAAGCCAAAGAGACTAGTCCGTGAATGCACAAACAGAACAGAAATGGGTGGAACCAGAGGCATGGGGCGTCTCCAGACCCCTAGGTGGACCAGTGTTTACACCAGCTCTGTGCACTTTAGAGGCTCAGAAAATATTTGTCTCTGACTGACTGTCCAGCTGCCATCCATCGGAGATAGGTATGGGGGTTACAGTGAATTGCCAGGATCATGCATCTTTCCTTATCCCACACCGTGTGCTCTGAGTTGTACCGCACATTGATGAAGAATCCAAGCTCTAAAGTCAGAGATCCCTGCATGTCTCAAGTCCATAACCTACTAGGTCTGTGACCTTGAGCTAACTCTGAAACTTCTCTGAGCATCAGCTTTTACACTGGAAAACAGGATAATAATGGCTCCTATCTCACAGGTTACTTATGAAAATTACATAAGCTAAGGTATTTGTAAAGGTAGCACCATTGTACCTGTCACATAAAAAGCACTCAGTATATGCTAGCTGCTATAACTGCTATTAGTATGATTATTTGATTCAGAAAATGCATTAGATATTTTTAAGAAAAGCGGCTTGAGCCACAGTTTGTAGAACGAGGAGCACAGACGTAGGTTCAGGAGTCCCCAAGTCATGCGTAACGGCCTGGGGTGGAGAGCAGGGCAACTTTGAAAATGGATCCTCCACATGATGCTACAGGCAGAGCAAATGGTAAAACCAGTTTTGGAAAATGGTATCCTGCATGGCAAAAGTGTTGTTAACTCCTTGTCCCCTCATCCTAATTATTTATCCTGACAAAATTCACAGAAGAAAGAGGATAAAAGTACAATACACTCTAGATGTCCATTGCACCCTTATGTATAGCAACTGAAAATAGAAAACCTCCCAAACTGGCGGTTTTCAAAATAATTCCTGGAACTATGACCACGAGGGGAGCTAAAAGGACTCAGAGCAGATGCAGGGATGCTCTGCATCATTGTGTGTAATGACAGCAAATTGTAAACAGCTTAACCGCCTACTTGGAAAGGCCTGAGGAAGAACCCTGGCTACATCCATTTTATGGAATATTACACAGCAGGTAAAATGAATGAGGCAGATCTAAATGCAATGACAGGGAAGATTAAGTAGGGTAGGGGAACAAGTTAAAAGCAATATGCCCTGTATAATCCTCAGTATATAAATTATGCTTCTTTCATTTGTAAATGTAGACAAAAATGTCTAGAAGGCCGGAACTTAAGCAGATGAGCGATTATGTCTGACCAGGGATCTGGAATTAGGAATGAGGCAATAGTGATGAGGACTTGGCTTTTATTGCTATAGTCTGAGAATGTTTACATAAAGGAGAGTATGTCTTACTTGAGATATTTAAGGAAAAAAATCAATAGAACATATTCCAGTTCTATATATGGTTTCTTAAAACACAATTTCTGTGGCTAAAAGAGACTGAAAATCAATGGCCTAGATGTTTAACATGGGAAAATTGCCAAATAAATTAGATTCAGCTACTTGATGGACCATTATGTAGTCATTAAAGGTTGTAATTATAATGACTAGGCAGAAATCTAGGACATGCTTGTGGTATATTAGGTAAAAAAGTAAAAATGTAAAATGATGTATATAAGATGCAGGTAGACACAGAAAAACAGACATAAAAATAGCTATGTCAGAGTAGAACAATTATGGCTGACTTCTAATATTAATATTGAATAGGTATTTTTTTAATTGAAAAGTTAGTCCAATTGCTGCTTTCATTTCTCTTGGATGTATTTGGGAATGTGTACCATGCATACAAAACAGAGCTTACTTTTGAATCAGCCTCTCAGACACACATAAGCTACACCCAGAAATGTATGTAATTACAGGCATCTTCTGGTTAATCTTCTCTAAAAGCAGATGATTTTTTCCGTGGTGAACCCTTTAATATGCCTGTTCTGCATACTTGAAGCTGCCAGTTGGGACTTTTTGGGGGAGAATCTTTAGTGCTTTACAAAGTGGATGGACTGAATCTTTTCTTTCCACAGTTACGATGGCACACCCAGGTGCCTTAGAGACCACAGTGGACAAAGCTGCAAAGATAAAGATAAGATCTCCATGACCCAGCTCCTCAGAAGGTGCCTGCATGTATACTCTGCCTGGGCAAGCAGGAAGCGCACGCACCATGGTGCCATGTTGAACTGGAACTATAGATTTGTGGTAAGCTTTTGATCATGAAATACAAAAGCGGTACCCTTATCAGGCAAATATAGTCCCCCAGGTTGAGTGGGCTAATCTAGGGGGCTATGAACCCCCGTTCTGACAGATGTACAATGGATGAAGGCTTCCTTTCAAACGTGCTTGGGAATACAGCAGAGAATATTCTTCCTGTTGATTTACAATGTACCTTCGTATATGAAAGGCTCTGAAGACCCCACCATTAAACAGATACACATACCATAAACTGGTCTAATTTCCCAGATTTGATGCAGCAACATTGTATCCTATGACACCCACCAACATGTGATAATTATAATAATTACAGCAACCGTAATTTTGTTAAGTGCTTATAACATGTCAGGCACCAGTTAAGTGCTTTTCAAATATTATCTCATTTTATCCCTTTCAACAATCCTGTGTGTGATGTAATATTAGTCTCATTTTTTGGATGAGGAAACTGAAGCTTAGAAATTTAAGTGATCTTGGCCAAAGGCACCTGGCTAGAAATTAGCAGAGACGAATTTCTCTTCCACAGATGGAAGCCCTATGTGCGTCTCAATCTGGCAAAATGCTTCTGTTCCTGGAGCCGCACAAGGGGAAATGGACTTAATACTTAATGTGACAACAAATTTTTCCCCTTCCAAAACCTACCTCTGATATCGCCTCATCTAAGAAGACTTCTCTAAGCATCCCAGACAAATAAATCGTTTCCCCCACTGAGCTTTTATTGTTCCTCATCACACTGCATTGCAGATATATTTTTAGATGTTTAATTTTTCAATTAATTGACAGCTTCTTTAAATACCTTGTTTATCTTTATGAGAACCCAAGAAACCTGGTTATTATATATTATTACTTATAGAATTGCTGAGCAAAATATATATACCTCCCCAAAACAAACAGCAACAAAATCAAACAACACAAAACTAACCAAGTAAGGTGTTGCTTAAAACGAAAATTATAAATGCTTTTGTCCTTAAACAACTAAAAATTTCTTATTGCATGAATAGACGATGTCTATATTTGTCTCTCTTTTCAAAACATATCACAGAGCTTGGTATTGAGCAGACAGTCAATAAACATCTGCTGAACAAATGAGTGAATCAATGAAAGAATGGATCATCTTATGTAGAAATAAGATTTTTTTTGAAACTGATTATACTAAATCATATGTACAATAAAACAAGAAAGACAATCTTACCTGATTTATTGACATGTGACCTATTGTCAAAAGATGGATTATGAACATTAATTTGTAGGAAAATAATTCAAATAAATTTTCTTTCTCTAGTCTTGGGAGCAATCATATTTTGGACCCTTGAATTAGAATGTGTCTCCTGTCATGTGATGGGTCAGTGGGGAGGACATGTGACATCAGGACGGGCTGGGTGGATGAGCTGCAATTTGGCACAAATAGAGAATCAGAAATATCAGTCCTGACACTCATGGATCCACAGAGATGAGTAAAGATGATCAGAAGAGCAAAATCCCTGAGCCGGGTCCAATTCACTCACGCACCAGATGCACTGAAAGATTCCTTTTTAAATGAAATTCAAACATAAAAATTTCAAGTATGAAAATAAAAATTAAGGGGAAAGAAATACAAATAAAAAAGAAACGATTCTTCTCTACTCGAGAAGGATGAGATACCTTGAGGTACGTGTTTCTCAAAGTGGGGTCCCGAGACCAATAGCATCAGCATCACCTGGGAGCTTGTTTGAGATGCAGATTCTCAGGCCCCATCCTGACCTACAGAAATAGTAACTCTTGGGGTGGGGCTCAGCAATTTGGATTTTAAAAAGCTCTCCTGGTGGTGATGATGCACATGCAAGACTGAGAACCACTGTTTTAAATCATAAGCTCTCTTTCCCAAATTTAATATAAAATTTGATTTTCAAAAATTTTTCTTCGATTTGTTCAAGCTGTACTTGGCATTCTTATGAAATGTACAAAGCCTTTTTACTGAATCAAATACTATCCTTTGCATAGATCCTCACAAAGATCCTACTGGGTAGAAAATTGCCCCTCTACTCATTTTACAGACAGGCAAATGAAGGCTCAGAGAGGTTGAGATACATGTTGCTAATCTAACCCCAGAGCCCATGTAATTCTGACTCACAGAACATGCTCCATGCCATTCACATCTCAAGTCTTTGAAGAGCAGAGCCCAAATGGCTAAGGGAACATCCAGAGTTGTAGGTCTCACGAGTAAGTTTTGGGGCATCATTCCACTTCCCGGCAGGAGCCACCAGGGAATGCACACTTTGTCCACCCACCTGGCAGAGCCTCAGTCACAGACGGCTGTATTCACATCTGCCTTCCCCATTCAGCAACCCACTGGGACAGAGCTGGAGTGAGATTTATCTCTGCATTGCTAGTGATGAGGAACAAGGGGTAAACCACCTGTCTCTATTCTGCTTGGGAAGACCAGGGACTCAGCATTGACTAGTCTTTATACTGGAGATCCTTTTGCAATTAAAAACAAACAAACAAAAACAAAAACGCCCATCGCATCACTCGTTGGATGCTTCACTTTACTTGCAGTAACTAATTTACTCTTTAAAGCCACCCTGTGAACCTGGTACCTGCATTAAAGTCCCCATTTGATGAATAAGAAAACCAAGGCACAGAGAAAATAAATAACTGTGCAAGATCATACACTGAGTGACTTGCAGAAGGACTTGAGCCCATTAGTCCTGCCCTAGAGCCTCGTTGCCACCACAATTATCAGCCAACACCATATCGAGATGAAGGATAATGTGAGAATTGGACGCTGAACCAAAAGACTCTGGAAGAACAATTAGCAGAAATGAAATGCCAAAGATTAAAAGTCTAGGCTTGTAGTGACTAAAGGAGAGAATTTTTTCTTAAATGAGAACTCTTAGGATTTACTCCTAACACCCTTTAGATATCTCACGTGGCAGTGTTAAACTCAGTCATCGTGTTGTACATCACATCCCTAGGACTTATTTATCTTGTCTTACAACTAGAAGTTTGCACTTTTTGGGCCACATTCCTCCAATTCTCCCTCCTTCTACCCTCCACCTCTGGCAACCACAAGTTTGATTTCTTTTTCTATGAGTTTTCCTTCCCCTGATCCCTCCAAAGCCACATTTAAGTAAGATCATACAGTATTTATCTTTCTCTGTCTGGTTTATTTTACTTAACATAAAGCCTTCAAGGTCCATCCATATTGTTGCAAATGTTAGGATTTCCACATTCTTTACGGCTGAATGATATGCGTGTGTGTGTGTGTACCACTTCTTTATTCATCCATTGATGGATACTTAGGTGTTTTCATGTCTTGGCTGTTATGAATAATGTTGCTATGAACATGGGGGTGCAGATATCTTTTTGAGTTAGTGTTTTGTTTTTCGGGGGATATATCCCCAGAAGATAAACTGCTAAGTCATATGGTAGTTCCATTTTTAATTTTTTGAGGATCCTCCATACTGTTTTCATTAGTGTTTCCAATTTACAATTCCATCAACAGTGCACAAGGGTTCTCTTTTCTCCACATTCATGCAAGTGCTTGTTATTGCTTATCTTTCTGATAATAGCCATTCTACCATACATGAGGTGATATCTCATTGTGGCTTAGTTTGCACTTCTCTGATGA
>NW_011888810.1:349285-367540 GCF_000151845.1 Pteropus vampyrus
TAGGGATGTTGAGCATCTTTTCATGTACCTGTTAGCCTCTGTTATATCTTCTTTGCTCTTTTTTTTTTTTAAATTCCCACTTCCACCCTTGACCTACGGATGTTGCCGTCTCCACTTAAGAATTGGATATCTGAAGGCAGGGTATCTCCTCCCATGTGCTCGTGGCGCATACCTGGGGCCTGGTGCATTTGGGGACTGGCACACCCAGGGGTCCTGGTGCACCTGGGGTATTGTCCGTGGCTTCACTGGGGTGCAAACCCAGGATCTTCTGTGTGTAAAGCAGATGTGCTAACTTCTACTCTATGAAACCATCCCTGCTCATTTTTAAATTGAGTTATTTGTGGGGTTTTTTTTTTTTTTTTGCTATTGAGTTGTATGATTTCTTTATGTATTTTGGATATTAATCACTTATTAAATATATAGTTTGCAAATTTTTCCATCATTCTTTTTTCACTTTGTTGATGGTTTCTTTTGCTGTACAGAAGCTTTTTAATTCGTTGTAGTCTCACTTGTTTATTTTTTATTTTGCTGCTGGTGCTTTAGGTATCATATCCAAAAAAATCATTACCAAGACTCAAATGATAGAGCTTTATTCCAATGTTTTCTCCTAGTTTTATGGTCTCAGGTTTTAAATTTAAGTCTTCAGTCCATTTCAAGTTAATTTTTGTGAGTGGTGTAAGAGAGGGGTCCAGTTTCATTATTTTACATGAGAATATCCAACTACCCTAGTTTCATTTATTGAAGAGATTGTCTTTTCTCCACTGAAACTTCTTGGATCTCTTGTCAAGTATTAGCTGACCACATATGCTCGGGTTTATTTCTAGGCTCTTGATTCTGTTCTGTTGGTCTATTTGTTTTTATGCCACTATCATACTGTTTTGATGACTATAGCTTTATAGGATAGCTCGAAATCAGGAAGTGTGATGCCTCTTGCTTTGTTTTCTCAGAATTTCTTTGGCTATTTGGGATCTTTTGCGGTTCCATATAAATTTTAGGAGATTTTTTTTCTATTTCTGTAAAAAATGCCTTTGGAATCTTGATAGAAATTGCATTGAATCTATAGATGGCTCTGGTAGTATTGACATTTTACCAATATTAATTATTCCAATCCATGAACACAGGATATCTTATCATTTACTTATGTCTTCCTCGACTTCTTTCATCAATGTCTTGTCGTTTTCAGAGTAGAAATCTTTTACCTCTCTGCTTAAATTTATTCCTAAGTATTTTGTTTTCTTTGCTATTATAAGCAGGATCAATTTCTTTATTACTTTTTCGGAAAATGTGTTGTTAGTGTATAGAAACATTACTGATCTTTTAATGTTAATTTTATGTTGTGCAGCTTTACTGAATTCATTGATTAGGTCTAGCTGTTTTTTTGTTTTTTGTTTTTGACTGAGTCTTTAGAATTTTCTATATATAAAATCATGTCATAAGCAGATAGAGGCAAGTTTACTTTTTCCTGTCCAATTCTGGTGTCTTTTATTTATTTTTTTCTTGCTTGTGAGACCTACAATTCTGGTGTCTTTTATTTATTTTTTCTTGCTTGATTACTCTAGCTAGAACTTTCACTACTATGTTGAATAGAAGTGGTGAGAGCGAGCACTCTTGTTTTGTTCCTGATGTTAGAAGCAAAGCTTTCGACCTTTCACCATTGAGTATGATGTTAGCTGTGGGCTTGTCATATAATGGCCTTTATTATGTTGAGATATGTTTCTTCTATGCCTAATTTGCTAAGAATTTTTATCATGAACAGATGTTGAATTTTGTCAAATGCTTTTCTGCATCTATTGAGATGATCATATGATTTTTTTCATTCTATTAATGTGATGTATCACATTCATTTGCATATGTTGAACCATCTTTGCACCCGAGAGATAAATCTCACTTGATTATGATGAATGATCCTTTTTGTGTACTGCTGAATTTGATTTGCTAGTATTTTATTGAGAAGTTTTACATCTATATTCATCAGGGGTATTGGCCTATAGTTTTCTAGTAGTATCTTTTCTGGTTCTGGTGTTAGGATAATGCTAACCTCATAAAATGAATTTGGGAGTGTTTCTTTCTGTTTGATTTTTTGAATAGTTTGAGGAAAGATGGATGTTAATTATTCTTTAAATGTTTGGTAAAATTCACCAGTGAAGCCATCTGGTCCTGGCCTTTTCTTCATTGGGCGACTTTTATTTACTGATTCGATCTTTTTATAAGTAATCAGTCTATTCAGATTTCCTATTTCTTTCTTATTCACTTTTGGTAAACTGTATGTTTCTAAGAATTTTTCCATTTCTATTTTGTCCAGTTTTTTTGGAGCATAGTTTTTCATAGTGGCCTCTTATGATCCTTTGAATTTCTGTGGTATCAGTTGTAATATCTCTTTTTTCGTTTATAATTTTGTTGATTTGAGTCCTCTCTTTTCCTTCATTAGTCTAGCTAAGTGTTTGTCAATTTCATTTAATCTTTTCAAAGAACCAACTCTTAGTTTGGTTAATCTTTTCTATTGTTTTTCTGTATTCTATTTCATTTATTCCTGCTCTAATCTTTATTATTTACTTTCTTCTGTTCACTTTGGACTCAGTGTGCTCTTCTATTTATAGTTCCTTAAGGTAGCATTAGGTTGTTTATTTGGGATCTTTCTCGTTAATATAAGCATTTTTTTTTGCTATGAACTTCTCTCTTAGAATATTGTTTCTGATACACAAAGTGATAGTTATAGAGACGGTACCTTACAAAAAAGTCAGTATATTCTTGCTGTGCAGCAGTGCTGTATCGAGGCTCAAGAGACGTGACCAAGATGTGCAACCAGGCAGGACGGCTGTGCCTCCTTTTCCAGTGGGCAAGAACTTAGTGATTCCTAGCTGTCAGTTGTTTTTCTCTTGGTGCCATTAGATCTTTATCATTAACCTCATCATTTACTTTTATTGACCATCCTTTCATCTCAGGTCTCAAAGAAATATCTAGGGCTCCTATCCCTGAGGGCTCGACATTCTAACTGAGATAACACATCATAGATCGTTATAGATCATTGTAGAAATGCATTGCATGAAGGCTGGTTTATTTTGTCCTGAAGGATATACGTTATTAATTTGAAATGTAGGTGAATCTGGAAGCCATAGCCTGCAGAGCACACACGCTTTGCTCCTGATCTATTCTTGATACTCTGAAATGAACCCAATCTTCCCTCTCTCAAAGAATTCCAGGATGTAAGCCATTATTCAGGAACATGTTTCTTTACCCTATCTTCCTTCTATAATCTCCTCAGTAAAGAATCCTGTTCTCTACATGCTGCTTTTTCAAAAGTTTCCAATAACCTGTAAGTCACTAAGTCCTGTGACTTTTCTCAGACTCCTTCAAGTCTTCAGACTCAGCAGTGTTGAACCAACCCAACCTACTCCTCTGTTCCTCTCCTCTCTCCATCTCCCTCAAGCTCATCTTCTCTAGGTCTTCATTTAGGAATGGATATCTTATTCTTCACTCTACCACCTCTCCCTCGGAAAACTTATTGTTTCTATGAATAATGATGAGGAGGAGGAAGAGGAGAAGGAGGATAATGATGGTAATACCAGTTAATATTCACTGAATGTTTACTAGGGGCCAACACTCTTTCATGTTGACCCATAAAATACTCATTGCAGCTTTCCGAAGAGAGCACTGTATCTTGCCTCCTTTAAGCTTGGAGAAAAGTAAAGTTCAGAGATATTAAGTAACTTGTTCAGGGGCAGACGGCTAGGGAAGAGCAGACCAGGAGTCTGGGACTCTGTAGGCTGCTCTTTACTAAATGTTTTGCAAAAAGCTGTTGCACCCTTTCTCCACTCCTCCAGACTAGAAGTCAGTATCCTAGATCTCCGCATTTGCATGTCTAGCTGCCATTATGCTGTCTACAAACCTACCTTTTTAAAAAAACTCTTTAACTGCAAATGAGCCTCTCCTTCTGACTTCTTTATGTACCAGTGATGTCACAATTCCCTACAGCTTGGCTTGGGCCTTGGTATTAATAAAACAAAACAAAACAAAACAAAACAAAACAAAACGAAACAAAACAAAACAAAAGCTTTCGCTCAGCTCTTATTATCTCCTGTAGAGTCAGGCAGCCTTTTTCCTATCACATTCTCTTAGAAATATTTGTTTTAGGCAAACTCACATTAGAGTATGTGAGCCTAAAAGGCTTTTGCAAATTCCCAAGTACAATCTTCCTCATTTGAAATGAGTAAACTGGGGTCCAAAGAGGTGGAACAATTTACAGATACCAAATAGTGAATCAAAGGGAGGGCTAGAATTTGGATCAACACATCTTTATTTGGGAGCTTCTTGAGAAAACTGGTCTTACTCGTACTTTTACGCTACTCAAGGCCTAGTACAGTGCCTGGCACACAGTGAGTATAATTGATTTTTTTTTAAATGGTCTATTTCCACCTTCGTATTCCTGTTTCTATTACCCTTTCCATCACCTCAGTCATATCACGTTTGGTTTACTGCAGTAGCCTCTTGGCCAATCTACCTGTTTTCCCATTCCTCTTCTTCCTGTAGACAAATATAAGAGTCTTCCTGAAGCTCTGGTCTCATCTGAACCTCCTTTGCTCAGATATCTTCAATTGTGTTTATGCGACCATAGGATAAAGGGCAAAACTTGAAGGGCAAACCTCCCTCTCTAGTATTAGGCTTTTCCACAGTATGGTTCCACTTTAACTTGTCTGGTTCTTCCATCTAACTTCTTATGGCACAAAATACTACCAGATTTTTTTTTTTCCCTTGAGGGGTGAGGAATAGGTTGTTGTGGTGGTAGTGATGGATTTGTTTTCTTTGAAACATTTTACTTCTTAACCCCCTTCAATGCAGGTACGCTGCCACTAGGTGTCAGTAATGCATTATTAGAGTGAACCAAATCAACGCTTTATAACCTGAGAGATGGGCAAACACTGTTCACTTTTCTTTTCTTTTCTTTTTTTTTTTTAATGTAACTTTTTAAAAGCCCCAAAAGCATAGCCTAAGGACTTATGGTAGAATTTGTTACATTAACTTCTTAATGAAATCATCATGGAATTCATTCAAGTTGCCCAGGTGTTTCTTTCTCAGCAACTTTATGTTGTAGCCGACAAGCCAACAACTTGAATTTTGTTTAAACCAGAGGGAAGACCTCTATATTTGGAGCTCTGGTTTCTTTCGTTACCACCAGAAAGAGAAGAGATGGAGAAATAGGCACAGAATGGCCTCAGAGTTAAGTGGTGCTAAATCTCTGTGGTAGTTTTTCTTTCATCGTTCAGAAGAAAGATCATCTTTACTCTGCTCATTTTCATTTTCTGTCTCTCCTTTTCCTCTCTGAGGCTGGGAATGATTTAAACTATTTTATAAAACTGGAGGCATGGGACTCTAACGCTGAATGGTGGAAACTGATCTCATGAAGCAACTTCCATTAAAAAGAAACAGGCTCAGCTGATCCATCTATGTCTAAGCACCTACGTCAAAATGTCATTAATGTACCTCCTTGTGTATTATTATACCCAATAAAAATATCTTGGGATGGAGTGGGAAGGGATAATTCCTTGGAAATTTTTAGGTGCATTTTTGTATCAATAGGCACAGATATCTATGAACAACTATCTGATGCCCATGTAACAGAGTGAAATGTGCTCATGTGCTCACTCATACTCTCTCAAGCCGATAACTCCTGACAAGGGGCCTCTCCGAAAGAGGAGGGACATATGTACAAAACAATGATTGTTTATCAATGATTCACAGGAGCCTCAAGACCAGACTCAGATCGGTGGGGTCAATGAACGATAGGGAAGAAAGAGATTTGGAGATTTTGCACTCGTCCTTTCCCTTGCTGTAAAAGACACTTGAATTTGAGGTGCTCTTAAGATGGATTTGAGAAACCATTAGGGCTTCCACCTTCTCAGTCAATAAACCTTTCCTTAGTTCAAACTCTGACGTATGGAATACTGGCCTTTAGAAGCATTGGCACACAGACCTCGAATCGGTAACGAGATACATTTGCAGGAATCATGTCTCGCCTACTTCAGTGTCTCCCAAAGTACCTACATCGATGAAGTCTAGGAACACCGAATTTTACATCTCGACTGGCTTCCTTATGACAATTTTTGAGATGCTTAGGATACCTTCAAAAACTGTGAAGTTTAGAAATCTCAACCATTCAGTTTTACTCAGCCAAGTGATAAAGGCATCTCTTCTGAATTCCAAAGGTAAAAAAAAAAACAAAAAACAAAAAAAACAAAAGACAAGTGAAAGGAAAAACATAATTATCTTTATCTCGAACAAAAATGTGTGGGGAGAAAATAAAGCCAAGTGTGAAAACTCTTTGACACCTTTCGTGGAATGTTAATGCAGCTGGGGAAGGCTATCAGTTTAGAATCCTGGCTTCCTCATTTCTGCAGTCAGGTGATAAAGAGGTGTCACAGAAGTGTGCACAAACTGAGACCAAGTGTGAAAATGGCAGGATCTGATTTTCTAGGCCAGAAATTTATTTTAAAGAAAGCTTAGGAAGCCTTTATGAATTAAGCTTTCTTTCTTCTGTATACAAATGACTCAGCTGGGTGGAAATGTTGCAGTTACTAACCTTACAAAAATTATTTACCTTTTCTTAGCCTCAGTTTCTTCATCTGCAAAATGGGAACACTATTACCCATCTGTCAGTGTCGCATAACGATTAAATGAGAAAGAAGGAGCTGGTGTGGGAGGAATTTATACATGTGAGTTGAATCAAACTTCATTGCCATGAAACATAGTATTTGAAAAATTAAATTGAAAATATAAAGATATAACTAATCCCTGAGAGGTAAAGTCTTAATTAAGACTAGCCGGGCCTCATTTGAAAAATTCCCAGCCCTTTGGATTAGGAACATGGAAAAATATTGCCAGAATTTCTTAAGAGCCTTAATGTCTTACCTGAAACTTGGGAATGGGGCATTTTGAGAGCTGTCTGTGACCTTCTCTTTTCATCACAGGAAAGCTCTGACTTACTGATTTGGAAAACTGTAACTTTCTCCATACCTCATGTACTTCTATCACCACCTCTAGGGACTCAGAGTTCTAACTACTGTAGACGCTTAAAAAGCAGCTAATATTTGGTTGAACTTTTATACCCTCGGGCAAAATAACTGCAAGCATATTCTCCACAGAATAGAAAACAGTGAATGAAACTGAAATTAATTTGGTGGACAGTGATTCCAACTGGTCCCAGCACACCGCCCAACAAAGACCTGCTTCTCTACTTGAAGGCTGTTTCAGCCCACTGCTTATTATTATTAAAAACAACACTGACAAGGCTGCAGATGAGGACCGTGGCAATTCCCTGGGTGCTGTCATACCGTCAAGGTAGGGAAGCAAGGTAGGGAAGAGCATGAATCTGGTGCCCAACAGCTTGAATCCTGGCTCTGTCACTCCCCAGCTGGGCAACCTTGGACAAATATTGAACCTCTGGGTAAAGATTTTAAAAATCTTTCCGAGGGGCTCTAATGTACAGCAAAAATTAAAGAAGTATTATCCTAGCGCAAGTTCCTTAATGACTTTAATAAGCCTCAGTTTCAACATCTATAAAATGGTAAAATCACAGCATTTAGTACACCTTATATGAAGTGCTGAAGATTGAGCGAGATAATAAATGTTCGGGGCTCGGCACGGATTACCTGGTGCATACCCGGTGCATAGAAAGGGATCAACGAACGTAAGCCTCTCCTATCTTATCATCGTCACTGCTGTCACTGTCATCACTATCGCCGTCATCCCTGTCATCACGTCAATAGCAGCAGCAGCAGCAACAGCATCATTATTAGTGTCTTTATCACTGTCATCCTCACTGTCGTCATCACCATCATGATCGTTGCCACTGACATCATCTCCATGAACATCACCACCATCATGATCACCATCACTATCACTACCATTATCATCACTGCCGCCACTGTCATCACCACCACCATCACAGCCACCGTGATCATTATTGTTGTCACCATTATGATTATCATCTGCTTCTACAGGAGGTGCCTTTTATTTCTTTAAGAAGTCCCTAGAACGCTTGATACTTGACATGATGATCTTGAATTCTTGGTTCTTTAATAAGTCCTTTGGGAAAAGTAAGGTGCTAGCTATCTATAAAATCTCCCTATGAGCTAAAAACTTTGATTTCACTACACTCAGGCCCAAAATGTATAAATTAAACTTCTTTATAACATTCTACATGCGTTGAAAACATGTAGATGTGATGCCCCAAGCTTGTTCCTTATATTAATTTGCTCCTTATATTAATTAACTTGCTCCTTATATTAACTGGAGCAATTAAGTGGAAGAGGCTACCGACTACTTTCTTAGAGGCGTGGCCTAAAAAGGGGTGAAGCAGTATAAACGCAGCTAGAACTTCATCAGCCATTCTAAGCCTCACTAAGGGTCACCCTATATCAAAATCTCAGCTTTGGATGAAGTCTTTTTTGTGTTTGGCATGGAAGGTGATAAGTATTTTCTGAGCTATTTTTCAGTATGCTGATATGAAATATGCAGATTGAGGCCTGAACAGCTGTAGCACTCCAGCGTGGCTGGTATTTTGGTGGGCTTTATTTTAAAGTCTCTGACAGTTCAATCTCACTAAATAATTCAGCTTATTAGAAAAAGCCGTATGATCTTAAAATAAGTCCCTGAAGGTCAAGAATATAGTTTGAAATTTTATTTTTTGGTGAATAGCATTTGACATAATAACAGAAATGTCCATTGTAATATCTCTTCCTTTACATCTTTGAATGAAGTTACCAAGCACAAATCACTGGATGTTCATTTATAAACATCCTACATCTTCTCTGTGCATTTCTGGCAGACTGTTAAGCTAACACTGATTTTACTGTTCCCAACGAAGTAAGAGATTCTAAAGAACAAGTTCAAAACGCAGCTCTAACTCAAGGTGTCACTGATCATTTGGAAAGCTCTTTGTTAAATCTAGCCCAGGAAAATACAAGTCTCACACCATAGGAAAGCTAAAGTATTGACTTTATAATTCTGTAAAAAAATGCCATGTAAAAGTTTTCTAGGACAAAGCTAAATCTTGCTCATTTATCATCAGTCTGTTCAAGGTGACATGCAATTCAGGAGCAAAGCATTTGCATCCAGAAAGATATTGGCCAAGGATTTCTTTGTGCCCCTTGAAGATGGGTGTTTTGGCTGAGTCACCAGATTAGTAGCTTTGAAATAGCTACTCATGGAGATGTAAGACAGGATGTGAAGGTCCTTGGGTAGATCGCATCTAAATTCATGTAGAATCTTACACTCTGAGGCTGATGGGATGCTAAGGTTCGTCTTTTTCAAATACCTCCTTGTCCCATTTTATGGATAAGGCAACTGAGGCCAGAGAGAATAAATGATGTGTGCTCATTAATTCACTCTATTAGTAACATAGCCAGAGTTAGGACACAGGTGGCCCAGGAGTATGGGAAGAATACACAGCAGAGTTGGCTTGTGTATTCCTTCAATCTGGCTGACAGGGACAGATATAGCCATTTTGATCACGTACAAAAAAATATTTGGCTTCTACACTGTCATCCGATCCTTAGTGTGTGACCTACGCCAAATCCGTCGAATCCTCTCAATTCCAGCCTCCTTATATATAAAGACCTGTTACCAATCTTCACCTCATAAGGATGTTGGATCAACAAAATTCTATATTTAAAAATACTCAGAACAAAGCCTGAATACAGTGGTACTTGATAAAGGCTCAGGCATAGACTCATCCCCTCTAATGCCCTAGAACATTTCTCTTGGATGAAGATGCGGGGTACATCACTAGGGGGAAACCTAGATTTTCCAGAGCTGACTTATCATAAAATCTACTTGTAGTGTTCCAACAAGTACTCCCATACTTTTCAGATACTATTTCTGTTTTGCTTCAGGAAAGTGCAGGCATTTAACCCTCACAGTGCTAACCAGCATCTGGGTGACAGCTGTGACCGTCGGAAGCCATATCAGGAAAAACAGAAGCTTAGCTTAGTGCCACACATTGCAGCTGCCCAAATCTAAAGAACAGTGTGCAAAATTTTATAAACAAACTCTCATGTATCGCAAAAGTTATTCACATTCCTTTTTCAAATTTAGAAAATGTCAGTGACCAAAAAGTGAGAAATGAAAACCACTCATTATTCCACCACCCAGAGAAAGTCAATGTTAATATTTCAATGGGAACGGAGGTTTTATACAGATTTAACAAAATGAATCCTGATGTTCCGTAGCTTACTTTTTGCCCTTTCTAAGTGCATCGTGGGTTTTTTTCCCAAGTAATTAGTTATCTTTTAAATAGACACTCGGTATGCTATCATTTACATAGTCCCTTACCAGGGTGGTACTCAAAGAGCTGTACAACTGGTAGAGCATGATTGTAAAGCAGAAGGGGGAAACAGCTGGTAGACCTACACAGGGTAAACCAGACGACTACCAGCCATGGATGTGCTATAACTTACTGGTTTCTTATTCAAAACATTTCATTTTTATTAAAAAATAATGTTTTTCTGGTCATATGAATACTTTCTTGATGAAAGAACAGATAATAAAATCCTGACATGCAGCTTTAAATACATTATGAGGTTAAATTCCTAGAAGTGTGATAGTTATGTCATAAGGTAAATCCAGGTCTGGGGATGTTGATGGAGGACAAGCTTTCCAGAATATCCACCTTCCAGGTAGTTCATGGTCATGGGCTCATGTTTTTTTCCTTGGTCAACACCCCCAAGTGGACAATTAAGAAAAGCTAAATAGTCATGCCAGAGGACAACAGGACTCCCCTCACCCTTTACTACCTTCTGACTGTGCCCTCTTCTAGCGGTAGAGACCCCACCCCCCGATATAGTGAGTCCTGATTTTTCGGGGCACTAGGATGGAAGAATCTTTCTGGTGCTCTGGCCCCTGTTTACTTCTTTCAGCTCTGCTACAAACTATATATTTTGATGTGGGCAAGTCACTTTGTACTGGTCAGGGCTGATTTCCTTACATGAAAAGGAAATGATTAGGGCAGACCAATAATCAGGTCCCTTTCAGAGTTATCAGCCTAAGAGTCTACACCGTGTCCCTACATGCTATTGCTACTGCATTTTAATGATGAACACTTTGTTTCATTTCTCGTACCAACTCTCTCCTCCCTCTAAACCCCTTAACAATCCATTCGCCATCCATACAGGAAACAAGGCAATTTTTAGAAGTGTAAATTGTCCAGTGATTTCTCTTCACATCTAAAAAAAAAAAAAAAAAATTGAGGCTCCCTACGTGGTTGAATAGACACACACACACGCGGTCTTACCCCTGCCCACCCATCCACCTCTACTCTCCCCTTTGGACACTATGTTGGTAGAAAACCACACTCATTTTCAAGCTCAATCCTACCTGAGAGCATTTGAAATGCCCATTCCTTTTGCCTGGCATAGTCTTCCCCCAGGACCTTCCCTTGGCTAAGTTGTTCAGGGCCTTGGCCTCTGAAATTGCTGTTCTCTTTGCCTGGCACACACGTCCCCTGATTCCAGGTGGCATCAATCTTCTTATCCTAGGGCCTCAGCTCAAACCTTGCTTCTCCGGAGGGGACTAATCTGGCCACACCGATTCCAGCATCCCTCCTCTCTGGTCATTCTTTGCCATGCTATCTTAGTTTATTCTTTGGATTTCACGCCAACGTGATCATGTTTTACCTTATCATGTTGACAACACTCACAAAACACTTGTTGAGTGAATGTGGGGAAGAAGAGAAAAGCAGCTAGTGACATTCAGGAGCTGGCCGGGTACCACTAGCTATAAGTCAGCATTCCTCTGTTGAACATGAGCAACTCTAGAACGTCAACATCACACAAGGCCACTGTGTGACCAGGATGAATCAGAACAAGAACGTGACCACTCATGACTGAGCCTAAACACACACAGAGCTGGACATTGTCCATGCTTTCCCCTTCCTGGCTCATACGAGTGACATCTGCTTCTTTGCTGATTACATCTGCAGCCTCACCCTAGCCCACCCAACCTACAGGTAGATTTATTGTTATCAGTCAGAATTACCCCTGCTTCCAAGCAGCGCCCAACTCAGAGCAATGTTGCACCTCCATAAACCTTCTTCCCCCAAGGTGGCTAATACAAGCCCACATTCTGTAAGCCTTTCCTAACACCCTCTTGCAAAGATGCCCCACGGCTCCCCACGGTAGGTCCTTCCTCCTTGCAGTGAGCAATAAACCAGACTCATTTAACTACAGCTGTGTTTCTGTTGGTCTCTGGCTGAAGGGCAATGACAGTGGGAAAATAATAGCTTCTTTTTCTTGAGTAACTGCTATGTGCCAGATAGCACTCTTCCTTGGAATGGAATCCTTGGAATGGATGTATTTCTATTATTATTCTGATTTTAAAGTTGAGGACCCTGAACTCAAATCAGATAAGTCCCTTCCCAAGATTACATAGCCTTCGGGGGAGAGGGGAGCTAAAGTTTGAACTGCGCTTTCTGGACTTCAAATCTGGCATATTTTCTCATTATTGTAGTGTTTCTTTTTTCCCTCCTTTTCTTTTAGAGACTATGTCGGGTGCTCTAAACTGGTAAGGAGGATGCACATGATAAATGCGTTGCCTCTATTAATTCCTCCATTTGGAAAGATTAACATTCCTTACAATTATTTTACGTTGTCAACCCTCTGTGAACGTTTGCATTTTAGATGTCTGGTCTTCCACTGTTATTTCTACATAGAGTTTCACAATCACAAACATATAGAATATGTTCAGCATCAGAAGAAATATTTTCAGACAATTATTCTGCCGTTTGGGGGAGTACAGTTGTGAAACAGAGAAAATATTTTAAAACGTAGATTTGTGGGGAGGATGGCTCTTCATACAGGCTTTAGCATGAGAGAGGTCATTAGCTTTCTGTATTTTGTATTATTGCTATTTAAATAATGTCTCCTATCTTTCCTCCTTGAAGTCTAATTAATAAATGAATCTGAATTTAACAGTTTCCCCAGAAATTAAGACTCAAGTCTATTGGTCCTTTAGGACAAGTCCCTGATACTCCCCTCTAGGTGGTTTGATATAACAACCCAGCATCTCCGATTTGAATATACTCTGCCTCTTGAGTCATCTGAGACCAAAATGTTTGGTTTTTCGTAATCACCATGCTCCATCAGCCCCACTCCAGGAGTGATTTCCAGCTCATGGACATTTCAGATCACAGGACGAAGGGGGAACTGAAGCTACTGAATATTTCCTAAACCTCATTGCACCAGGTCTACATTGCTGATTTCTTATCTTCCTATGGGTTCATTTAGGAATTTAAGCATCTGAAATGAATGTGTTTAAGATGATGTGGATGAAAACACCTATCACAGGGCCAGGTTCACTGTTGACTCTCAATAATGATCTGTTAAGTCAAGATGTACATTGTTTTTTGTTCACCAACACTCTTCCCTGCAGCTAGAGCAGCCTATAAGACTTCAGAAACCTGACCATGTCACATGACTGCAGGGAGAGGGTGGAATGGAGTGGGGAAGGCAGGCTGAAGGGAGGCTGAAACATGAGGTAAGGACTATTATTATCCCATTTAAACTTGCCCAAGGTCACAGAGTCAATAAACGAGAGCTGACTTCTAGAGTCTGTGCTGTTAACCTTTACGCATCACAGCATCTTCTTGGAGGCCAATGTCAAGATCTAATCCTTATGAACTCCAGTCTATTGGTGGGAAAGAAACAGTACTCAGCATACCTCAAGGACAGCCAAGGGAAAGTTATTTTTATTGTTCTGACTTTGATTTAGTTTTGGTCCCAAGCACCACAATCAGCAAACAGTTTCATCATCCTAGTCTCTTACATTAAAAAAAAAAAAAAAAAGTGGTGATGATTTTCTGATGGAAGCTCTGATAGAGTTTTAAACATAATTATCTTAGGCCTGTTTATCCATAAAGAGACCTACCAATGGCGCGTGATGATTTATCTCTATGGATTAAATGTCACAATTGAGGAGCTGTGGTCTAAATCATACATTCATGGCAGACCTTGAAAGCCCCTGGAAGGTCTCCCAGCTGCACCCATCAAAGTCGACCAAAGTTTTCAAACTTTTCTTTTTATTTTCATGTAACTGAAATTATACATGGAATACAGTGCTCAGCGTACCACAGTTTGATAGGCACTTAAAAACAAACACTAAGTTCTTTCAAAGATCAAACTTTATCAGTCAGGTAAATCTAACAGATTCACTATCCGACTGACAACCTCATATTGGTTTGAAAAAAGCATGAAGGCTTCTGAGACACAGGAAACAGCTGAGTACTTGGGCATGGCAGGTTGCTATTCATTGTTTGATACCTTTTATATTTTTAAAAAGACAGGTCCTTGAGAATAAACACTACATGCGGCACACCATTATAAAGCCCAATATGGAGTAACATATGCAGTGCAATTGCTCTAGAATGAAATAAACAATGAAATGGAATTTCAGATCCAGACCATTTGTTATATTCCTCTTTAAGCTTTTTATTTGGAAACAGTCCCTTTGGTCATTCCTAGAGCAGGGCTCCTCAAACTTAGCACTACTGACATTTGGGGCCGCATGACTCTGTGGTGTGAGCTGTCCCGTGCACTGTAGGATATTGAGTGGCACCTCTGGCTTCTGCCCACTAGATGCCAGTAGCACTCCCCTGTTGTGACAACGGAAAATGCCCCTAGACATTGTCAAATGGCTTGAGGGGTGTGTGTGTGTGTGTGTGTGTGTGCGCGCAAAATCAGTCCAGGATAAGAGCACTGCTCTAAACTATTACTATTCAATAGGATTGGCTATGAAAACCTGTTCAGTAAAGGATTGTTATTGGGGCCTATGAGACCACACATTCATTTATTTAGTAACTATTTGTCAAGTGCCTGTTATATGCCAGGTGAGATGAAAAGCTTAGAGGAAACAGTGAACAAAATGCAGTGACCATAGACTATCGCTTTATAATGGGGTAAAATTGATTTGATTCCTTTACTACCTCTTGTAGATAGTTAAGATTTGTAACTATTCAAAACGAAAAAATTAACTAAAACAAAATATAATACTTTGCAAGCATCTTATTCATAGATATAGTTTGATATCTCTTCATTAGATGGTATAAGAGTCCATCTTTTCAATGCACCTCCCACCCCGTATACGTACATAAATGTATATTTCTTATATATACTCATACGTACATAGTACCCATTGTCCTCAATGGACATTTCAGCTGGTGCAAGGAACCTCTAAAGAAAACAGACATTTCTTTCTCTTTCATATGAAAGTCTCTATGGAGGCAGTCCTGAGCTGGTATGGGATTCTTCAGTCTTTGAGGCATTCAGTCTCTTTGTCTCCTGGCATCTCCATTCCCTAGATGGCTGCTTATGTGCTTACTTTCCTGTCCACATTTTACCCAGCAGAAAGGAAAACAGGGAAGAATGACATGGGACAAGAACCACGTTTTATAAAGGAAGTTCCCCGGAGGCAGCCACATGGCCCATTGACTATGGGAAGCTGGGAAATGTAGTCTTTACTCTGAGTGGCCAGATGCTCCAAAGAACTTTCTATTCCTAAAGAGGAAGTAGAGAATAGACAGGAGGAAAAGAGCAATTTCAACCCCAGTCGCCCAGAGGCATTTTTCCTTTCCCCCATTTTCTCCTCTCCATTGACATCTCAACCACAGTGAGGTTTTGAATAACTACTGTAATACCATCCACCTCTTCATAATAATAGCAAATGTTCTTGATCAGAAATTCCATTCCATTTGGGGAGCTGGTGAATGTTTAACAACTGGCTCTTTATGGGGGAAAAAAACAGAACCTGAATTTTAAGATTGCGGATTTCTGTGGTATAAATACCGCCATTACGGCCAACTGATTTCAAGCTACCAACGTCTCTGATGGTGGTACTGGGAAGTGACATACACAGTTGGCTCTCGTGACCAGGTACAAGCTGCTTCAGCACACCTTTGCTTAAGAGGAGAAACTCAGCACAATGTCTGGTACCAACCAGACTCTCCATAGCTTATTTTATTAAAAAATTAAGAACACATGGCACGCTTTTACATATCTCATTTGTTCTCCAATATATTTACTGAGTGCCTACTATGTGTCAGGCCTTCCCGGGGTAGAACGGTGGGTAGAGCAGACAAGATTCCTACCTTCTCACAATATAGTTTACAATGTGGTAGAGAAGACAGAAAACCTACCAGTGATAACAGTAAATGTGGAAGGACAATTGTGGTGAATGTGGAGGGAATGAGTAACAGAAGAATTTAGCCTCATCTTGGGGCACAGCCAAGGCCTAGCTGAGTCTGGAAGCGGAGCAAGAGTGACCTGTACATGGAAGAGCAAGACAGGCAGAGGGAAGAGTATAAATGAAGACCCAGCGTTAAGGCGGGGAAAGTATGGCATGTTCAAGGAAGGGCAGGGTCGAGCGCAGTGTTACGGGAGAGTGGAAAGAGGTGGGGTAAAGGGAGAGAGCAAGGACTAGATCGTGCTGTATTTAGACACCGGTTTACATTCCAGAAACAATGAAGAGTCATGGAAGGCTTTGAAGTAGGGGACATGGTATCAGTGTTTGGGAAAAAGATCACTTTTCCTGTACCAATACGGGCACATTAAACAGGGGCTTAATAGATGCAAGTATGCCAGGTATGAAGCTCTTATAATAGTCCAAGAGAAAAATGATGACATATCCTTGGCTAGGGTGATGGCAATGGATACAGAGAGAAATGGACAGGTTTCAGACATATTGAGGGGTGACATTTACAGGGCCAGGGCATGCACAAACTCTGGGGGAAACACAGGAAAGGGCTGTGTACACGATTACTCCTTTGGTTTCTGACTTTGAACACCAAATGGATCCTGGGGACTTTTATTGAGTTTGGGATGAAGGGAGTGGAGGAGAGATTCTACATTAGATTTTGAGCGTGTGGACTTGAATCATTTGATCTTTCAATGATCTTTAAGGAAAGCATTCTTACATATTATCTCCATCATACCCCTGGGGAAGTAAGTTCAAAGCCACAGTCACACAGCTAGTGAATGGCATGGCTGGGACTCTAACCCAAGTCTTACAATACTAAACCCTATAGCACTATGGTCTTCTATGATGTAACACAAACTGGCTATAACAAGGTCCATCTTGAACCTGTGGCAGAGTGAATTTAGTTACCAGAATATTGTCATTAACCTGAGCTGCAAGGCGGGACCTCAGCTTATATACAGAGAGGACTGGGCTATTAACGATGCCCCTTCAAATTGCTTTGAACCATTTCTTCTGCACTGGACTAATGAGCCCTGCACTGCACTTCTGGGAAACCTCTCACCTTGTAAAATAAGGTCCACTGGATCATCCTCTGAATATTAACCTTGCTAGAAAGTAAAGAAAAATAAGTAATAGAAAAGATTGATTTTCCCCCACCCCATGTAAAGAAAATACTTTTCAATGAGCCACTAAGTGTAATTCATATTTTTAGATTAAGAGAGTATTTTGCACTGAGAAAACAAATAATCCTTGCAAACCATTACCGATATCATGATGCCAAGTAATAAAGGCATTTAAACGCTCTAATCTCCTGCATGGCTCTTGTATAAACCAGTGTAATGTGACACGACAGTAGCTAATGGTATACTCAAGGAATCTACATCAGCCTAAGTTCTCCACATTTGTCATCAGGTCTACACTGCTGGGCTTGGGAGGGCTCCCCTTCTCTCTTGCCAAGCTAATGAATCTTCTGGAAGCAGCACTCCTGAATCAAAGATTTATGCGAGAAATTATACCTGTTCCCTGAGCTAATGACAATGAGAATGAAGAACTTCTTTTAGTCACAGGCAATGAAGCCAAGTGTCTTTGGTAAAATTAGCAGCTGCATGAGGAAAACAACATACGATCTTATTTATACTCAGTGTGGTCTGTCCACTTGCCATAAATTTTCACATCGCACATGACAGCCCTGTTCACTTAGATGTTGAGTCAGACGTCACAAAACTTTTTTTTTTTTTTCTAATATTCCCTGCTGACGCATCAGGCCCAAATGACAAGCCTAAAGAGAAGACAGAACAAGGCTTAATTCCCCCCATTTTGCAGATGAGAAAACTGAGGTGCTGATCTTCTGGGTAACCAACTGATCATCACATCCAAATTAATACAAGAGCTAGAACTAGGACTCAGGCAACTCCTTCCTGGTCCCAACACTCTTTCCACAAGTCCATCTCAGGAGGATAGGGACTTGGTCTATTTTCACTCCTTAGTATCTGACACGTAGCAGGTACTCAATAAACA
>NW_011888810.1:368475-392884 GCF_000151845.1 Pteropus vampyrus
AAACAGAGCTCTGTGTGACTAGGATCTTAGTTTGTTTCCAAGCTGCATTCATGGGGAATCAGAAGTTTCCAAATGGGTGACTGGCTTTACGTCCACTATCTGACCATTTCTCTTGAGCAATTCCACCTCCACCACAGCCAAAGTCCCTATCTCCTTGGGTCTGTGAGAGCTTCCTAATTGGTTTCCCTGCTTCCTCCCTTGCCTCCTTCTTCAGTCTGTCTCTCAACACAGTGGCCAAAAGAATCATGTTAAAACATCGGTTAGCTCACATCCCTCCTCTGTTTAAAAGCCTCCAAAGTCTCCCCATATCACTCAGAATAAATCCAAAGTTCATAAAATGATTTACGAAGACCTCCATGATTTGCATACCTTTGCCCCATTTCCTGTCTGCCATTAACTTCTGCTATAGCACTTGATTGGATAAAGAAAGTGATGAGACAGGACCAGGATGGTCTAAGAACTGCAGCCCACCCTCACGTCAAGACAACAAACCAACTAAGTGACAACAGAAAGAAACGGGTGTTTAGATTGAAGTAGACACGAGAAGCATGATAAGCCTTTTTTTTTATTGTGTGGAATATGGAAGGGAAATCACTAAAATATGACTAGTAGGTAAGAATAGAGGAATTTCAGATCAATGTTGACAAAAAAAAAAAAATCTTACCCCAGCTGACAATGAATGATATGAAATCTTTCATGAGAGAAAAAATTCTTCACCATTGGAAATACTCAAGCTGGACTGGAAAATGTGGGCAAGAGGTAAAGAAGTAAGATTTCAAACATCAGAAGGCAGGTGTGATGAGGTTATAGTCAATTTCCTTTTAAATCAAGAGAGTCTACTATTCTTAGTAGTAAAGAATAGAGGGGAAAAAATAAGAATCGACTCTTTTATCTTCAACAATTGTAGAGCAATTAAATGTCGACAGATAGCACGTCATAGTAAAATATTGCAAAGGTATTTTACAAGAGGGTCTCTGTCTGGGCCATGTTACTGAAGCAGAATGCTAATTTCTTGGCTACCTTCCTCTTGGCATTCTGATGGGGATCTGGGGTGGGGCAGAGTGAAAGGTTTAAGGCCATTGTCACAGAAGTGAAGAGACTAATAGTCAATGCTAACTGAGGAAAAGGGAATTGTTCTCATCACCAAATGGCACACTAGATTGTTTGGCAGAAAACCAAGTCATATACTTTTATTTATTTTCCTCGTGCTTTTTTCTCTCTCTTCTGGATCATCTTCAACGGTGTGTGTGAATGTGTGAGTGTGTGTGAGTGTGCGTGCGTGTGTGTGTGTGTGTTTCTCTATTGTCTTTTAGTGTGTAATTCAACAGTTCATTCAATAAATATGATGGCAGGTCTACTCTGCACCTGGCTGAGGACGAACAAACTCTGGCCTGAAGGCCCTGACCCTTTTCCTTAAGGACTGGTTATCAGAGGAGAGATTTGCAAAAGGCACTCGTGCCTCATAAAGAATCCACATTATGTTCAACCTTAGTCAAAGAGGAGTCAAGAGATCTGCTCTATACCATCATGGAAAATGGGCCTCTCCTTCCACAAATAAGATGAGAGCTGTGGGTCACGAAGTAACTTCACAACATGCAACAGATATCTTTTCGTGAAAGCTATTGTTCTAATCTAGTCTCATGGAGAGCACTGAAAAATCATAACTGACCCAGATGGCAATATCCTGTCCTACTACCAAATACACATATATCAATACCATCTTTTCAAATGATAGACTTCCCACTTTCTTCCTTCTGTGACTGTCTCAATAAGCCAGGAAGGAAAGACATTTGCCTCCAGGAAACATATTGAGAGCAGATATTTGTGCCCTTTAACAGGGAAACTGATGGTAGAACAAATTCCTAGAATTGGTTACTAAAGATAAATGCAATGGATTGGTTCAGCGCTATGGTTATTTTAACACATAAACCAAGAATAGTGGCTGAATGCATTGGAAAATAGGGAGATTTGAAACAACCGATTTAACCTGAAAACAAGAGAAGCGATGCACCAAATAGAACTCCCCTAAAATATAAACAAATGAATATGTGTAGCTTATTCCACAAACAAAGGCAAGGAGAGACTGTCAAGCAAATGTAGAATCTTGTCTGTTCCCTTTTCTTACAGACTGATTTCTGATATGTCTACTTATTTCTCATTTATTTGGAAAATAGTTGTGAGCATCTCACACAGGAAATTATTTTACAAAGCATTACAAATCATGAAATGTCACTGTTATCTCTATACCATGCAGCACTTTTTTTAAAAAGCAGAATTCTCTCCTCTAATAAGAATATCCTATCAATGAAAAACAAACAAACAAACAAACAGATCCAAATACAACCCAGAAAAATATTGACGTTTTAAACAATCTAGCTGCTGAGGTCAAACTAACAGGGATTTACAGTGTGTTTCCAATGTTTTTAAAAATAAAAAATGAATTTCACATAATAGTCAACTGTTTCTGCCTCTTGCTATTTTGCAATATTTCCCAGGCAGTGAATCCCCTCGAGTACCATGGAAGGTCACATCAAGCTCAATAAAAAAAACCTCATTTTTCCCCTCACAGAATAAACTCATTTTTCCCCTCACAGTCAAAATGTAGCACTTCCCCTCCATTAAAATGCTGATACCTAGCCACAGAGGCTTTCACATTAACCTTATGAAAACAAATAGAAATACACCAGAGACCACTTCTTTAGAAGGTTTTAGTTTAGGCCAGTAGGCTTGACCAGAGGGTCAGCTATAGATCACTTTGGCCTTTCTGTCACCTTTCGTAAGAAAACTGACACAGAGCTGCCAAAGCTGTCAGAGACTCTTGACTGGCTCTAAGAAATATCTTCATGGCCCTGGAAGGAGCAGTGGAACCATACTTATTAATATTATTTGAGGAACAGAGGTACATGTTGTTACAAATGGGCCCTAGTCAACTTGTGGAAAGAGGAGATGGGGGAGGGGCAGCTGACTGCGAGCCCTTAACCGTACTCAGGCCTAGCTAAGCTGGGGATTGTGGAGGTGCAAAGGGCCGCCACCCTTGCATATTATCTACTGGTGTAGGCACTTTGTATGAATTTCCTATGGCTGCTGTAACAAGTTTTCACAATCTTAATGGCTTAAAACAACTAGGTTTATTATTTTATAGTTCTAGAAGTCTGAAAGTCTGAAATGGGTCTCATAGGGGCTGAAATCAAGGTGTCAGTGGGGCTGGTCACTTTTGGAGGCTCTAGGTGACAATCTATTTTTTGCATATTTCAGCTTCTAGAAGCTGCCCACATTCCTTGGCCTGTATATCCATTGCCACATTTCTCTGACTTTAACCCTCACGTGTCCATTTTATAAGGACTCTCGTGATTACATTGGGCCAACCTGGATAATCCAGGATCTTTCCCTATCTCAAAAGGCTTAACTTAATTACATGCAAAGTCCTTTGGCCATATAAGGTAACATATTTACAGATTTGGGGGATTAGGACAAAGATGACTTCAAGAGTCATTATTGTGCCTACCACACACTTTAAGGACAAGGTGGGAGATGGGTTGTGTTACTAAGTTTAGATTTAATAGAACAAGCAGAAGGGGCTCATAGTCATTGTGGGCCTGGGGAAGAATAAAGATAATCACCGACTTTAGAATACAGTGAGCCCAGGAGGCTGGGTAATGGGCAAAAGATAAGTGTGTGTGTGTGTGTGTGTGTGTGTGTGTGTGTGTGTGTGTGGTCTTGATAAAGTCAAAGAGCTGGTTCAGTGAGAGAGGAAAAGAGGATGAACAGAAGGTCATGATCCAGGAGGAGATTTAGGGTGGAAGATATTGGAGTTGAGATATTAGCAAGGTCTAGAGTATGGTCTTATGAGTTGTCTGCTCTAGCGAAGAGGAAATAAGCATCATTGCCATAATGAAAGTCAAGAAGCTGGGCCTTCAAATCAGATGCTGAAATCACTCTGATGATGGAAGGAGAAAGGGTGGACAGGGAAACTGTGCAGTAGGACCCAGAGTTCTAGAATCTCAATAAATAGGGGAAAGAGACCTGGAGGTGGTCAGGAGGTATGGCGATAGTGTAATCAGATGACGTGAGCTTCAGAGAAGGAGCCGATGAAAGAGAGTGATAGAAGAAAATTTCTTTCAAGGGACCTCCAAGAATGGTGACCTTACCTCTCAGTTTTGAAATATTGGGGTTGAGAGGATGAGAGAATAAACCAACTCTGCTTAGAAAAACAGTTTTCTCTACTGTACCTGTCATTTGAGTTATCATATATTTTATTTTTAAAAACCTTATTTATTTTCAGTCTTTTCAAAGAATATAAGCTTTATGAGGGTGTTTCAATGCTATATCTGTAGTGCCGGTAACACTACAGGTTAGTTGGGGAAGAGATGTTTCTTTAAAGGTCAGGAGAAAGAATATGTTCTAGGAATGATTTAAGACGTAAGGGAAATTGAGAATACAAAGTCCCAAAGGCCACAGTGGAAAGGAGGACAGGAAGAGGAATGAGCAGGAGAAAGAGTCATTTGAGGGAGTTAATGAGCTGAGCGGGAATTATTTTGGGAGTGTGATTCAAGTTAGGGCACTGTTACTGGGCCACCTTTCTCTGTGAGCCTCCTGAGAGCAGGGAGCTTGTTTTATTCGGGATTTGACACTTGGAAGAGAGTGGACACTAAGGGGGTAAGTGGCGGGTCGAAGGGGAAGAACACAAAAAACTATATCACTCCAGAGCTAGACTCTTCTTGGACGGTTCAAGCAGGAACCAAAAGACCTTCTCTCGGGGATGTCCTACAGCTTTCAAGCATGGGCTGAAACTGATATTAGATGATGTCTTAGGCTCTTTTCAATTCCCGAGTCATCAAATGACCAAAGGGACATTCTTTCTCCTTTCCTCCCAATTTTCACTCCAGCTGTTTCATTCATTTGAATGATGAGAGAGCAGAATGACTTTTGTAAACATCACTCATAGCTTGGAACTCGATCGGCAAACAGTGGAATCACCGATCTCACTTGACCCGCTTCGTAGGCATGCTATGGTGCGATAGCAGACCTGAGCCACCGAGGGAGGAGAAACAGCTCCACGGATTTAATTTCGCATCACTATGGCAACCTTGAGACTTTTGTTGCAGCAAAAGGTTAAATGCAACCAAGCATTCATTAGGACGTTCTGCTAATGAATCAGGCCAAATCCTTATTCCTGTGTAAATCAATGGCGGTATGGGTATAGGGGTTTAGAACAAAGAGACAGTGCACAAGCCAGGGAGAGCTAACTGTCTAATCAACCTTGGGATTAAAATTGGTCTCCGACTGATACAATGGTTTTATCTGTAACATGCATGAAATAACTATAATTGAGTGAAAAAAAAATCAGACATTACATAATAATGTTCTGAGAGCATTTGTCTAGGACCAAGGCTAATTTTTTTCATTCTTGCAAAACCATTTTTGAAGATGTTTAATTTCTTTCTTTTTAACTTTGATGGGGTTTAGTAATCCTTCTAAAATTAAGAAAATAGCCAAATAATATTTATATTAGTTTCCCCAAGTCCAGGCAATATGCCATCCGGCATTACCTCTTATTACAGCAGCTTCAAAAAGAAATAGTGAATGAGAGATTTCCAAGGTGCTGGGGTATGGCAGGGACCTCAGAAATCCACTGGTTTGTGCAACTGCAATCGACTGACAGTGCGTCCAAAGATACTTTTGTGATGGAGCTCTGGGCCTCCGTGGATACCAAACAAATGGCAACTAAGTGAGTGAGAGGTAGGGTGGAACAAAGCAAGTCTTCAGTCATATTAGATTTCCCTCCCTTTAACTGTTTCCCCGGGTGAACTTCTCATTCACATATTTTGCTTGTGGGTATCTTAAAGTACAGGCATGATACCCATCCAAGTCCCAGGCTGCCTTAGGATAATGGCAAATAGGGGTAGGCAACCAAGATTCACTTCCTTCCCAATCCTCACGTTCCCAAGTCCTAAAAATTATCAGGGATGCCACTGGGGCCACTGGAAGAGGGACAAAAGGATCTGTAGATCTTTCAATCCCCAAAAAGAGAAATAACATTTTGATTTAATATATTTATTAGGTCTTCAAAATCGATCATTTATAATAAATAATTTCACTGCAATAGATAGATGGCTGTATAGATGTGTTTATGGATATTTATAATCCTATATTCTTCAGATAGCTAATATAGGCATGCCTATGAAATTTTGGGGATTCCGAAAACCAGTTTTTCAGATTTTTAAAAAAAGTTCACCCAACCTAGGCTTGTTTGTGTGTTCTTGTGTTTGTTTGTTTATTTTCCTGACAAGGGCACAGTCTTTTTTGGTGAACTGCCTTCTGGGAAATCAGTTAGAAAAGGTGAGGGCCTAGAATTACTAGAATTTCCTCCTCAAGGCAGAAGATAGCATCACTCAATCATGATGCAGCTGAAAGAGTAAAGAGTGAGCTGCTTTAGGCTTTTTTTCTCTTTGTGTTTTCATAAGAATAGAAAAAAATGAGAACTTTCAATAATGACCCAGTTAAAAAATGCTCTCCTGGGTAAAAATTTACATGTCATCCTGAAAATGCCTGCAATGTTTTCGAGGCTGCTGAAAACTTACATAATTCTTAAACTTTACCCATTGGTAAAGAAAAGTAAATAAAAGAGATTCTTGTAGGAACCTTGTTATTTCTAGATGTAGGGTCAGTATAGCAGAAAACAAAAGAAAAAAAATAGGTTTCCAATGAATTTGCAGTTATATGTAAATGTGCAATATAAATAAAAGACTTATAATGAATTGAAGAGTGAAAAAAATAAAGCTTTATAGAATATGAATCCTACATGTTTAATGTACCTTTGAAACCCTAGTTTCCAGCATAGTGCCTGACATAAGTTGGCATTCAAGAAGTAATTGTCAAATTCTCCCCATCTTCCTCGTCATCATAATCATCATCTTCATCCAACATTTTTCAGGTTTACTAGGTGCCAGGCACTATTCTAAGCATCTTATTTGTATTATCACATGTAATTCTCAAAAATAGTCTTTTGAAGAAAGTATCAGTATTCATCTCTTATTAAGATAGAAAACTAAGGCTTACACAATAACTTTTTTTTTTCTATTTTCCAATCATCCTTCCCACTCTCCCTTTCTTCCGATATTTATTGAGCACCTGTATTTTTAGGTACTGTTTTAAGCATGAGGACAAATAAATGAATGAGACAGACAAAAATCCCTGCCCTCGTGGAGCTCACATTCTAGTGGCCAAGAGCATTTAGCTAGTAAGTCACTACTGAGGACTTGGTGGGAGTCTGAATAATATGCAAACAACATGGAAAACTACTGCCCGGTATGATATTCTTAGCTGTTTTGTGATGTATTCATAATGGAGTAGAAATTCTTATTTGGGCAATTTAGGAAATCTGTGCCTTCTTAGAAAACATCTACTGTGTCTTAATAGGATGTGGAAGATTGGAGGCTGATACTTTAAAGGCCTAAAACATCTGGAAATGTGCTTCTGGATAAACAGTGACTCTGGTTTTTGCACCACTCACTAGCACATGTTCTGTACGTTCCAGTGACCATTTCAAGATCCCAAGAAAGATGTGTCTTCGACAAATGTTACAACTGGCCCTGGAGTAGGAAGACCTGCGTCTGCTGTCACTCACAAGCTGTATAACTGAGCTCTCTTTGGCACGTGCTTCTCCACGGTAAATTGGGCAAGTTAAGTCTTACTTCACTGGAATTTTATATAAATTAACTAAGACAGTATGCCTGTGTGCGATTACTGAACTCAGCTCATAGGAAAGTCTCTGTACCCGCAATTCAGATGGATGGATGACTAAAGAAGAATGTAGACAGCTTATTCTGTTTCCTGATCTCTCCCTAGTGCCAATACAGCAATCTTGGATTTTTTTCCTTAGAGATATTGGCCAAAGGGGAGTGGAGAAGACATCTTAAATTCATTCCAGCTCAGGAAGTTCAGGTTTCCAAAACAGCTCGTCTGAGTCATAAAATCTCCACTTGCTCTATAACCTCATTAGAAACAGCTGACTGGGTTTTTTTGTTTTTGTTTTTTTTTTTGGTCTGTCTCTCCACCATAAGTTTGGTTCTGTTACAATTACTATCTGTGGTTAATTTATAAGGAACTCGGGCCATGCCACCTCCACTAACAATGTTCAGGAGATTGTTGTGTTGACTGCTTTTCAGTCATGACTTTCAGGAGGAGGAAGAGGGGGAGGAGAAGGGTGGAAGAGAGAGAAGAGGTCATAGCTGCTGGGTAGCAATGACGCCACAGGGATGAAGCTAGGGAGAAAGAAGTGCATTGACCTCCCTCTTATTCTTTCCTTCAGTCTCCTGATGGCACCCCTCTTTGGCTGAACACAACAGGAAACTTGAAGACAAAGGAGCCCCCTGATACAGTGCAGACAATTCACCCTCCTGGAGCACATAGCAGAGTCACTAGAGGTAGAGAGTGGATCTAGAGGGAAAATATTTAGCACAGGTCGTCAAGGTGGTCTGTCTAATAAGATATTTAGACAGAGGCCTCAGTGACAAGAAGGAGGCCAGCAGAGGAGGATGGGAAGGGAGAACAGAGGTAGGCTGAGGGAACGTCCAGTGCCAGGACCCTGAGCCAGCGTATATTTTGTGAGTGCAACAAATAACATGGAGCTGTGGTGAGCTAATAATAGAGAAAAGAATGATGATTGGGAGGTTGGCTTTCTGAGCTCTGGCAAAGAATTAGGATTTTATTCTGAGGGCAGTGGGAAGCCTTTCAGGGTTTCAACAAGGAGTGTAATCATCTGATTTAGGCTTTTAAGAGGAGATTCTTTGGTGTGGAGAAAGAACTGTTATTGTAGCAATCAGGAGGATAGATGATGGCAACCAGGACTCACATGATCATAGATTGGATGGGAGGACAGATTTGAGATATGTTTTGGATGGGTTGGATATGGGACATGAAGGAATGAGAAGAAACAAGGACACCCTCTAGGTTCTGAGGGGCAGGTGGTTCCATTTATAGCCAGGTGGCATTGCACTTGTAATCCCTATTAGACATGCAGATGAGTTGTGATGTTAGCAAACAGTTATATGATTTTAAAGGTCAGGGCGGAAGTCTTTAATTCATGGTTCATTTTAGCAGTACAGCAACCCAACCTTTTCCATCTTTTTTTTTTTTAATTTTAAAAGAAATTAATAGATCCAAAAAACTGCTATTTTTGAACAGAAACTAGAAAGAGCTTTAGAGGAATTTATCATAAGTATTAATTAATTCATGCAAGAAATTAAAATCTATTCTGTTTCAAATTATAGGCATTAATACCATAAGAAACCAGCTGATTCATCATCTCAAGAACCTTTTCAGGCCATCATTTTTTCTAAGCCCATTAGCCCAATTTATAATTGTGGACACTCTAGTTCATCATGACTGAAATTCACTGAACATGTCCTAAACATAATATGAAATGGCCTTGGTTTTTAAATTTCTCTGTTAAAGAGAATGACTTTATGATTTCTTAGATGAGTGTTAATATGGTTTTTAGCTTGATGATATGCCATCTTCAAAACAAATTATTTTTACACAATATAACTTATGGGAAAATTCTGAGGTCCTAGGATATCTAATTGAAAGGGAAAATGGTCTTCAAACTATACATATATTCTCACCTAAGTAGTTCTACTACAAATCCATAAAAGCTATCAACTTTGCTGAATGACTGATTCTTAAAAACTAAGACCCCTAAATGAGTCATGATCTTTTATGTCAGAAAAACAAGAGCTAAATGCTTGTTCTTATGGTGATAGTTTTTAAGAAATAAGAAATGTCATCAATTTTAATGACTGAAATATAATGGCTGAGGATGGCCAACCCTTTGTTTCCTGGTTTCATGAGTAGGTGATCTTGACTATTTTATTAGTGTATTTAAAGAACTGACTGAGCGTGGAAAAAAGCATTTTAATGCCAGGAAGAACACTGATATTGTTAGTTTCACCGTGGCAGGCTTTGTTGGCTGGCAACCACAAAGTCATTTTCCTACTGCTTCCTTCCTACTGCACACTAAGAATAGAGCTCAGAAAAGCCTTCTCTGCAGGTAGGAGTGGCCACGTGGTAGATCCTGGATAATTAAGTCATGAGAAGTCTGTTGGAGTTTCTGGAAAAGATTGTCTTCCCTGATGAAGAAAGAACCTTGAACCTTCTCTCCACTGCCTGCACTCACCTCACCCCCCTTCAATGTAATCTTGATGTGTCCAGAGATACAGCATCCATCTTACAACCATTAGGCAACAAACATAAGGACAAAAAGCCAACATGCTGAGGATGATGAAGTATGCAGAGAGCTTACATTCTTGATGACATAATGAACTGGTAAGCTACCCTTAACTGCCTACCTCCAGTCACTTGATGTGAATTCGTTAAATGCATTTATTGTTTGATGTACTGTGGGTTGGTTGGATTACTTTATTTGCAGCTCAGTGTAGCCTAAACGATCAATCCTCTTCTTGGTGTTCGTTTTCCCCTTGGCATCACTGATCATGGAGATTTTTCCTTCTTCTCTGACAGAGTTCTTAACCAGCTCTTCTTCCTCCTCCCAACCCACAGTATGAATTTCCTCCCTTGTTCTCACTTCCCTTCAAACTCTCCCTTATTAATTCTATCTACTTCCACAGTTTTTACTCCCACCTGCATGCAAATAACTTCCAAGTTCGACTTATTTCTTTGTCATGATGATATATAAACCATAAATCTGTAATAAGTGGACCGGGCAGGGCCACCCACAAGAACTCCCATTCATGCAGAAAACTGGGTCTCCAGGGCAGGAAACAGCAATCGGCAGCTATCGGTGAGATCCGTTTCCTGGCTATCTCAATTTTCTGAATGAATAATTCACTATCCTTCTGCTTCCCAAGAAGTAGAAAGTGTGGAAAATATTCAATTCCAATAAAAATTTTTTTACATTCTCACTTCTCTTTTTGCATTCAATTTTATTATAGCACTTTCTGTTATCTTGCGGAATTGACAATGTGACATCGCTTACTTTTCCTTTGACTATTTCTTAAATCTTGTACCATTATATGACTTTCATTTTCTTCTATCCTTTACTCAAGGCCCTTTCTCTATTTTCATCATGTAAGAAAGTGAATATTAGACAACAAATTTGTTGATTAGAAAAAGAGGCTCTAAACCTATGAGAAGACACAGGGACCTGGTGGAGTATCCTGCCCGGGCCATGGCTGTCCCTGAAACACTGAAGATAATGGTAATGTCTGCCATTTAATCAGCATCTAATATGTGCTGAGTCGCATGCACACATTATCATGGGAGAAACCTTGAATAAGAACTGCCTCGAGAGACAATAGAGTCTATTGACAAATTCCTGGAGGCTGTATCCACAGATCTCCAAGAACAACAGCTGTGTAGAGAAATATCCCTGGGTACTGAATTGTTTTTTTCTCTAACCAACGTTAATCTCTGTGCCTGAAAGTATCTTGAGTATTCAACTACTTCTCATTCTCTAAATCGATATTCAGCCAGACATCCTGCTCTAAATTACACATTAGCTCACCTTAATTGACACCCTTACCTGATGTCTATCTCAGTGATGTTTTTAATCACCTGTACAATTGGTACAATTGTGACGGCTCAATTTAGTTTATTAAGGGCGGGGGTCTTAATTCGTAACATTTGTAACACCTAGCTCCATACCCTGACCAAAAACGTTTCTCTTAGGTTAGGTATTTTTTAGTCTATCCATCTATAGAAAATTCATTATCCTCTATACAAATATCATTCTTTAAAATTGATGTCTAGTTAATCTACCTCCCAACATGAAATTGGAATCATTAATTCTCTCAAGCTAGAATCTAGATATTTAATATTCAGAACTAAAAAAGCCTTTAAAAAACTGGACTATTTACAGAAAAGAAATTCCTGTTATTTTATAAAGCTGAGTGTGCAATACAGTTTATTTGGATTAGAAGTAAAGTGTCCAGTAATTTTAGGTGACATCCCAACCTGCTGGGAAGAGATAACCAGAGAAAAATTCCTTTTAGAATACATATTTCTTAGATTATAACCACCATACCAGTATATACATGGGAATGCCTTGGGGATAACTTATTGGTGAAATTGCCTTATATAATACTGTGGGTTTGGGTTAACTTACCGGGAATGAGATTGAGTAAATTCCTCTCTGTATAGGGAAAATGATACAGCCAAGGCCCAGTGTGATGTATAGTCCAGTGTGAAAGAAATGATAGGTTATGCCAGAAGAAATGATAGGTTATTATTGTTAATGAATCGCCCAAATGTATCCCTAAACTATAGCATGGCTGTTTCAGCCTGGGAATGACTCCCACCTCTACCACTTCCTAACTGTGACCTTGGACAAGACACAAACTCTCAAGGCCTCACTATCTAAGGAATCTAATAGCACGTGCCTAGTCAATGTAAAATGGTAAGCACAGTGGCTGACAGATGGTACTGGCTCAATAAACGTTAGATATTATTACTGGTAGAGTCTGGCAGTTGCTCTGCAATGCCTGGTTCAATTGCTATCAGCATAAAACTTGGCATCTTGCCCCGATCTCTCCTGAATCCATGGTGGGTGTGGTGCATAGTTGGTACTCAGAAGGGTAACTGATCACACATACAAGATAATATCACTACTGAGGATCTAATGATTGACAGTGTATTAAAGTAGTGTCAGAAATGACTAATTTTTTCCAGCATCTGTTCTCCTGCCCCTTCTCCCATAATAATACAATTTTCAGATAGATGGTTGTTCAGAACAAATATTTCATTTTCCAGATTCCCTTGCAGCTAGTTGTGTTCATATGATCGAATTTTTTAGCCAATGGAATGTGAATACAATTATTGTGTGCAATGTCTGTTATTCCTTTAAAGGTGAGATGCCTTCCTCTTAATTCTTTCCTTCTTTGGCTTTCTGGAACATGGATGTGGTGGTCAGCCATCATGGACCATGTGGATGAGGGTGGTACCTAGCGCTAGCTGAATAACAATACTGAAGGAAGCTGGGTTCCAACTCCATGGACCATACTATCCCTGAATTTCTTCTCTATCACTGGGCTGTTCCAAGAGTGAAGAAAGATGGATTACTATGTCTTTATATTACTATTATTTTAGACCTCTAGGAGAGCAATCAAACCCATAGCTAACTAATATTCATATACGCTAAATAATTTAATTAACTTTTATGTGTACCACATGGAAAGTAATGTTCAAATATTTCATCTAACCAACCAACCAACCAACCAACCAACCATCTGTCCATCCATCCACCCAATATTTACTCTGGTCACTATGGTTGGCATTAGAGAATACAATGATTAATGAAACCCCAGGGAGCCACAGATGCTTCTTTACAATGTGGCCTCAACCTTCCTTTCCGGCTGCATATTCTGAGTGTGCTCTGCTATTTTAAACATCTGGACATTTGTATAAATATGCTCATCCTTTAGTATGGAATGCCCCTCCTTCCAATAATCCTACTTCATCCTTCAAGACTCAGTACAAATACTATCTCCTGTGAAAACTTCCCTATGATCTTCTGCATCTGCCCACAAAGTAGAATTTGTCACCCCTTTGTGTACCTATAGAACTTTGCATGCCTGGAACATGCCAGGTTCTGAGTGGAGCAGAGGCAAGGCATACCTGGATTTGAATCGCAGTCCTTCCCCTGTTAACAATGAGCTTGAGTAAGTTACCTAACTTTGTTCATGCTTATTTTCCTGATCTGAAAAGAGGTATCAATAGAATTTACCTCACTGGGTTATTGAGGGGTTAAATGAGAATCCATACGAGACTGACAGTTTAGAACATGGCATGTAGTAAAGTTTCAGTAAATTTTTATTATTATGATACGATGTACCTGTTGAGTTGCCATTATCCATATACCTGGATTTCCCACTATCTTCAAGTCCCTAAAGGGCAAGGACAACAGCTCGGACATCTTACTGGTATCCAGTACTTAGTACAATACCAGGCACAGATCAGACTCAGTGGATGCGTGTGGAATCTACCAACAAATCAATCAATAAATGAAGGACAGTTTTCTGCAGAAAATTCTCCAGGTACCACTTCACTTACCAAATGGGCCTGCAACCCTCCAAGAAGAAAAATAACTTTACAGAGAGAAGAAAACAGGAAGCTCTTCATCATTCCAGTTTGAACTATAAAGTCTCTTTCTGGCATCCCCATCTTACCTACTCTCTCCTGGTGAGTCATACTTAAAAGCTGTGACAATGTCCTAACTGAAATCACCATGATTCTCTTTCTTCCTTTTTCCTTTTTATTTTTTTAAAACTAATTCCCAGAAGGCAGAGATCATAGGCCAAATTCTAACATCACATCCTCTTCAAAGGAGTTCTTGGACAGAATCTTGGTTTGTATAGATCCAATCTAATGCCCATGACATTGGATCAAACCCTAACTTGTAACTAGAAGTCTGCCCCGTGCCCTTCCTGCATTGTTCTCTTGCCCCCAAGCTGCAGGAACAGCCTACTGACCTATGAGAATACAAGGAAGTCTGACATTTTCTCGTTCCTTTAAGAAGAATGGAAACTACTCTAAGACTACTATACCTTCTTTTCATTTGGAAAAAAATTCGACGCTTGCTGTGGGCATAATAATTTTCTAGGATGTCTGTATTTATTAGGCTACACATTTCAGCAGGTAACAGTTACTGAATACTTAGAATGTGTCAGGCTAAATGCTCTTCATAATTTTTTTTATCTTTCTAGTAATCATATGAAGCTAGAGATGATGCAATCTTCCATTTTCCAGATGTGAAAAGTACAACACATCTGGAAAAGAAATGTAAGATAACTCATTGAAGGTGACACAGCCAATAAACAGTAAAACTAGTATTTGAAACTCAGCTGTTGCTGCAGAGACCATTTTCCTGACCACCCTCCTCTACTGCACAATTAAAAAGAAGGAAGTGTCTGCCAGAGTTGACAAAAGGCTTTAATTCGAAAGGTACATTTTCCTTGGGCTTTGAAGGCTATGTAGGAGTTTTCTAAGTTAAGGGGTTGAAGAGGATGCTAGAGTGGGGGATGGGAAATTGTTATTATTTCTCTGTCTCCGGATGACTGGAATCATTTTGCTATGATTTTTGATTTCAGTGACATCTCAGGTCCCCCATCGAAGGAGAGAGGAATTTATCCAGACAAAATAGATAATCCTAACTACTTATATACCAGGGATAATGGGGTATGTCTGCTGAGTCTAAAATTGTATCTCTACAGCCTGTCTACTTCATAAGAGAAGCCTCTGGTGGTAGTTCTAAACCATTGGTTGCTTCCTTAGAATTTCTCTAGCTGAAGCAAAAATATTTAAAACATATTCGTTTTGCCGGCTCGAGTGTTGGTCTGTTCCAATCTCTCTGTCTTAATGTTATAAAACTGAAGGCTCTCTCCCTTTTCCAAATGGTAATTGTGGCATCAGTGAGAAAGATGGACTGTAAAGGCGAGAGGGCAAGGGGTGGGTGACCAGCGAGCTGGTGTTACAGCCGGTTAAGCTAGAGAAGAAGATTCCACTGGTCAATGGCAGTGAATATAGAGTGGAGGAAGATGAAGGAAATATTCTGGGTGCAGCATGTGCTGACTAGCAGATAAAAGGAAAAGGAACATAAAGGTGGTCTCTGGGAAGGGAGAGAAAATAGGAGAGAGTGGCATTTTAAAGAAAAAAATAAGTTGATTTCAACCTTTTCTATTGAACAGGGAAGGTAGCAAAACGAAGCAGTCAGAAGTATGGGTCTGAAGTCAGGCTGCCCCGGTTTAAATCATGGCCTCACCACTTTAGTATGTGGCCTTGAGAAAACTGTGTGTCCTTGAGCTAATTAATTAACCTCTCCGTGCCTTTGTTTTCTCATCTGTAAAGTAAGAGTAATAGCAGCTGCTTCATAGGGGCATTTTAAAGATAAATAAAATAATTCATGTTAGGCACTTAGCTAATACTCAGGAAATGTTAACGAATAACATTATTGATTTAAAATTACTAAATTTTATTATGGCAAACACTTCAAGAGTATTTAACATGTGCCAGGCACTGTCTTAGAGAGCTGCATATATTATTTAGCATAACTAATAGGAAGAATCCTGTAAGAATCACAAGAATCCTAGAAGGAAAGTACTGTATTATTTTTATGCTTCTTTTTCTGATTAGGAAACTGAGGCACAGAGAGCTTACTTAGATAGTCCAAGGACACACAGCTAGTTAGTGGCACGACCAGGATTCAAACCCAGGTAGTCTGGCTCTAGCACTTGTGCTTTAGTCTACCTCTCGACTCCGCATCTCTTTTTAAGCTGCTAACAGTACCTCAAGGACATCTATGTGGAGATGCTAATAGGTAGTTGGACATTCAAATCTGGACACTTAGGATAGAGTTCAGAGCTTAAAGTAGTTCCTTTGGGAGGCAGCAGGCAGTATGAATGATATAGCTCAACCTGGGAGCATGAGATTTCCACCTATTAAGAAAGTATTAATGAATGTTGGGGGAAGAATAAGATCTAGTGAGGGAAACTGAGATGCAGTTGCAGGTGAGCCAGATGGGGGCAGGTAAAATAAGAAAGATGCTCAAGAAGATATAATTGCTCTTGTGAGAGGTCAAAACAAATAAGAGAAGTGGCGATTGGATTTGGCAATTAGGACATGTATGATAACTTCTCAGAAAGTGCTTTTGTGAAACCATAGCATGTTGGTATGTGGGTATTTGTTAGGGAAGTGAATTACCAACTTTTCTGAAGTTTTCAAAGGACAAAAAGAGAGGGCAGCAGGTAAATGAGGTGGGCAAGGTGAAGGAGGGCTGCTCTGAGGATGTGGGGGAGATGTCCCCTGTTTATGGGCTGCATGATGTGGATACAATATCTCCTTAAGTTTCATATGTTTTAATGCTCTCGTGACTTTCCCCAAAATCATTACACCCCAATCTCTAGTTGGAGAACATTACTCCATTGCACAATGAAATTTATTCCATTCCCTTTATAAAGAATGCTTAGCAAAGAGATGATTAGTTTCCTGGTGAAGAATAAAAGCCACTCGGTCTTACCATAATGTGGTATGGAGGAGGAGTGCCTGATAATAATTGGGGGAAAATTCTGTTTTTATTATGGCCTGAGGCAGAGATCACATTAAAGCTAAATACACTTATGTGCCATTTAAAAATATCATTGATCGTGAGATATGAAGCCATTTTATGGGGGACCTGTAGATGGAAGGGAATGCACATTACATAATGTAATGGGTTCTAAAATAATTTTAGATAAAACGGAGACCAATGTTCACTGCATCACTATGCTTCTGCGTTTGAATATTATAATAACATTATGCTAAAACACTTCCAATTAAATACTGATTGTGAAATGCCATTACATCTGTTTGATGCTATGATGTGTTAAGTAAAAAAAGCCAAATGTGGAATTTTATGTGCACCGTGGAATAAAATGTCAATATATCAGACAAAGAAAAACAGTAGCTCTGTTACAATGACAAGTTTATAAGAGATTTGTTTTGTTTTGCTTTTCTTTCAAATGTATCTACTGGTTATACGACACAGTTATATTTCTTAAAAAAGGAGATAAAATGAACTATAGCTTCTTTTATTTAAAAAAATTCTAGTGTTTGTAGTTCTGGGAGTTTTCTAAAGCTGAACTTCTTACTCTGGGTTCACGGATGTCCTTGAAATTGTAAATGCATGGCTTATGTGCACGTGGGATAATTCTGCTTTAATCAGATCTTAAGGTGGCTCATGACTTCACGGAGGATAAGAACCACGGATGATGAGCGTTTTGAGGAGCCTGTATATTCCAGCCATGATGTCTACCTCTGATGAGCCAATGTGTCCCCTCTCCCACCTGGGCTCTTCTTCCTTTGGGGTACTACAAGAACAGACGGATGACCTGCCTCCCATTCTAAGATGGCTCCACCAATGTAACTATGATGGTGACACACAGCTTACTTTCAAAAACCTTTATGTTTGTGGACATGCTTATGATGAGAAAAGGAAACCCATCATTCCACATGTAGAAGTGCATTTATCTCTGTCTTAAGTGCTCATTTCGGGATGAAGTTCCAGCGACAGAATCATGAACTTATGGCGCTACTTCCTTTCCTCTGCCCCCTTCACAAACATCCACAGAGACCCTGTCTTTAGCATATTGTGAGTAACATAATGGGGCACTGCCCAGAACGTGGGTTTGGACCCCCAATTTGCTCCTTTGCACTGTGTAATCAGAGGCTCGAGTTTCTTATAACGTGGGGATGTTACCTACTTTATGAAATAGTTATGGGAATTAAATGAAAAAGCAGGTGCCAGCATGCATACAGGATGCTCTGTACATGTTAGTTTCCTTCTTCTACATGCTTGATCACATCAGTTACTAATATGTATATTTGAGCACCTACTATGTGTGAAACACTATAATAGGTACCAAGGACATAAAGGGATAAAAAATGGAATCTGCAGTGTATCATAGGCTACTTGAGACCTCACATTTAATAACAGCATGTGCTAAGTGTTAAAGGAACTGTAAATGTGTCTCAATATTTTATTTACAAGTGTGCTCACTCATTCAAATATTTAATGAGCACTGGCTATGTGCTAAGCCCTATCCGTGTCTCTGCTGTCATAGGGCTCTCAGTGGGAGGCAGCAACGAATCAGGCAATGGTCATACAAACTGGCTTCTTTCAGGCAGTGGTAAATGCTATGGAGAAAATACAAGCCGAGGGTTTAACAGAGTACAGCGAGTGGGATGCTAATTTAGATGAGGTAACCAGAAGAGATCTCTCCAAGGAAGTGACATTTGAAGTGAGAACTGAATAAAAAGGACTCAGCTCTGCAGAGATGAATGGATACTTATTTCAGGCCAAAGGAGCACCTGGGGTGAAGCTCCTGAAATCGGAATGTGCTTGGCACCTTTGAGCAGTAGAAAGAGCCCTGTGTATTGGGAGGATGTTAAGAGACAGTAGGAATGTGAACCATCATTATTATGGATGGATCAGCAAGAATCAAGTGACCAGTTGGATGGGGGTGAGGAGAAAAAGGATAAACAGACATGAATTGACATTTGAATTTCAGTACTGTGTTTTTGGGCAAAGACTGGAAGCATTAATATATGAAACAACTGATTAGATCATAAGTGGCTGCTTCAATCCTGATGTTTCAATACCCATAATCGTCATTGTAATTCAGGTAATTGAATTGGGCAGTTGTTAGCGGTATTTAATACTATTACTGAATTCCTCAATAAAACAGTCTACATTTTGGCAGTACATTGCCAATGAGTCAATTGCTCAAATGTGACTAAACTGAACTTTTTTGGTGTACTTTTCAAAAAAGTTCAATGGGGAATAAAAAAAAGAATTTCTAAGAGCAGTATATAAAAATGGGGAATATTTAAAGCAACTCCCAAAGATGTGAAAGAAGAAAGAATATCCTTTGCTGCACTGGATAGCTAGAGCTTACAAAAGATCTTAATATAAAATGGAAGAGTTTGTATTGCATTCAAATTACTATCTTTTTCTCCCTTCTCGAAGGCCATTAGCCAATAACCTTCATCTCTCTAAACATTGAAATTAGAGTCTGACATTATCTTGGTCTATAGATTGTGGTCAGACTCTCTGAAATGCAACATGAGTTTCTGTATTTGGTTCATTTCTAACATTTTCAGAAAATGGAAGGAAATTTCAGTATAAAAGAGAAAAAGGGTCGGAAAGAAAAAAAACTTTTTTTTTTTTTTTTAAGAGTAGAAGAAACAAACAAACACCCACTCCACTCTTGGATATAGCTTTGATTCTGTTAATAATTTGGATACCAGTGAACTTTGTCTATTTAGAAACCCATGAAAGACACAGACACTGAATTCCATTAATAACCTGGCATCTCAGTGCTTCAGTTCAGCTGATAAAACCACATGTTCTACATGGGTTGTGCTTATAATCTTATTACCTGTAACAGGATTTGTGCTTGGAACTCCCAGCGACCTCCGTACCACCTCTCTCACATGCCCAATGTCAAATGCATTTTGATAACCGTTGGTTCAGACAGAAAATAAGACTCACTAACCTGCTTACAGAGGCTTTAAATATTTCCCAGAAACATTTCCCAGCTTGTAATTCAGAAATTCCATGTTAACACGTATAAGCAACCAGACACAATTCAGGATTTAGAAGAAGCCAGTTAAATAACCTGGACTTAATAATATTCCAAGAACCAAATCCTTTCTGTCTTGTTGAGAAATGACATGACACAGATTGTACCACTCAGGAACTTACTTCTGAGGAAAAGATGAATGATTCAGTAGTCACATTCTATATAATCAAGGAGGGAGTTTCGCCTTGTGAGAGATGGCATTTTCATGAAGGAAATGGGCTAAGGAAATGTATGTTGGTAATTTAGTCATTGTGAAGCACAAGCAGTGGGTAGATTAGTTGATGGATTGAGATCAATGGTGAAATTCAAATCAGTGTTTGCTGAGATGAGTCACATCACTCAGGTGCCTCTAGGGTAACCTGAACTCTATGCATCCCAAGCTGAACTTTTCACATCACTTGTAGCAGGCTCTGTCAGTGCTCCATCCATAGCACTAGAACTGGGGAGTTAACAGCCCCTAGAAGCAGCCCTTACCCAGTCACTAATGGGAGTTGTATAAATTTCACAGCTCCCACATTTTTCTCTCCAAGGCATTATTATTATTTTTTACACTATTTTCTAGTGTTTCCTGATGAAATTTTGCTCCAGTTTCCCATGGAGGAAACTGGCTAGATAATCACCCATTACTGGCTGCTTTCCCTCCTTATTCCCTCACTTTCTAATGGCATTTTCTGCAATGTCCCCCTGCCTCACCCCCGAACAAATTCCATTCAAATCCTTGCCTCCATGTTGGCTTCTAGGGAAAGCAACCACTTACTTGCCTTGATTCAACCATGCCACTGAAAAGCATCACTCATTTTCCCTAAGCAGAAACACCTGAATTCAGTAAAGAACCCCTGTGTTCCTAACTGTGGCTTAGCATTTGCATTCCTCTTTCTCCTTAGCCCTCTTCCATGCTTTCTGTTGCCTGACGCTTCCTTATAATGGAGATGTACTAGAGATACGGATTTACATCCACACAAGGCCGCATGAGCAGCCACCGATCACTGCCAGGCTTGCTTGCTTTAACTAGACATTAGCTTTACAAAGTCCTTTTTCAAATGACAACTGCTACATTCTTTGTGCTTCTACTACAGTTACTGAAATATGGTTTCTGTGTGTGGATCTGGATGTATGAATAAAGTTGACAGTTTTGTCCATGGAATATATAGAATTCTTTGTTGTATAGCTGACTTATTAGTCTAACAATGATCATAGTGATAAGTTATAATCACATGATTCATTAAAAAAAAAATTGTACATGTGTCAGATGAATAAGGCCAAGTACATATTTAGTTTCAAATAAGGACTCTGAAAATTGTCCCCAACTCGGCTGAATCCTCTGGTACTATTACTGCTGGAAAGAACAATGATCCCTCCATTAGGATGCCAGAAGGATGGTGCTACCAAAGGAGGAAGACTCAAGGAATCGCTTGGAATATTGTTGGAAAAGGGCTTAGAAAAATGGAAGAACTCCAAAGAAATCAAGAAGCGAATAGAAACTTTGCCCTTTTAAAATGCCATGCATAGTCAATTATGCATTTGTGAGTCAATTATGCATTTGTAAGTCAATTACAAAAAAAAAAACAGATGAGTTTTAAGACTTCTTATGTGCAATGCTGGGAAAGGCTTCAATTTAGGAGAACAATAATTTTTAGAAAATGGTTTTAGGTCAAATGAGAAGGGAAGGCTTCCAAAATGCCTTCTGGGAATTAAATTAAAAATGAGTAAACTAATTTTATTTGCAGCTTAAATAAAACCCCCCTGAACTGCTTAATGGGCATCTACCTCCTTTAGGTACGTTCTAGAGAAAACCCAATTTGCAATTATAGGCTAAGGAGATTAATGAATCACTACATTTTATTTGTATTAGAACCAGTGATTAGAAGGAATTCTTTTCTGAGTTTGAGTCATAGTAAGCTAGCTGGAAAAAGTGGGCAGGGCTTTTTTTTATTAACTTAATATAGCAGTGTGTACATTTCCTTAAGTTCAGGGGCCAAAAGAAATGGAAGGTAAAATCACAATGAGCTATCACCTCACACCTGTCAGAAAGGCTATCATCAATGAATCAAGGAACAACAAGAGTTGACGAGGATGCGGAGAAAAGGGAGCCCATAAACATTGTTGGTAGGATTGCAAATTGGTACAGCCACTATGGAAAATAGTTTGGAGGTTTCCCAAAAAATGAAAAATGGATATACCTTTTGACCCAGTAATTGCACTTCTGGGTATTTATCCAAAGAAAAGCAAAATAATAATTCATAAAGATCTATGCACCCCAATAGTTATGGCAGCACAATTTACAATAGCCAAGATGTGGAAGCAGCCTAAATTCCCACCAACAGATGATTGGATAAAGAAGTTATGGTTCAAAAGAGAAAGGACACAAATAAACAAAATCAGGGATGAAACAGGGGAAATTATGACAGACACTGCAGAAATACGAAGGATCATACAAAAATACTCTATTAAGTATATAATGCCAAATTTAATAACCTAGAAGAAATGGACCAGTAGTTAAATCTAAATAGACCAATCAGCAGTATGGAAATTGAAACAATCATCAAAGCCTACCAAAAAGTAAAAGTCCAGGACCAGATGGCTTTACCCGTGAATTCTACCAAACATTCAAAGAAGATTTAATACCTATTCTCCTCAAACTCTTTCAAAAAATCAAAGAGGAGGCAATACTTTCCAACTCATTTTATGAAGTCAATATCACCCTGATACCAAAACCTGGTAAAGATAGCACAAAAAAAGAAAACTACAGATCAATATGTCTCATGAACACAGATGCAAAAATCCTAAATAAGATATAGCAAACCAAATACAGCAACATATTAAAAAGATTATACACCACGATCAAGTGGGCTTCATCCCAGAGGCACAGGGATGGTTCAACATACGCAAATCGATTAATATGACACACCACCTAAATTAAAAAATAAGAATCATATGATCATATCAATAGATGCATAAAAAGCCTTCGACAAGATACAGCATCCATTTATGATCAAAACACTTAACAAAATCGGTATAGAAGGAAAATACCTTAATATAATAAAGGCCATATATGAAAGTCCGCAGCCAACATTATGCTTAATGGTGAAAAGCTAAAAACCTTCCCTCTAAGATCAAGAACAAGGCAAGGCTGTCCACTATCGCCACTGTTATTCAATATAACATTGGAGGTCCTAGTGAGTGTGAGTAGACAAGAGAGAGATATAAAAGGCATCCAAATAGGAAACGAAGAAGTCAAATTGTCGCTATTTGCAGAAGACATGATTCTCTATATAGAAAATCCTAAAGACTCCACAAGAACACTACTAGAAACAATAAGCAAATACAGTAAAGTTTCTGGATACAAAATCAGTGTTCAAAAATCCATAGTATTCCTATATTCTAATAATGAAGTGTCAGAAAAAGAAGCGGAAAAAATAATTTCTTTTTCAATTGCAACAAAAAGAATAAAATACCTAGGAATAAATTTAATGAAACATGTGAAGGACTTATGTAATGAAAACTACAAGATTCTATTAAAAGAAATCGAAAAAGATACAAAGAAATGGAAAGATATTCTGTGTTCTTAGATTGGAAGAATCAACATAGTTAAAATGATCTTATTACCTAAAGCATTCTACAGATTTAATGCAATCCCCATCAAAATCCCATCAGCATTTTTTGAAGAAGTAGAACAAAAAATTATTAGATTTGTATGGAAGCACAAAAGACCCTGAATTATCAAAGCCATCCTGAGAAAAAAGAATGAAGCTGGAGGCATACTCTGCCTGACTTCAAATTATACTACAAAACGACAGCAATCAAAACGGCATGGTATTGGTAGCAAAACAGACACACGGACCAGTAGAACAGAATCAAGAATCCAGAAGTAAAACCATATTTATATGGGCAAATCATTTTCGACAAAAAAGCCAAAAACATATAGTGGAGAAAGGAAAGCCTCTTCATAAATGGTGCTGGGAAAACTGGAAAGCCACCTGCAAAAGAATGAAACTGGACTGTTTCAGGTGGCTTTCCAGATCTAGACAACAGTCTATCACCATACACCAAAATTAACTCAAAATGGATTAAGAACCTGAATATAAGACCTGAAACAATAAAATGCATAGAAGAAAATGTAGAAACTAAACTCAAGGACCTTGGCCTTAAAGAAGATTTTATAAATTTGACCTCAAAGGCAAGGGAAGTAAAAGCAAAAATAAATGAATGGGACTACACCAAACTAAAAAGCCTCTGTTCAGCAAAAGAAACCATCAACAGGGTAGAGCGACAACCAT
>NW_011888810.1:394396-396185 GCF_000151845.1 Pteropus vampyrus
GAGAAGGAGCAATTAGGGGGATTGTTTTATAAACTATATAAATGTCTAATCAATGTGCTGTATACTTGAGGCCAATAAAAAAAAATTTTTATATTTATATAAGGAGGGTGCCTAGCACAGTGTCTGGCATATAGTAAGAGGCTAATAAACATAAAATAAATGAACCTACGGCAATGTTTTCAGCTGTGTATATTTTAAATAAGTGGGTAGAGGAAGGGCAGAGATGGAGGCAACAACTATGTCCTCTCTACCTTCATACTTCTAGGGCACAAATATCATTTGCTTAATAAATCCACATGCACCTAAGCTCCATGAAGATGTTTTTTGTCTCCTTTGTTCACTGCAGTATTCCTGTTTCTTAGGGTAGCTTGGTGCTCATAATAATATGTTGAATAAACATGGTGAAAGGAATGGGAAATCTTTTGAAGGTCAAGACCAATTGTAGAAAATTCATTTTTTATCAAGAACTTGATTTATGTATTTTATTAATTTACCAAAGCAATTACTGTTGCATAATAATCATCAAATAGTTTAAACAATATTACCTTATTAATAATATGCTGGACACTTCATACACACTATCTGTTTTCAACATTACAACATCTATTGAGGTAGATTCTGTTATCTTCATTTTATAGACAAGAATATTAAGGTTGAGGTGAATGACTTGGTAAAGTGTGCTCAGAATAGAGAGGCGAGGCTGAGGTTCTATCTTAATTTGGGCTCTCCTCAGTACTGAGTCTGAGACAAAAACTTGGGCACAGGTGGTTTATTTGAGGGGCAGGGGGTGCATTCTGAAAGTAGGAGTGAGGGAGAAGGAGATAAGGAAGAAAAAACATCTATATAGAGGTGCTAGAAACGGGCTCGGTTCCACTGAGTAGTTCCGAGGAAGCAGGTAGAATGCATCTCAGAATTGCCTTTTCATGGACAGGGGGCTGGATATTGATCCACTTACCCCTCTCCCGCACCAGCTGGAGGCTACCTCTGGGGATAATAACATCCCTGATTCTGGGCTGCCCTGTGTTAATACATAACTCCCTTGACTCTAGAAAAGCGCTTGAGTGAGAAGATGCTGGATGGAGGGAGGGGCGCCCACTGCAGCTGAAGCTGAGCTCCAAACACACTGAAGGCTCCGGGCAGGAGGACACCGAAAGCCTGCTTCCTGCTCTAACTTTACCTGTGTCCTCTTTTAGTTTTCACTAAGCAGCTATGTTTTCTTCTTCTGAGAAGGAAGCCAAGAAGAATGTAAAATGATAATAATCACATCTTCTGCCTCCAGTTGTTTATAAACCTGATTTAGGGAACGGCGCATGCCTGTGAAAAATTAGGTAACGAGGTACTGTTAGTAAAGAACACACACAGAGTATGGTCCTTATGCAAATAAAAATAAATATTTGCTAGATTATTAGTTTCCTATGGCTGCTGTAACAAATGATCACAAACTCAGTAGATTAAACCAACACAATTTTTTTCTCTGGAGGGCAGAAGTCTGAAATGGGTCCACAGGGACCCATTCTTTTCTCGAGGCTCCAGGAGAGAGATGCTGCCTGCATTTCTTGGCACTTGGTCCCCTTGCTCCATTTTCAAAGCCAGCAGCACAGCATCTTCTCTCTTCTCTGACCACCTGTTTCCCTCTTTTTAAGGACCCTTGTGATTACATTGGCGTCCCCAAGATAATCTCTCTAAATCAAGATCCATAGCTGAATCACATTTCCAAAGTCCATTTTGCCATCTAAGGTAACATAACTACAGGTTTCAGTGATTAGAATATACACATTTTTGGGGGTTG
>NW_011888810.1:397075-403510 GCF_000151845.1 Pteropus vampyrus
CATGTACATTATGGTAGAATACAAAAGGAAGTGCTAACTAATGCATTCAGTAGGACGATAATAAGAACAGCCTTTATTAAGCCACTTTTCTGGCGCTGGCTCTGTCTGTGCTAACTACACATTTCATATGGGTCATGTAACCCTTCCTAAAATCCTGTGAAGTCATTCATCCTCATTGGTGAGGAAACTGAGACAAAGCTATAATGACATTGTTCTAAGAATAATCAATGAATCAATGAATAAATTAATGAATGGATTAATGTTTTGAGAGAAATAAGAAATAAGGTCAGGCAGGTAGGATAGATCAGTATTGAAAGCCAAGATGAGAAGTTTGGAAATTTGTAGAGTGGCTTTCCATTGCTATAATCAGTAGAGGGCAGAGACAGAGATGTCAAAAGTTCTGAATTTGAAGGCCATTCCTCTTAACGAAAGATTACCCCATTTTATGCTTGACTCTCAATGACCCATTCAGCATTCAAGCAAGTGAAAGACGTCTTTAAAATTCGGAGTGAAGAATCTACCTCTACATATTAATGACAGATTTTTTTGTGAGATTTTAATCTGTACTGAACGTCTTAGTCTCATTCCCGTGTTCATCTGACCTCTGCATTTCCCTCTTCCAGTATTTCTACAGAATGGTTTCTGAGTCATCTTACTTCTAAATCCAAGCTGATTCATTACGAATAGGTGCAAACATTTGACTTCATCATTTTATCTTCCTGTGTAGTCATACTTGAACATTTACATTTTAAAATGCATATTTTATTATAAATTAATTTCCTTTTATTTTTCCTTTATATTGAAGTCATGACATAACGAGAATTGTTTTCAATGTGTAGGTAGTAATATTAGCTATGGATCTCATTTTAGGAGAGGAAAGGGGCATTCTGATGCTCTTCACCAAAGGATAAAGAGTCAGATGCCTTTGGGGGCTGTGTAGGCCTGTGTGAGGTAACCCATAAATGATAGTGCTATTGGTGGCCTGCCCACCCCACCCAAAGGTATCCAAGTTTACATTCTGGGCAAACCATTCACGGCTGCCGTCTCTTCCCAGCCCAAGGACTCACATGGCGAGACCTCCATTCTAGGAAATGGTGAATCTCAGAGAACCAGGGGGTGACAGGTATAATATCTGCTTTGCTAACCTGTCCTGAAGAAGCAGTTTTTTTCCAAAGCACTGACCTCATATAGCACACTTCAGCTTTTCATTCTCATAAGACATATTATTTCATTATAACAAAATGGGGCTAAACTGTACCATTAGCGATTGCATTTATGTGGTTGCTAGGTAACCAATTTGCCCCTTGGGTTTTAGAAGCAGCTGAGGGTGCTAAATATCACATTATAAATCAGAGTGGCAAAGGGAGCTCAGGCATGCTTTAAGAAACGTAGTCCTCCAGAAGGGCAGATTGTAGTTGGTTATTGATGAGATTAAAAAAAGTAAGATCCAAATTAAATTTAAAAATTTGGATATACAAACAAGGAGAAGTGGACTTATTATATCCAAGTGTAAAGGGAATGGTGCAGAAAAGAAATTATAGTTTCATTACTTAAATTATATAATACAATTCAAAGACTAAGACTCAAATTGCTTATTAATAATGATAATGAGAGATGTAACTTTTGACTTCCTGCTAGCTTCCCACATGTCAGGTACAATGCTAACGCTCGATTTGCGTCTTATCATCTAAATGACACTAATCTACAAGGTAGATGTTATCACCATTTTATATATGAGAAATACGCAGTATAGAGCCCAACCTGAGTTCACTGCACACAAATCATGCCAAACTGGCCATCCTTCCTGGAAAGAGTTACTGGGTTAGGTGGATTTTAATTTCAACAAAAGGAATTGGTCTGCACCATTTCTGTGGATTTGTACATATGATTTGGCAAATAAAACCTGGTGGCTTTAAGATGGCCTGGATAATCATGTCCCCATGGTGCAAAGACAATGTGTCTGTGTGAGTTCTCCTGAGGGTAGATCACTGTTCTCTGCCCAGTTCTATAACACATCAGTAATTGGTGAGGATGAGCTTGTATATGGCACAAATTGAGAGAGGAATTGCACATATGGTCAATAGGGAGCGGTCTGGGAGCCAGACTATTTAGCTGAGTGGATGAGGACGATGATAGTGATGACAGTGATGGTGGTGATAATGGTGATAGGCTAGTTTACAACTTGAATTAAAGTTCCAAGTAAACTTTTAGATGGCAAAAAAATCAAAACTTTGATTTTTAACCCCTGAGTATACTATGAGGAAATATACAAGAAGAAGAAAAAGATAGCAACATTCACAATCAGGGATCTCTCTCTCTCTCTGTCTCTGTCCCTGTCTGTCTCTGTCTCTGTCTCTGTCTCTGTCTCTGTCTGTCTGTCTCTCTCTCTCTCTCTCTCTCTTCTGCAAAGTCATTCCTTTGGTGGCACTGGAGTTCCAGGACTCCTTGTCAAGACCTCATGCTCTGGAGTTAGACTGGGTTCAAATTCTATCTGTGCTAGTATCTATTTCTGCTACTTATTGGCTATGTCCCTAGTAAAATTTCTTAACCTCTTTGTGCCTCTGGGTTTTTTTATTATTATTATTATTATTTTAATCTCTAAAATTAGTGTATTAGTGTATATACTTCGTGGGGTTGTTGTGAGGATTAGATGAGGTCATTTGTGTAAAGAATTTAGTGTAACGAATAGGAGAATAAGTGTGCTAAGGAAACACTAGTGATTGCCATTATCATTAATCATAGGAATGATACTAATAGACTGGTTTATGAGACCAAAGTTTAAAATAATTACCATAGGCTTGAGTGAATATCAAGTGAACACTACAAGTCATTCTAAGCAACAGGGACAATTTGTGGGCCAAATGGAAATGTTATGGATTTTTGGGACTCAATTCACACTTGATTCAATTCATCATCTTGTGTTTGCCTATATTTAAGCCTATGTTTTCAGGGACCTATTAGAGCCTCAGTGTGGTAAAGGATCAAAGGATGGCTAACACACAGGTATAGATGGTTTATACATCTTAAAAGCACTGGGGAGGACCCAGGTTGTCAGGTGGCATTAGATTAGGAGATTCTGTTCAGGTGAAAACTGTCAGCTAAGGTATCATTCACAGAATTTACATCATAACTGGTATCCTGAAGTTGGGCCAGTTGGTACCCCTCCCAATCCACAAGCGATGAGAAGCCTGCCTAAGAACGCAGACAAACTATTGTCTCTAAAAGCCAGAAAACCAAGCACTTGATTTCCAACATCTGTAATCACTGTGAGGAAATTTACAATGAGAAGAAAAAGGGCAGCCGTACAGACATTCCTAGATCAATTTCTTTAAAAGTCATTCCTTCTGTGGCCATCAAGGAGTCCCAAGATGCCCTCTGAGTTTTCTCAGATATCTGTTAAATGTCTTCCAAAGAAATCTTATGAATTCTCCAGGCCTGAGATGTCCTTCCCTCTGATTACTTGCAGGATCATAAAGGAAGTATTACAAACAACCATCTGAGAAAAACAGTTGCTACCATTAGGCACCATATTATTATAGGAAATTAATAAGGTACTATATTGCATCATGTACTTTTTTTTGTATTTGTTCATATGATGTCCTATTTATGCCCTTCGTGTAAACTTGAGACCGTTTTAGAATGAGTTGGGTCCAATCCGCATTCTTTGTTCATCCTTACATGGCTATTCACTCAAATGCCTACTAGGTAGAGTTCAGGCACTCTGCTGGATATAGGGGATATAAAATTGAGGACAAACCAACAGAGTCCCTGACATTCTTGAGCCCAGAGTCTAGTAGAAGGGACATAACATTAATTAATTTCACTCCAATAAAAGTAGGGCTGGGAAGCAAAGGATTGTGCTTACATGGAAGCATAAAAAGGGAATGTCATCTATACTGTTCCCAGAAGGTATATTTGAAATAAAAAGGATAAGTAAGTGGAGAGGGGCTTCAGGTAGAGATATGAGGGGCTAGAAGGCACAGCACATTTAATTAGCTATGGTGCTAATGTCTTTTCAACACATAATTGATCATCAGACCATTGGTTATAATGATTTATACAGGATGTTCTAGTTATTTGTTGTTGCATAACAAATTACCCTACAGCTTAGATATTAAAAATGATAAATGTTATTTTATTATCTCCTAGGATTTTTGTGGGTCAATAATCCAAAAAGGGCTCAGCTAGGCTGGGTGGCTCTGCCGTTCTGGCTTGGGGTCTCTCTTGGTTGCAGTCAGATAGATGATGGATGTAGCTGGGACACTGGGGTGGGGACTAGCTGTGAGGCGGGGCATCTTTCTCACTCTTTTCATGCAGCCTCAGGGTCTTCCCATGCAGCCCCTCTCTGTGGGTTAATTTGGGCTTCTTCAAAGGTAGTCTCAGGGTAGGAGGTCTCCAAAAGTAAGATTCTCAGGGAACAAAGTGAAAGCTGCATGGCCTTTTATGACCGACCTCACCTTAGAAGTCACTTCCACTGCATTCTATTGGTTACAAGCAAGTTCCTGTTCCACTTATATCCAAGAGGATGGGGCAAAGTCCCCGTATCTCAATAAAACGAGTACAGAGGTCACACTGAAGACCATGTGAAATGGGATGTACTGTGATCACCTTTGAAAGAAGCAATCTGCTACATGGGAGAAGTCAAATTAACATACTTAGACTAGAATTTTTCTTAAGACTTCCATGAATTAACTTTATATTTATTCTCCACCTCATCATTATAGAAATAACATATTTAAAGCACCTGACAGTTTACAAAGTGCTCTTAGTTGATCATCATAATAAGCCTGCTAATTGTTAAGACAAACCATTATCGTCTGCATTGTTAAGACAAGAAAACTAAGACCCAACTTCTCATAGCCAGAAAGGGAACACGCTCAGGATCTGAATCCAGAATTCAGTATTTAGAAACATACTATGGCAATGAAAAATCACAATTTACAGTCTGATGGTCTTTGTATTCTTTTCAGGATACAAAGCATTTGAACAGTCTATGGCTTTGAATGTTCGCTACATCATTTATATGAGAATATGAAAAGCCATTGTTTTAAATAGCATCCATTATAGACTGAATATAAAGACTACTTCCAAATTGCTTCCAACATTTTTGTCCTGTCTCCTACAAATAATTAAGGGTTAGCAACTTAAAAATTAATTCTAGTGGTATAGCTATGCATCTGGCTTAATGGATACCATAAATCAATCCCATGAGATAAAATCTATTTTAAGAACTCTACAGAAAAGGTGCTATTTCTTTCAAAGAAGGCATTGTATTATTTCTCTCCCTCCAGAATACATACTCACATTCCAACCTTTGAGCAGCTTTCAGCATCAATTGTGAAGGTGTTAGAAATGCAAAAACGCAAAATCTCAAGACTCATTCCAGGCCTTCTGTAGTGGGTTGAATGGTGGCCCCCTAAAAGGTATGCCCAGGTCCTAATCCCTGCAACCTGTGACTGTGACCTTATTTAGAAAAAGGGTCTTTGCAGATGGAATCAAGTTAAGGATCTCAAGATGAGATCATCCAGGATTACTGAAATAGGCCCTATATCAACATCAAATGTCCTAAAAGAGATAAAAGCAAAGGGAGATTTGAGACAGAAAAGAGAAAGCCATGTGAAGATGGAGTTAGAGGCTGGGGTAATGCAGCCACAATCCAAGGAACCCCTGGAGCCACCAGGTCTGGAAGAGGCAGGAGAGGCTCTCCCCGAGAGCCACTGGAGGAAGCATGGCCCTGCCAACACCTTGATTTTGGACTTCTGGCCTTCAGAATTGTTAGAGAACAAATTTCTGTTGTTTTAAGCCACTAACTTTGTGGTGATGCATTATGAGAGCTCTAAGAAATCAATACCTACTGAATAAAAAATTTGGGTAATGGGCTCAGGAATTGGTATTTTAACAAGACCTCCTGGTGATTCTGATGCATGACTTAGGTTGAGAACAACAGAGCAATTGAATAAACAGCACGATTACTGGCTAAAGACAAGAACATTTTTCCTACAGGACGGCAGAGGCCTTCCTTGGATCTGCAAATAGACCACATGTGGACATTGAACACGTGGAGCAGGACTAGAGTCTGAGCAGGGAAGTGAATTGCTCCAGGTCAGTTCTCTAAAGCTTTCTATCTTGGGGATTTCCTCATTTACAACATAGGGACAGAACAATATGCCAGGAACTACAATTACTTATAGGTATAAGACTTGATTCTTGCCATTGAGAGTTCTGCCACATCATTGAAGAAACAGGACAAGTAGACACAAAGATAAAAATTCCACCTCTAGCTTCACATGGGCATAATGTCTTCAAAACACCACTCACAGCTTATCAAATAAGCAACTCTTCAAGCTACAAGTGTATCTCTAACTGAATTCCTCCTAAGCACAGAGGTGGTATTAAATCAACACTGGCATGCTCTCATTTCTAAGATACCGGAAG
>NW_011888810.1:403560-408794 GCF_000151845.1 Pteropus vampyrus
ATTGTGAAGGTGTTAGAAATGCAAAAACGCAAAATCTCAAGACTCATTCCAGGCCTTCTGTAGTGCGTTGAATGGTGGCCCCCTAAAAGGTATGCCCAGGTCCTAATCCCTGCAACCTGTGACTGTGACCTTATTTAGAAAAAGGGTCTTTGCAGATGGAATCAAGTTAAGGATCTCAAGATGAGATCATCCAGGATTACTGAAATAGGCCCTATATCAACATCAAATGTCCTAAAAGAGATAAAAGCAAAGGGAGATTTGAGACAGAAAAGAGAAAGCCATGTGAAGATGGAGTTAGAGGCTGGGGTAATGCAGCCACAATCCAAGGAACCCCTGGAGCCACTAGGTCTGGAAGAGGCAGGAGAGGCTCTCCCCGAGAGCCACTGGAGGAAGCATGGCCCTGCCAACACCTTGATTTTGGACTTCTGGCCTTCAGAATTGTTAGAGAACAAATTTCTGTTGTTTTAAGCCACTAACTTTGTGGTGATGCATTATGAGAGCTCTAAGAAATCAATACCTACTGAATAAAAAATTTGGGTAATGGGCTCAGGAATTGGTATTTTAACAAGACCTCCTGGTGATTCTGATGCATGACTTAGGTTGAGAACAACAGAGCAATTGAATAAACAGCACGATTACTGGCTAAAGACAAGAACATTTTTCCTACAGGACGGCAGAGGCCTTCCTTGGATCTGCAAATAGACCACATGTGGACATTGAACACGTGGAGCAGGACTAGAGTCTGAGCAGGGAAGTGAATTGCTCCAGGTCAGTTCTCTAAAGCTTTCTATCTTGGGGATTTCCTCATTTACAACATAGGGACAGAACAATATGCCAGGAACTACAATTACTTATAGGTATAAGACTTGATTCTTGCCATTGAGAGTTCTGCCACATCATTGGAGAAACAGGACAAGTAGACACAAAGATAAAAATTCCACCTCTAGCTTCACATGGGCATAATGTCTTCAAAACACCACTCACAGCTTATCAAATAAGCAACTCTTCAAGCTACAAGTGTATCTCTAACTGAATTCCTCCTAAGCACAGAGGTGGTATTAAATCAACACTGGCATGCTCTCATTTCTAAGATACCGGAAGATGTTTCCCAATGAATAATGCATTCTGCTTCTCTCACATGCTCCTGCTCTTTACAGATTAGTTTGCATATCAAGAACAACTAGACTGCTAAAAGTCACATCAGAGCCGACGATTGTTCACTTGTGGCTATACTTTCTAATGTGTTTTTTTTTTTTTATTAGAGTATTTGATGATATATTGAGAAAAATCAAAATATGACACAGACTGAGCAAGAACATACACTGACTCATGAGAAATACCCCCTGCCTTTTCCTGAAGGGTTGAGCTTCTTGACTGGTTTAAATTCAGCACAAAGAAGATGGGGCTGTCTCTCACCAGCTGTATCTCCTCTTAATTGAAGTGACAAATATAACACTGCGACCTTCAGAGTCCTTTGGGGACAAAAAACCTCCTGGAAAAGGGAAGAAGGAGGGGTTGCCTATGACCATGGAGAGACGTGCTGGGGATGAGATCAGGAAATCCTGGACAAATGACAGGCATGAGGCTGGCACAACGGCAAAGCATCAAAGCTACAGGCTTCAGTTTAGAGCCAAGGGTGCTTGGATCCCAAACTCTGCAGAGCCGCTCAGTAGCTATGTGACCCTGGGCAAGTGACTTAACGTTACAGAGCCTCAGTTTCTTCAACAATAATGTGGGACCATAACAGGAGCTATCTGAAAAGGTCGTTATGAGTATTAGAAAGTTAAAACATAGGAAGCGCTAATAACGAAGTCTGGCAATATATGTTTGTTATTTTTTTCTCCTTTGGCCTTTCCTCCTCCTCTCCATACTCTTTTTCTCCCTTCTTCCCCCCATCTTCTTATCATCATCATCCGTGATGTCACCTCATAACCCTTGCAGTCCTAGGGGTTAAATCTGATTCTCTTTGCTGCGTGACCTTAGAAAAGCCATTAACCTCAGAAACTTCACCTGTAAGGTGAGGCTCTCATACCTCTTACCTTGCCAGTAGGTTGATTAGAGAGAGTTCACTCACCTAACAATCCTAAGACAGGTCTTAATCCTTCCTAGACATTCAATAAAAGGTGCCACCATAATTAAAAATAAAATCATTATGACCCAAAACACAGAAGAATTTTAGAGGCAGGAGATCGGCAAAACAGAAGAAGGAGGGACTATGGCTCCCTTCCACATCTCTTGGAAATGATTGGAGGAAATTAGCTGATATGTGGCAGATGAAGACATTAATTCACTTATTTACTTGATAACTGATCATTGAACTTCGCATTTCAGATACTGTGCTAAGTGCTTGATCATCCTCTCAATAATCCTATGAGGTAGGAAATGGATTACTCCATTTTACGGATCAGAAAACTGATGGTTAAAATGGTGAAATGAATTCACCTATATTAATTATTTATACATATGTATTAATTATTAATTAGTTTCCCATGTGGAAACTAATTAGAATCAGGTTCCAGCTGACCTCAGCTTTTAATAGCTACATGACATGCATCCTGTGGCCACCAACACCTGTAGCCAGCTATTACTACTGGCTTTCTCACCACCTTTGAACAGTGATTAGGCTGAAAGAAAGCTCCATTAGGACCTTTTGCCTCACTCTTCAATGTGAGTTGAGAGAGCTGAGCAGAGGGAGGAATAAATCATCACACCTCATACCCCAGGCCTTTGAGGATCATGTTTTATAGAGCTGCTGCTGCTGGCAGGAGAAGCCACTTCGAAAGGAGGTAACTTCTAACCATCGAACTTTCTAGGTATCGCAGGTGGCCACTGGCAACAGAACCTCCTTGGAGAACTCAAGTCTCCAGCCAATCACTGAAAGTCATGAGCATTAGCTTTTCTTTGACTTTTCTTTTACTCTCACACCACAAATATAATTCATCAGCAAATCTCCACTCTTCCTTCCAAATACATGCAAAACCTGACCATCATTCGTCACCTCCAGGGCTCCCACCCTAGCTCATTTCGCCTGTGTAACTGAAATAACATCCTCCTTGGTTATCTTACGTTCTCCTACACTTTAGTCTCTTTTCCAGACATCAGCCAGGGATGGAATATGAAAGTCAGATCACATTACACTTCTGCTCAAAATCCTGATAGTTCACCTTTCCATGCACGTAAAATCTGGGCTCCTTACAATGCCTACACAGATGGATATAATTTGCTCTCTCTGCTTCTTCCAAACTCACCTCTTGATTCTCTCTCCCTTCTCACTTTATTCCATCCACATTACCTCCTTACAGTCCCTCCAACATGCCAGACGTGCTCCTGCCTCAGGACCTTTGCGCATGCTATTCCTTCTGTCTGAAATGCTCTTCCTCCAGTTATTGTTGTGACTCATTCTCACCCTTTTTCAGGCTGTGCTCAAATGTTAGTTTCTTAGATGAGCATTCCCATCTATTGAAAATTATACCACTGCCACCCCTACCACAGTACCGCTCGGTTCATACTTGTTTTTCTCTATAGTTCGCATCACCTAATACATTCTACACATTCTTTTTCACCTTGTTTGTTTCCCTCTACTAGAGGGAGATATGTATTCCATGAAGACAGAAGCCTGGCATTAAGTATTTGTTGAAAGAAAGAGAGGAGAGAGAGGAGGGAGAGGAGAGAGCGAGCTTAGCTTGGTTTCCTGACATCAACAGTGATACCACTGCCATCACATACATCCTTGTGTCCCCTCCACACAAAATTTTGGGCAAGGATGTAGTGGCTTTGCAGCAACCCTAGTTCCTAGCAGACTGGCATTCCAGTAAACATGAACTTTGTTTCTGAGTCACTGGGCTCTGGCAGCAGACTGTAAAAAATTCTGGGCTGGATTCTCATACCATCTCCAGAAAAAGAATGATTTCAGCTCACTCCTGAGCCAGTCATTCATCATAGTAAACAAGCACGTATACTCGGAAAGGTCCCTCAGCAGTGACTGTGTGTTCCCACAGCCCCTCCTGAAGGCAAGAATAATAGTCCCACGAGAACACTTCCTTTCCCAGACCACAAATGCCAGCACGGAGCCAAATGCCCCCTCACACCCAGAGGTGGCATTTTCACAGGCACCTCTTGGCATCAGTTTAGCACAAGCTCCCCAGCTTTTGACATGGTCTCAGGAAATATCACCAGGTGTATCCCTGGGGACATAATATCAGGACATTTGTGACACTTTGATTTTGCTTTAAACAGTATATGTTTTTTCTAGCAGGGAACTTTCTCTGGCTCTTGTAAAGGCTATTGGCAAGCCTGAGTTCCCAGGCCTGGTCACCAATACCCCATCACCCTCCCTTGAGTCCACCCAAGCCTCCCTCCGCCCAGCCCCCCACGACCTATTTACACTCCCTTCTCTGTCCTGACCCAGATTCCCACCATCCTCTAGGGCCCGTTCAGGCCTTCCTCCTTCTGAAAGCTTTCTTCCACCTATACTGAGCTATTCCTTTTTCTATTTCCTACATAATTTAAAGATGATACCAAATAATTTACCATGTAATTGCAGGAGCTCTTACATTGTTATTCTTCTACGTGTGCAGCTTCTGTCTTTGAACTAGACTGTAGTCTTGGCGTCTTTTGTTGTTTTGCATCTCAATTTAGGGCTCGGTCTGGGGAAGCTGTGGTCCTGGATGAGGGCCTGAAGCCATTCAATGAGAACTGTCAAGCAACGCCGGAGCACACATCTAAGAAAGGTCGAATATTCTGGTGATGTTCTCACCGTGAGTCCTCATCATGAAACAGCGTAAGAACTCCATCAGAGGTGCCATTATGATAATAATTGAGACTCCAGAATCAAATTTAGTCCTCTAAAATCCATGAAATAGCATTCAGAATCTTGGCTCATTGCTTATAAGCTCTTATTCACTCATGGGAAATTTATGGATCACCATAAATAATACATAATATAAATTATAAATAACTGACATTCATTTAACACTTATTCATTTAATAATTATAATTCATTCAGCGCTGTGCTAAATATCCTTTGAAATTGGAGCTATTGTTTAACTTCTTCCATGTACCCATTTTGTAGATGAGGCAACTGAGGCTTGCACAGAGCCAAGCAGCTATTATCAGTGCAGTGAGGATGGACACTCAGGACGCTGAAGTCATTTGGAGAATGGAATAACAGCAGTATACATAAAGGCATCTTTCAGAAGTGCATAGGGGTATTTCAGCTCTCATAGTAATTGGGA
>NW_011888810.1:408844-412613 GCF_000151845.1 Pteropus vampyrus
GACAGAAGCCTGGCATTAAGTATTTGTTGAAAGAAAGAGAGGAGAGAGAGGAGGGAGAGGAGAGAGCGAGCTTAGCTTGGTTTCCTGACATCAACAGTGATACCACTGCCATCACATACATCCTTGTGTCCCCTCCACACAAAATTTTGGGCAAGGATGTAGTGGCTTTGCAGCAACCCTAGTTCCTAGCAGACTGGCATTCCAGTAAACATGAACTTTGTTTCTGAGTCACTGGGCTCTGGCAGCAGACTGTAAAAAATTCTGGGCTGGATTCTCATACCATCTCCAGAAAAAGAATGATTTCAGCTCACTCCTGAGCCAGTCATTCATCATAGTAAACAAGCACGTATACTCGGAAAGGTCCCTCAGCAGTGACTGTGTGTTCCCACAGCCCCTCCTGAAGGCAAGAATAATAGTCCCACGAGAACACTTCCTTTCCCAGACCACAAATGCCAGCACGGAGCCAAATGCCCCCTCACACCCAGAGGTGGCATTTTCACAGGCACCTCTTGGCATCAGTTTAGCACAAGCTCCCCAGCTTTTGACATGGTCTCAGGAAATATCACCAGGTGTATCCCTGGGGACATAATATCAGGACATTTGTGACACTTTGATTTTGCTTTAAACAGTATATGTTTTTTCTAGCAGGGAACTTTCTCTGGCTCTTGTAAAGGCTATTGGCAAGCCTGAGTTCCCAGGCCTGGTCACCAATACCCCATCACCCTCCCTTGAGTCCACCCAAGCCTCCCTCCGCCCAGCCCCCCACGACCTATTTACACTCCCTTCTCTGTCCTGACCCAGATTCCCACCATCCTCTAGGGCCCGTTCAGGCCTTCCTCCTTCTGAAAGCTTTCTTCCACCTATACTGAGCTATTCCTTTTTCTATTTCCTACATAATTTAAAGATGATACCAAATAATTTACCATGTAATTGCAGGAGCTCTTACATTGTTATTCTTCTACGTGTGCAGCTTCTGTCTTTGAACTAGACTGTAGTCTTGGCGTCTTTTGTTGTTTTGCATCTCAATTTAGGGCTCGGTCTGGGGAAGCTGTGGTCCTGGATGAGGGCCTGAAGCCATTCAATGAGAACTGTCAAGCAACGCCGGAGCACACATCTAAGAAAGGTCGAATATTCTGGTGATGTTCTCACCGTGAGTCCTCATCATGAAACAGCGTAAGAACTCCATCAGAGGTGCCATTATGATAATAATTGAGACTCCAGAATCAAATTTAGTCCTCTAAAATCCATGAAATAGCATTCAGAATCTTGGCTCATTGCTTATAAGCTCTTATTCACTCATGGGAAATTTATGGATCACCATAAATAATACATAATATAAATTATAAATAACTGACATTCATTTAACACTTATTCATTTAATAATTATAATTCATTCAGCGCTGTGCTAAATATCCTTTGAAATTGGAGCTATTGTTTAACTTCTTCCATGTACCCATTTTGTAGATGAGGCAACTGAGGCTTGCACAGAGCCAAGCAGCTATTATCAGTGCAGTGAGGATGGACACTCAGGACGCTGAAGTCATTTGGAGAATGGAATAACAGCAGTATACATAAAGGCATCTTTCAGAAGTGCATAGGGGTATTTCAGCTCTCATAGTAATTGGGAATGTTACTGGCACTGGATGCCAGACATCCCAGACATCCTGTGATGCCCGGGGGTGTTGAATCATATAAAATTGTTGAATGACCTCAATGGACATTCTTTTGGTGGGAGAAATATAGCTCTCATCTATTTACAATGATCTGAGTCTAGAACGACTCAATTTTACGTTCAATCCCAGATGCTTTTGCACAGCTGAAAACATTTCATCGGAATGCAGCCACTGTATTAACGGAGGGGAGGTTGTTTTGCTTGTTTGATTCAGAACCTACCAGATCTGGAAAAAAAATCACTTAACTGATGTTCTCACTGTCATTTGAATGACCAGCGCAAGACAGACCAGGGCCGATCTGCGTTTGCAGCTAACGTGTGTGTGGCGATCCCATGTGAGAACCCTTGCCCCGGAAGACTTCCTTACATCGAGGTCAGCTGTGACTGAGCGTTTAGATATTAACCCAGACATTCTATTGTAAATTATTTTTTTCCTTTACATTATGCTTGGGCTTCTTATTTTTTAAAAAATGTGTGTAGGTAGGTTAAAATTTTACGAATGTCACAGAAAGGTACTAAAGAATGTCTTAGAAGATATTTATTAGCCTTTCAGGATCCCAGGGCAGCAAGGGGAGAGGTGGGTCGGAAGCAGCAGAGGCCAGTCTGGCTTGGTGGGTTTGCACTCATGTGCCCAACTGCATAGGCAGATACTGTCGTATGGTGTGAATCAGGAATGAAATATTACAGAAGCTAAGAAGAGCAATCTTAGTATAGGAGCTGGCCTGCTAAGAGCTCGGCCACTGCCCAGCAAAGTGTCATCTCTAGGGGTCAGCCCCAGGGCTCAGCTCCAGTAGATTTCATGGGTGCTTGCTCAGTTGCAGGTGGTGAGAGCAGACACTCTGGCTGGACGCTCCACCTCTCCTGCTTCAACTCTCTCTGCAAGGAGCCATGTCCACCAGAGATCTGCTCAGACCTGGGGAACATGGAGCATCACTTGACAGAGGGTGTACATGAACAAGCCTGTCACCATAGGCATCTTGAGGTGTTCTTGTTCCCTGGCTTTGACTTAAGAGAAGGCAACTGGATCTTGGGACCGTTTGGCCAGTATGCTCCCTGTTAAGAGGACTAGCCCTTGAGGTGGCCTCTGGGGCTGAGCTTGTTGAAGGGCTAACTGAAGGGAACACGAGCCACACCTTCACTCCGGACTCTGCTATCTTACTGACCTTGGAAGGACAGTGTAGCTGGCATAGTAATGAGGACTCTTGTTAGGGTGGAACCCCATCTATGCTTTGCTCAGTTTGGGTGCTGTTATTGACTGAATATCTGTGTCCCCCCAAAATTCACAGGTTGAAGCCCTAACCCCCAGTGTGATGGAATTTCGAGATGGGACCTGTAGGAGGCACTTAAGGTTAGATGAGGTCATAAGGGTGGGGTTCCCATGATGGGATTAGCATCCTTATAAGGATAAGAATAGACTACGGCTCTGTGTGAGGACACAGAAAGAAGGTGGCCATCTACAAGCCGGGAGGAGAGCTCTTATCAGATACCAAATCTGTCAGCACCTTGATCTTGGACTTCAAGCCTCCAGACTGTGGGAAATAAACATCTGTTGTTTAAGCTTCCCAGTCTATGGTATCTTGTTATAGCAGCCCAAGCTGACTGACAGGTGCCATGCAATTCTGAAATAAGAAAGAAGCCCCCACAGGAAGAAAATGGAGAGGAAATGTACACAAAGAAAGAAGATACTAGTCAATCATGGGACCTTGTCGATCATGGAAGGTGCTGCACAGCTGGTTGCCGTTACTGAGTGCCCACTGGGTACTACTCTGGAAAACCAAGAGTAAATCTGGCCTTTTAAACACTTTATGTTTAAAAGCGTTTAAAGTTATGATGGGTGAGCCAGTGGTGGGAGCTCCCTGAGACGGAAGCTCCACCGTGATGGATCATACCCTCCACTAAGATGAAACTGCAGAGAAGAGGCTGATCCATACCTGTGCACATATGTATTTGCTTAGAATCTACAAGGACATACGCTAAGGTACTGAAGGTAGCAGTCTCTGAGTGGCATGACTATGGTGACTTTATGTTAGTTTTGTTTATCTGACTTTTCTGAATTTCTACAATGCACATGATGTTTTTGTAATAATATTTTCCTCT
>NW_011888810.1:413363-429910 GCF_000151845.1 Pteropus vampyrus
ACAAGGAATGGGAGGAGGTTCTGCACACCCCCAACAAGCAATTCTCAGACACCAGCAGGGGGTCCGAGAATTCAACTCAATTCTGAAACTATCTACATGGAGATAGCATCAGATTCCACAGGTTGTAGGCTCAGTCTGTGGATAAAAAAAAAGGGGGGGTTCTATGGAAAATAACCTCAAGAGTGATCTGATAATAAATTTCTAACTGGGCAGGTCATGGTGGGTAGTCACTCTGAGGCATATAACTTCTTTAGTAAAAGGTTTATTTTTGCCTTAAGCAAGCCCTGTCCATTGTTTCTGTGCGTCTAGGTTAACACACCTTTGAAACAAGTTACTACTAGAGAGCACATGATCTTAACTATTCTGTAACCCAATTCCTGCTTTGCTTTCCCCTATCTCCATGTAATCTTCCCTCTTTAATTTCAAATGCATTAAAAAAGCTGCAAAACTGTTATTCCCTGGAGCATTTGAGATCTTGCTCCCCAGCATATGTTATCAGTTTAAATAAATTCTTATAAAAATTCTTTGCAGATCTGGATGTTTCTTACGTCAACAAGTCCTATAATATTGCTCCTTCCCCCGCTTTAGACAGCAGTTGCAAGTTCTGGTTGCTACCTGTACTTCTTACCCGCGATCTGCAAATGGGAGGTTCCAATGACCCTCTCCAACTCAGGATGACAATCGCAAGTCCAGGTTGTTACCCACGACTCCCTCCTTGAGTTCGATTAGTTTGCTAGAACCGCTCACAGAACTTGAAGAAACAATTTCCTTACTAGATCACCAGTTTATTGTAAAAGGCTGTAACTCGGGAACAGCCAGATGGAAGAGATGAATAGAACAAGCTACACAGGGAAGGGGCACAGCTCCCATGCCTTCTCAGAGTGTACCATTCTCACCATTCTCCCCAAATCTCCAGGTGTTCATCAACCTGGAAGCTCTCTGAACCCTGTCCTTTTAGGTTTTTAGGGAGGCTTCATTACAGAAGCAAGATTGATTAAATTTGGGAGTGTTACTGATTGAACTAATCTCGAGTCCCTTTCCCCTCCCTGCAGGTCAGGGGGTGGGCCGGAAAGTTCTAACCTTTGAATCACAGGATTGGCTCCACTGGCAACCAGCCCCCATCCTTCCAAAAGCCACTCATTAACAACATAACAAAAGACAACTTTATCTCTCTCAACACTTAGGAAATTCCAAGGGCTTTGGGAGCAGTAGCCAGGGACCCTGGAGGAAGACCAAATACATAAGAAAAGTACATATTTGGTCATTAGATGTATTAGATGTATATATTCATCTAATGACCAAATATGTATTTTTCTTCTGAATCACAATATTGCAGTACCCTATTTGAATTCAGATGCACAAGGTAACTTTCCTGGTAGATTTAGGAGCCATGTCATCTTTCCCTCCCTGCTGCATGAATCAGGATGCCTGATTCTCTAACTCAGATCCATCTGGGAAAGTATAAACACTAGAGATGTCCAGGCCCCACCCCTTGAAGACTTTAATTCCTGGGGTTCCAGTGACGTCTTGGAATATGCACTAAAAAAAAAAAATCCCTCCAGGATAAAGCAACAAGCTAAGTGACACCATGAGGAAATGATCAGTAAATGAGTACAAAAGGTGGTACAGTCCCCTAACAAGTCCCGAAAACAAGTCAATGTAGAGAAAAAAGTAAAGGGCGGCCAGGGGGCAGGGGAGAGTGGAAAGACTGTGCTGAATCAAAAAAACATAAGGGATGGAACAAGCAGACCCACCGTGGATCTGTTTAGACAGAACAATTGATTGTAAACAATATTTTTGGGTCAACTGGGGAAAATAAATTTTTTTTCTCATAGAAAAATGGAGATAGTTAACTAAGAAAAGCAAGTTTGAAAATAACATGTATGGTACTATCTCATTTAGGGAAAACAAACAACATACATACGTATTTGTCCAGAAACATAGGTTACACGCTGAGGTGTTAAGAGTATTAATCTCTGGGTGGAATGACTATGGTGTTATTATGTTCTTATTTTTGCTTATCTGACTTTTCTAAATTTCTACAATATATATATATTATGTTTTTGGTAATAATTAAACGTTTTATTAAATCAAAAAATAAAAAGCAGTTTGGATGATTCTGATGCATATCCACATTTGAGAACCAGCTCTTTGAGCAGAGCTTTCTGAACACACCTGAACTTCAGTGTCACTTCGGGTACCTGTTACCGAGTATGGGTTCTCAGGCCCCCGTCCTGCAGGATCTGACTGGTTTGGGGTGTGGCCTGGGAGAAGGGTTTTTCGCAAGTGCCCTGGCCATTTCTATTATCAGCCAAGGATAACAAACTCTGCTATTAGAGCTTCTCCCACTCATGAGCATTGGACCTCCTGGGGATCTTGTTCAAGGGCAGATTCTGGTTCAGCAGTCTGCAGCAGAGCCCTAGATTTTGCATTTCTAACAACTCCCAGGTGACTCTGAGGCTGCTACATCCAGACCATACTGAGAAGCAAGGCTTGAAAGGATAGTGAGAAGACAGGAAGGGAAAAGTTTTGACTCACCACACTAACCCTCCTTGTGCTCTTAGAAATGGCTCTGAGATGGAAGCAGTCTGGAACAGAGCACAGGATGAGTAAATAGGCTACACGGGCAGAGGGCAACGCAACAGGGCATGGTAGGGGCTATGGCCCTGATTCAAACAGGCAAGTGCTGCTCAGTCTTAGCCCAGTGGTGTCTCGTGCAAACACTTGTCCAGTACCCTTAAATCTTCCTTTTCAAATGAGGCCAGAAATAAAATAAAATCTTCTATTTTCAAAACACTGCACAGGCCAAACAAAATATGTCAGCCAGTTAGATCCAGCCTGGGGCCATCAGTGCTGGATTGTTGGTCTCACTCAGAGTAGCAGACGAATCTCCAGTCCTAATAACTAAATGTTAATGAGTCTACAGGATAAAGGTTAACCAATAATTATTCTTGCTGACATTGAAGGCAAAAACCCAAACACAACAGAAATTCTTGAATATTCAACTCCTTTGTGTTAAAATAAGCACAATGAAAATGAACTCCAGCTAGCACTTTGACTTGCTGTGTAAACACTGTCCCAAGGCAGATAAAAGGACTGGAAGGCTGAAGTGGGGAGGAGGGGAGGAGTGGCAGGGGCCATCGAACAACCTAAGATGAGCATATTAAGCACCTCTTGTCCTGGCCCCCATTGTCCACTAAGCCATTCACAAGTCTGACGTTCTCATCCATGTCCAAAATTTGCCATGACCAAAAGTTCTTGAGATTTGCAAGAAAACCGTATCAAAGTACCACGAGAAAGCTAATTCTGCAGCAATTAATGAATCTCATTTACATTTTTTCAGCTCTTTGATTTCTGAGCACATTTAAGGGGTAGGTCTGTTCAGTTCATTTACTTTGGATGTTTAACTGTCCAAGGTGACAATCCTCAGCCGTATAATTTCCCTCCTGTGCCCAAATCAATAAAATGCACCCAAAAGCTAATATCCATTTTGAGCTCCACTGAGGCCCAATACCTTCTGGAATCATGGTGACTTGGAAAACAGTAAACAACCAGAAGTGAGCTGAGACCTGCTGCAGGCATTTAGTTCTCAGTGGAGAATAAGAATGTTCAAGCCCACATCTCGTGCTTTCTTCCTGAAGAAGACATACACCCTCAAACTGAAAAATTATACAGTTAAAGGGAACTGACTATAGCATTTTCAGGTGAGCAAAGGAATGAATGCTATGCCTCCTCTCCCTCCCAGATAACATATCTGAATAAGTTTCTGGGACAAACATTGAAGGTTGGTTGACCTCACACCCATTTCTGGCCATTGGTCTTCCTTTCCTGCCTATATCATATAGGCTAAGAAAACAAATGTTTAATTTTTCTATCTTCCCTTGCAATTAGAGGCAGGTATATGACATTATACTGGCCAATGAAATATAGGCCAAAATCTATTGTATCAGTGGGCTAAGGACGAAGTTTCGGGGAACCTTTGGCTTTCTAGATGCAATGAAAGAATTGAACTTTTTCTTCCCCTTCTCTCTACCTTGAATGCACATGTGATGGCTGAAGCTGTGGCAGCCATTTGCAAGCCTGAGAGAAAGGATTAAGAGAAATACCATGAGGCCAGCCCTGACATCATTGTGAGGCTTAATAGCAGCCACCAAATGCCCCCCAATTTGTTTAAGACACAGAGGTTATATTTCCTATTATGTATAGCCAAACATAATCCTAAAATGTACAATTTTCCAACAAATTATATAGAGATACAAAATCTTTTATGAGGTAAAGTGACCACACAGAGCAAAGATGCCATATTTCATTGTAGCTTAAACTGGCTTCTAGAGCTCTCAGTGGAGGGCTTCACTGGTAACCCCACCAAGGTAGAGTAAGTAGAACTGAGAACCCTACTTATTTCTACCCAATACTACTTTTATACATGAGTTTGAGTATCATACCAGAACTTACACAAGAAATAGTTTCTGCCATTTAAGAGAGTTGTTATTATCAAGGCCCATCTTGAGCCACGGGAAGAAAGTAGGGTTAATGTCCAGATGTTTCTAAATAATATCTCTGCTTCTGACATGCCATCATCAGAATCTCCAGCAGAACCTCATTCTTCTGTGGCCAATGGCCCAACGCTGGTTTATCTAGATGGTTCTGATACTGGGTTTGGTCAAGAGAACATGGCCAATATCCTTTCGCCACATTGACTGAGGCTGCTTAATTCTTGTCCTAGTAAAAGATCCCACGGGATTCGGAATTCAGCGTCACTTCAAATAAATAATAGCACATGTTTACTGAACATGTGCATGTTTCTAACTAATTAATCCTCAAAGCCCTAAGAGGTAGATACTGTTTTTACTCCATTTTCAGATGAGAAACCTGAGACAGAAAGCTAAAGTGATTGTCCTAGTACTCACAGCTAGAAATAGAGATGCTGAGGCTAAAAGCATGGGCTATCCGTTGTCAAAGTTTATACTCTATACTGTTATATAAGACAAACTGTAACTTGATAACTAAAGTAGCTTCAGATGGGTCCCAGGTTAGAGAAAAGTCAGTATAAAGGTGTCTCAGTTCTCTTTCCTTTTCTCAGTCCAAATGGGGCATGGTGAGACATGCTGGGAATGGCAGAGATGGTTAGTGCTCACCCAATAGTCTTCCCTGAATTCCCAGCTTCCCTTGCAGTTAGCTTGGGGCCACATGTCAACTACTGGCTGTTAAGCTGAGAACAGAAGTGATGTATTTCTTACCTAGGCTGAGAGAGGTAAGAGCCAAATTTCACCTTCATCCCTCTTCCTCTGCTGTAAGTGGCCATGAAGACCATGCTATAGATATATTAACTATATGATGAATGAGGGTAGTGTACCCCTATATGTATCACAAATTTCATTGTGAAGAAATAATTTTATGTTGTTAAGACACTGGGGTTGTGGGATTTTTATTATTATTATTGTAGCATAGCTGAGCTTATCCTGACTAATAAAATGGGCCTCTATAATGTGATCAGGCTACCTTGCTTGTAGCAATTCTGCAAAAAGAGGTAATTGTGATGTGGAAGTCATTATAGTAGGAGATTCATTTTTCACTGGGTTATTCTGTATCCAAATCATAGAATGCCTTATCTGCCTAATGAAGCAGACAGTTTCTTAGAATTAACATGAAGATGTTACTTGAGTTACAAAGTTTGGCACTACTTAATGGAAATGATGATCCTAATTTCAACTAATATTTCCAGCTGCTACCTCTCAAGAATTTTATACATTGGTCTCATATTTTTACAGGGTGAAATGTTTGCAAAATATATGTGTAAGCATCTGCATGCTAACAGATGCAATTTCATGACCCATTACACTTTCCGTGCAAATGTACAGACAGTGGGAGCTGGGAATTGGCTGAGGTTTGCCAAATGCCTGGTTTTGATAGTGAACCAGAAGAGCCTATTTGAAATAAAACTATACATTGGTGATTCAAACACTTATTGAGCATATATTATGTGCTAAGCACTTTGCTAGAGGTTGGAGATACAGTTATAAATAAGATAGAGTTCTGCCTTATGAGCTTTGCATCTGATAGACGGAAATAAACTATGGAAATGACAGATGAGTTTATTTGAAGGTGTTAAGAGAATCTAAAAGCAAAGTATGTGTCAGACTGATACATATAAGGTTTAACTATCTGGCCCTGCTCACCTGTCCAGTCTTCTCTCTATCACTCCTCATTCTCCATTCCCTTTGCTCCTGTCCCACTGACTCAAATGCATTTTTCAGAAAGTCACCAAGCTTTCTTCCTCCCATGGCTTTATTTAAGCTATTCCCTCTGCCTAGAATACACATTCTTCCGCCTCCTTCTTGGTGTTTATATTGCCTGTGCCTCTTTGTCCTTGAGGCAATTCAAGGTGCTGACTCCTGCAGAAGCTTCTTTGGATTGCTCCTAGTTTGGATTAACTCTCCTAGTGATTCCACACTGTTCTGTCTATAAGCATACCTGACTAACCTATTCCCTTTCTTACTGGCATGGAGGAGTTGATGGAGACCTGATGGATGGATGCCTTCTTGGGATGAAGGGAGGGACCAGTGCTTGCTGGTGCCTGAGTCATGGGGGTTGGGAGGAGTGGAGCAGATGTGGCAGGCAGAAGAGATGGTTGGTATGGTTGGGAGATTGGTTACACTGAGTAATTTGGTTAAGCCAGTTAGTAAATATACTGAGGATAATGACAAGTTTTTCACTGTTATAGAAGGTATTTACAGAGAGGTGGGGCAGCTAGTAAAAGCCCTGACATATTGGATTGAAATTGGAGATACCGGTTTGAATTTGTGTTTTAAAATGTGATATGTGGATAAAAACACAGATATAATAGTTGTAGATGTATGTACATATACCTGTATATATATATGTGTATATATATGTGTGTGTGTGTGTGTGTGTGTGTGTGTGTGTGTGTGTGTATGTGTGTTCTCTGTCTGCTGAGAGGGCCTAGAAGCAATGACAGGTTTCAACTATATCTGTCATGTCTTATATCTTCAAAAAATATATATATGGGGGTAACAATTCTAAGAATAGGCTGACAGTCAGTAATCAGTGTGGGTTAACTTCCTTCTGTATTTTGAGAATCTTAAAACACAGAAAAGCACGAAGAACAATACCATAAAAATCTGTATGCCCACCATCTGGAATTGCCAACTGTTAACATTCTGTCATATTTGCTTTGTCTTTATTTTATTCAAAGAAAAAAAATTATAGATCTAGCTTAAGTCCTTTTATCCATCATTCCCTGTTCTATCTCCAACAACCTTTTCACCACCAACAACCACTGTATTAGAGTATATAACCTTCCAGTCCATTTCAGGTTAGCTTAGGCATATATTTAGTTTTCATGAATAATATATTATATATTTTTATTAAATTTTTAATAAATTGCATCATATAGAATATCAACTAAAATTGGCTTCTTGTTTCTGAGCTCTATCTTCATTGTAAGAAAATTTTTTAAATATATCTTTGTACATTTTAAATATATATTTATTTATATTTTATATCTATATAAACAAAAACTATTTAGCTCACTCCTCTGAACTGCAGTTTAATATTTAATTCTTTACATTTTATTTAGCCATTGCCCTATTTACGCATATTTAGGCAATTTCCAATTTATTCCTTTCCTCTTCTTTTTGCAAGTTAAGAGTGATCCCCCGTTTCTTTTAACCATCAGTACACTCGTTATTTTCAGAAACAAATGTAAGATAACTTAATAGGTACTTGTATTATTATAATCTCTGCATAAAACAGACAAATTTAAAAAGAAGTAAACAATATGTTGTTATACCGGAACTTAAACCCACAAGGTGGTACATGAGGCTGATCCATAGCAATTCTTATGATGATTTGAAGATCCAGGGAAAATAACTAAAACGTGGCTTATTAACCAGAAAATACACATCTTTTTAAAAAGTTACTCTTTTTGCATGACATTTTACTCCTGTATGCAACCAAGATGATTATTTTTCCAACCTTATTGCAGTATAACCAACAAATAAAAATTGCATATATTTAAGGTATGAGGACTTGTATTTTAATATACATATATATTGTGAAATAACCACTGCAATCGAGCTGATTTTATATATGCAGCAATAAACAACCTTGTATGTGTCTCCTGGTGCACAGATGTGCTGGTTTCTTTCTCGAAGCTTGTTGTTACAAGATTGATAAACCAGGAGAATGACAAAGATATGGTGTAATTACTCCAGGAAGGCATTTGAAAATACTCATGATCACATCATGACTACAGTGAATAAAATGTGGACTGGGTGATCATATTCTTAGGTGAATTTACAAATGGTTGATCGACTTGACCAAAACACTATATAACAGATTTTTAGGCAAAGATCTCTTGTGGTATTAAAGGAATTTAGAATTTTATTCTATTTAATAACCTTATGATCCATCCATCCATTCATCTATTCATCCAATGTTTTGAGTGGCATTGTATCACAGGTGCCATGGTAGATACTGAACTTTGAGGAGTCACCAGCATTTAGCAGTTTTTGACAGATGGCTGGTAGCTAAATTAGTATTTGTTAGCTGACACTTGAGAAGGATGTGCCCTCCTAAATCATATAGAGTTGCTATGACTTTGGTGAAGATTCAGAATACGTGCTTATGAGATTTCAAAAAATTTTTAAAGGGGCTAGGAATACATGGCAATCAGCCAGGTTAAAGCAGTAAGACATCTATCAAATTCTTTCCATAGCATAAGCTAATTAAATAAAACTTACTAGGAAAATGTGACATCAATAATAAGCATATGTCTATACACACAAATATATACAAAAACATATGCATATACTAGTTCTAAGTTGGAGAGATCTAGCTTGGCAATAGTTATATGAAATATATACTCAGGTTTCTGGCTGAGCATAAGTTCAGCACGCACCAGTGGCGTGAGCTTAGAAGGCTAAGAACACTAGCTTAATCCTAGGCTAAACTGAGGTGTTCATACTAACTCTTGGGTAATGGTAATGATAATTCTACAGTTTACTAGGCATTTAATAAAATCAAAAGCAATAAAATCAATAGCATTCTTATAATAAAATACAGTGATCCCAACTTAAAGAGGAAGTTACTGAGGCTCAGAGAGACCAAGTAACTTGCCTAAAGTCATGTAAGTAATAAGAGCTGAAGCAGGGATCCAAATGTAGCCATATTTGGCTTCAGAGTCTTAATCATCCCACTATGCCGTGTTACCTTTGTCCATGTAGATGGACCCACAGTTGCATCCTACCTGGTGATGTGGCCAATCCAACTCAGTAGGACCCATCTTTGAAGGATGGGAAACAAAACAACAGTCACATATATTATCACTAATCACCACTAGAACAAAATAATATCCCTATGAGCCAAACTGCTACCAATTCATGGTCATAATGCGTGCTTTTCTCAGTGTACCTCTCTAAGAAACGTCTTTCCACTTAAGAGGAAGGCACACATGGGCCGGAAAGGTCAAGTCTCAATTATGGCTCTCTCACTCCTAGTCCTAGTACATCTTAGGGTAAGGCATAGAGATTCTCAGTCTTTGTTTCATCATCAATAGTGGCGTCTATATCTCATGGTTGTTTCAAGGATTAGAGTTAATAGATGCAAAGCCGAGCACATACCCGCCACACAGTAAGGGCTCAATAAATAGTATGATGATGGTGAAGCTGCTGCTGCTGCTGCTGTGAGGCATTCTTCTTGGAAGCAAAAATGCTTTTTCATAGGGTTGTGGGATCCAAAGGGTACTCATGAGACACCTGCCTTCCTCTTACTCACTTCCTAGAGGAAGAGGTATATTTTTCTTTATACTATCTCATCTGTCACTCATTGAACCAAGACCTCACTGGTCTGCTTCTATCCAGAGGGGGACTTTTTCTGTCATTCATCTGCCCAGAAGGGATATCTTTTTCTAATATTTATAAAGTGTCTCATTGGTTAGCTATGTGTTAGAGTCTTCCCACCAGGCACCCTGACACCAGAACGAAGAGCAATACAACCTCTCCTACTTTTGTCTTTCCAAGAACTATTCTACTGATCCCCAAAACAAGGGTTTCTGGTTACAATTCTCAAGACATGGTATTAATGTAGGAGTTGTGATCAGGTGGAAGAAATGAGAGCTCACTGGCTGAAGCCTCCTAAAGCATCTCCTGCTTCTCAGTCCGATAACTTTTGTTTTACTTTGGCATTTATGGCCTGGGATTGCATGTTAGAGGATTTGTCGCCTCCAGTGGGCACATTAAAGGACTTGAATGAAATACAGCTTTGGGAAAACTGACAGTCCCTGTAACTTACAATAAAGCTCACCAAAGAATTTGATGACTTCATCAAAGAGAGAATCCCAGGAGGAAGAGAGACTGCAGATTATGTCTATAATTTTCATTCACAGACAGAGATAGGTTTTAAGATTCAGCAAGGAGAGGAAGGCATGAACCAAGCTTCTTAGGAACACAGAGCAGGGATGGGTGAGATGGGTCTAAGCTTTTGTTTTGACATTTTTTTTTAAACATTTGCTGTAGTCCTTGCCATTACCTGATAACACTGACCCTTCCCTCTTTCTCATGTTTAATTTAGTTCCTGTTCTGTTTATTTAGTGCTGCTGAACAAAATACCCCCGCCCCGAATTTAATGATTTAAAATAACCATTTTATTTTGCTGATGATTCAGGAAGGGCTCAGCTGGGTGGTTCATCTCAGATCCATGTGGGGTCAGCTAGAGATGGAGAATCTCTTCCAAGATGGCTCCTGTAGTCAATGGTTGGTGCCTTGCTGCAGTTTGGTCTCTCTCTCCAAATAGCAAATCATCCTTCAGGCCTCTATATATGGCCTGAGCTTCTCCAAAGACGATCTCCAGATAGTCAAACTTCTTATGTGCTCTGGCTTACACCAGAGTGAGTGTTACACGATACGGGTAAACGGAATCTGCCTATCTCTTTAGGCCTGGACGTGGCAACTGGCAAGTGGCATTTTCACCCTATTCTATTTGTCAAGGCAGTCACAGAGCCCATCCTCATTCAAAGGGAGGCGACATATAACCTTGAGGATTTTGTGTTCATTTATAACCCACCCTACACTCCTAAGTCTATCTCTTCTACCTCCTAAATCTCTCTAGAATATGCCTCAGCCTTACCATCTTTACCATGACTATCTTAGACCGGGCTAACTGCCCATCCCGTGTCCATCCCTTACTCTCTCCCACCCATTCTCCACACTGCAGGTAGATTTTTTTCCCAATGCAAAAAAGTCTATATCATGTTTCTACTTGAAATTCATCGAGAGCTCTGATCTAGACTTCTTTGTGCAGTAGTAGTCTATTTCACTTTCTTTCCCTCGCTCATGGTAACAGCATTTTCGTTTTCCTTTGGTTTACCACTTTTTTTTTTTCCCCACTTAGTCCTTATAGTTCAGAGAGAGCTGACATCACCTTTCCTCCACACCTGGCTTTAGAAGTGGGCATAAGACAGATCTGGCCACTTAGAATTTTCCGTCCTGTGCATCATTTCAGAGACAGGCATACAAACTGGGCCAAGAGAGAGATCTAAAACTAAGTGAAATTATATGTAAAAAATGCTTTTGTAAAGTGTGAGGAGTGGCTAGAATTTCTAAGGTAGTAGGTAATATGCCAGTTGGCCATTGTTTGCTACCACCTAGGGAAAGCCAACACCAAGAAAGGTGAAGCCAAGGGGTAGAGAAGCATCCCTGACAATGTAATTAGATCACCTAGATACATCCATTCCTGAAGTCCCTCTTGGTCTTTTAAATACATGAGCCAATACAATCTTTTTTCTGCTTAACTTACTGAGGCTGGATTTCTGTCACTAGAACCAAAGGAGTCCTAATATAATATAACATATTCACATGATGCCTGCCTCTCTTCATCATTTGGACTGTGTTGGCCTTTCCAGACCTTTTCTAGCCTCTGGCACCCCCACGGCTTATGCCCAAGTCGCACTCTTTCTACCTGTGTTCCCAGCTCATGCCTTACTCGTTCAGGTTTTTGCACATGTGTTTCTTCTGCCTGGATAAAGCTTTTCCATGTTATCCACAGGAATTTTCCTGCTTATTTCTCAAGACTCGGCTGACCCATCACATTCTACCTGAGAGCTTCTAAAATCTTTCTCACCCTCCACTCATACCTCATCAGCTCGCTTTGCTCTCAATATCCTCCTGCGGGAATTTTACTCATCTCTCTTCCAGCAATTCACATATTTTTTTAAGTGTTGTATATATGATCACGTTGGTTTCCTCCCCTTTACCCTGAGCTCCATTAAGGGTCTGACTTTATCCTACTCATATTTGAGTTCCCAGGGTCCTTCAGCACAGATCCTCACACACAACAGATACCCATTAGTGCAATAACTACAATTTTTAATTCACAAATATTTGGTTCCAAAGCTGCTATTGTCTGTGTCACCACACACTTCAGACCCTCCTTGCTAAGAATTACACAGATAACCACAGACCATGTGCTCAGTTCCTTATCTGCCGTAACCCAAGGGGGTCTCAGCACTTCTTTAAAAATTAATTTGTTCCGTAATTAAGAAACATGCTTATTTCTAATTAACCAACCTTCTGTGTAATATAAACAGATCGCAAGTAACTAAACAGCTTTGCCCACCTCATTTCCTGTCTGAGAGCAGGACAGTGAAACCATTTTTGTACATTAGCTGGGAGGTTGGGGAATATGCAGAGTGGTCTGACTTGCATAGATGGAATTAAAGGAATTTAAAAAGAGGGAATTTGTCAGCTCTTAATCCCTAACTAGCAAATTAAATTGCCGCTACATTATATCATTACATCATTTTCAGAATTTCTTAAGATGAGAAATCTCCACAGTTATTAAAGAGTTGACTCAAACTCTTTGCAGCTCACATCCATATGTATCATATATATGTATATACATACATGCTGCCCACATGGACGTGCGGCAGAAAGTAGATATTCTGAATAGGATCCAGCTGGTTTGCAGCAGGCTCTCCTGGAAGCAGTATATTTACACTAGGATAAGTCGGAGTTTGAGAGGAGGCAGGAGGCACGATATTATGCATCCTTAATGAGAGACCTGTCATTCTTTGACACCATCAGGTGTGTGGGAAAGCATCCGGAGACAGACTAATGGTTTTGTAATAACAAATGCTAATGGAGGAACACACAGCCCAAGGTATATTCATTAAACTTCTTCTACCTTGAAACAATTCACTGACCTGGATCCTCTCATATCCTGAAGGGGGTAGGGTTCCATCTCAGGTGCTCTTTACACCTTGAAAATGCAAAATGCACAACCCAGGAAAACTCCAGTTTGGGGACTGTTTTCTACACAGATACTACATTATTTAGTCAAATATTAGTGAACACAACAGCACATATACTGATAGCTGACTTTATTTTAAAATGTGCTCTTTTTAAAGTCATGAAGGAGAAATAAAAAGCACTCATAACATTGCCAAAAGCAAGTATCTCTACGATTTTAAAAATCCATGGATTATGGCAAGGATTCTTCTCGAAGGTTATATGTTATTCATTCACAGTGATTACATGTATACAAAGAAACTCTATATCTTGAGTAAAATGTGATTATGCTTAAATACATCTGTGACACCGTTGACTCTTCCAAAATTTCCGAATTTGCAGGCCAAGGGATGGACCAAGGCTTTTCTCCATTCAAAGTGGGTCTAATCTTTATTTTAGGGGATAGCAGCAAGACCGTGCAAGAATATTTACATAGTGTATGAGATATTTTTAACTTGGCCCTTTAGTATCCACCCCTCGCACCCCCCCCACCCCGCACCCTTCCCTACCCTACTTGCTGTCTTTGGAAGCTGGCCTGAATGTACCACACAACGCTTCTGACTTCCTGTTGGGCTTGGAGATCAGAAGGTGAGAGAGTTAAGTGAGGTCAGAGTGTTTATTTCCCAAGGCTCCTCCCTTCTGGGTTACCTTGGGTTGTCTGTATCCCATGCTGAAGATTTCCGCTCCTCCCTAGATGGCTCTCTTCTCACTACTGTCTCCTCCCAGGTCTGTAGTGTTTCCCCATCCCCCAGGGCTACAGATGACAACAGCTCGGTTCTTACTTGCTCTGGGTTACACCTCTATTCCTTGTAATTCCCCTTTTAAATAGGCCCTTTGTGAAATAGGTACTCCTACAACCATCCTAATTTGAGTGTGCCATCTGTATCTTACTGAGATGCTGGTACATATAACAAATATTTTTCAATATCTTTTTTAGACATTTACTCAATAGTATGGAAATCTCCAAATATTCCCAAACTCTAATCCTGGGCAAGTCAAAGCCAATGTTTAAAACTGGTGACGAAGATGATCAGTTCTACTGTTGTGACAACAAACTATTTAGGGAAAATGCTTTTAGTGTTTTATTTCTATAATATTTCTGTTGATGTTTTGTACAGATTCCATTTGACTTTGCTAAATGTTCATTGCTTGACTTCCTTGGATCCATATTAATAGACAATTAATGGGACTCTCTCTATGTCTTGCTAACTTAGCACAGTTTATTGCATTACTTGTCTGTCTTCTTTACTTATCTATATGGTTTGCCCCAGAAAGCACAGGTGAGTCTTCCTGCATCTTCTATGTCGAGAGTAGACCTAATACGTGAAGGATTCTTCACAACTATTTCTTGTACTGAAGAAATAGTTGGGGGAAGAATGGCATGAAGTAAAAAATTCTCATGCCAAGTAGCATGGCACATAGATTAGAACCTTCGTGATTTGAGATATAACACAGTGAGTAGGAGAGCTGACTCTGAATCCAGACTGCTTAGGTTTGAATCTCGACTTCACTGTTTACCAGTAAAGCGATCTTGTGTAAAATACCTCACCTCCCTTGAGACTCAGTGTTCTCATCTATAAAGTGAGGATGTAATAGAACCTACCTGATACAGCTGTTGTAAAAGGTAAATGAGAGACCCATATATGTGAAAACCTTAGTACGTTGTTGGCTCATGCTGAGTACTCAATAAACGCTGTTAATGATGCTTCAATTCAGTAAACATCACCTGATCATCCACTAGGTGAATTTGAACGGCCTAGATACTGGACCATTCTACCTTCTCCAAAGTCACCCCTGTGCATTTTCAGCAGTGTCTCAAGCAGGAGTTGGGAGATAATTATACACCATTAATTGAATGCCTGCTTCCCCTCCCCCTCCCTGGATGGTGTGCCTGGTCCTTTAAATATATTAGCTCTAATCATCATAGGCTTTCTGTAATGTGGGTTTGTAGGACACCAACTTTCCCAGGGTTACCCAGAAGAGAATTTTGGAGCACCGTCCATTCTGAGGTCTGTCCATCTTTAAATTTCTTCTTCTTTAACTACATAAAAGTTTCCCATATTTCAGTTATTCAGGGGCTACCTCATCATACATGAGTACTGCTGGTACCCCTATTTATTTATTTTTCAATATACTTTAAGTTTATCTTTAAAATTTAACCTAGTTCTAAGCAATAATATGAATTAAATCATGGGAATGATGTACTAGTATTAAGTTATGCATCAAAATAAATAGCTATTACAATCATAAAAGTTCACCACTATGCTACCTGAAATCATCTTTGATACAGGTAGAGGTATACGACACAAGCAGAAGAGATCCTAGTTTGCAGAGATCATTCCAGACAGGCTCAGCTGTGTTGTCAGAGCAGAGGGCAAGGCTGACAGCAGAGCGGCAGCGAGTGGGAGTATAGAGACGAATCGACCACAGAGCTCAGGGCTTGAGATTGTTTCACTTGGACTTTTGTTTCACAAGCCATCACACATGCGTGGCAGGTACACATGTGAGGCTTACTGTTTGGGGTGGCTACTGTTTCTAGAGAAAGGATGCTGGTGTAGATCACAGGACGTGTCCGTAGAGAAGGGGTCTACAGATGGATGGGAGAGGTGTCGAAACTAAAAGAGACTCCCTAATCATTCTGAAAGGGGAGAGACAGATCTGGATCTATATTTTGGCATCAAGAATGATGGAAGACAGTGTTTCAAGAAGATACAGGTGGCACTTTTGCTGAGGAGATACACTGTCTTTAGGAAATAAGTCAATTTGCAAATGTATAAGAAAAAACCTGGATTAATGGTGAATAATTCTGTTATGGCTGAGTGATAAAAATGAAAGACATATCCTAAATTATGACTTACAACAAGCAATCACATTCTTTCCCGAATTAATTTATATGTAACAAAGGTAAACTCAAATAGAATGAGAATTTGGGGCAATACTGCATCAATATGTAATGTGTCCATTTATATATTTGTCTCACACACATAACTTGTAGAATTATAAAAGGATAAAAACAGAATGTGAGCACTGGGCTCAGGCAGCTATAGTATGAGGATTGTGCAAGTCGCCGAACCTATAAAATAAGCATAATAATATCTACGTTAAAAGAGGATTTCAGAAAGTTTGCAGGGTACATGATCAATATACTTATATGTGGAATCAAAAAAGCTGAACTCATAGAAACAGAGAGTAGAATGGTGGCTACCAGAAGCCGGGGGGAGGGGAAGCTGAGGAGGTAGT
>NW_011888810.1:430625-437221 GCF_000151845.1 Pteropus vampyrus
TGGTACAGCTGCTTTGGTAAACAGTTTTGCAGTTTCTCAAAAGGTTAACATAGTTACCTTATGGTCTAGCAATTTCATTCCTAGTTATAAACCCAAGAGAAATAAAAACGTGTGTCCGTATAAGAAATTGTACTTAAATGTTCATAGCAGCAGCATTCATAATTGTCAAAACTAGTAATAAACCAATGTCTACCAACTTATAAATAGATAAATAAAATGTAATAATAATAATGTAAAAATGTAAATAAGTTAATAATCCATACAATGGAATATTTGGCAACAAGAAAATAAAGTACTGATAAATGCTACAACATGGATGAACTTTGAAAGCATTATGCTAAGTGAGAGATGCCAGATACAAAAGGCTACATATTATGTGATTTCATTTATATAAAATGTCCAGAATAGGTAAATCCATAGGACAAAAAGGAGATTAGTGGTTATCTAGGGCTGAGGGAGTTTGGGGAGAATTGAGAAGTGAATGCCAATGAGTACAGTGTTTCTCTTGGGAGGTAATGAAAATGTTCTTAAATTGATTGTGGTAATGATTGTACAACTTTATGAATATACTGCAAAACATTCAATTGTACACTTTATGTAGGTGAATTGTATAGCATGTGAATTATATTGTGATAAAGCTGTTATATATAAAAGAAAAGAAAGAGGGTTGTAAGGATTAAGCATACTGTTGCCACATGTGAGTAACATAACTTGCATGTAATATGTGTATTTGTTTGTCTTTTTGATTATGCCTATGCACTGAGCCCTCCCAAGAGGGTCACGCTGTGTCCTTTTCTGTTCCACAATTCAGATATCCTAGGAATTCTGGAATGGAAGGCAGGCCGGGAGGAGTTATATTCCCAAACGATTATGCTAAGGGGCCTATCAGGAAGGGTTACTTCCAACACATGGGTTCCATGTGCCTTTTTCGGGAGGATATTTAGGGAGACATTGAAAAGGTGCACAATCCTTAGACCACTGACTGCTATGCTGTTAAGTCAATTGGTTTTGTTGAATTTCATTAATGGTAGCTGTTTACCCCAACTGCAGGGATGATATTTCATTGGTGTTGTTTCCTCTTCAAATTCCAGCATCTTATGAAAGATGTCAACTCCAGGAAAGTGAAGTTAACTGTGGCAAGTGGTACTGTTACTTCTGAAAGCAGAGTGGGCCTAGGGACTTGCTTGTACAGCTCCTAATGCAGTCAGCATGACCTCCTCAAAAGAGAGTTCATTGTAATTAGTGGCATCACATGAATATCAAAAGAATTCATAATTACCGGAGCTTCATTAAGATGTGTTGCTAAACATGTCCTGAAAATTGTTTCTGATGCTGTTTTAATTTAAGAACAATATCGGTACTGGGAATACTTGAAAATTGTAAGTTGGTAATTCATTTGAAATGGAATCTTTGACGGTTGTTAAACAGTATATGAGTGTGTGTGTTACTCTTTATTTTTGATATGTGGTTGGCTATTTTGGTGATCATTCTTGGGAAAAGCAACTTCACTCATAACTGGCACGTAAGAGAATGTAAAGCACATACTGTGTTAGTTTCCTATTTTTTGCCGTAACAAACTACCATCAATTTAGTGGCTTAAAAGAATACCCACATTATCTGTGGGTCTGAATTCTGGGCACAGCGGGGCTCATCTGGGTTTGTTGCTTAGGGTCTCGCCAGGAGGAAATCAAGCTGTCAGCAGGGATGTGTTGGCTCAGGGGATAAAATCCTTTCCAAGCTTATTCAGGATGTCTGGAGAAAAAAATTCCTTCCCATACTTTCAATATGGCCTGACTCCGTCTTCAAGCCAAAACAGGTAGGGTCCTCAGGCTTTGAAACCGTGAACTAAACTCTGCCTCATCTCACTTTTCCTCTTCTGCTACATCTCTTACTACTCTCCGGCCTTACTCTTCTACTTTTAAGGACGCATGTGATTATTTAGACCCATCTGAATAATCCAGGATAATCTTTCTATTTTGATGTCAGCTGATTAATAACCTTAATTGCATTGGCAAAGTCTCTTTTGCCACGTAAAGGAACATAACCACAGGAGTGAGACCAGAGGGTGGAGATCATGGGGGCCAACATTTTGCCTCCGACTTGTGATAGTTAATTTTGTGTGTCAACTCCACTGGGCCATGGGGTTCCCAGACATTCAGTTAAACATTGTTCTCACTGTCCTGGATGAGATTAACATTTGAATTAGTAGACTGAGTAAAGCAGACTGTCCTCCCCAAAGTGGGTGGGCCTCACCCAATCAATTGAAGACTTGAATAGAATAGAAAGGCTGAGTAAGAGGAAACTCCTTCTGCCTGACTGCTTTGAGCTGGGTTTTGGTCTTTCTGTGCCTTCAGACTTGAACTGAAACATTGGCTTTTCTTGGATCCCGAGCCTTCTGGCTTTTAGATTGGAACTATACCATCAGCTCTCCTGGGGTCCAGCTTGCCAATTGCAGATCTTAGGACCTCCCGGCCTCCATAATCATGTGAGCCAATTCCATATGTCACATATGATATGTAATATATGATGTATGAATACGATATATTATATATGACATATGTTACATGTGATAGATAGCATATATGATATATGACACATATATTCCTTATAGATAATATATATATCTATCTCCTAATGAAAAGCATACACATTGTCTCCTTTTACCTTTTTATTCTTCCTTGAACATAAACATAGCTGTGATGTTTAGAGCTGTGATAGTCTTATAGCCACGAGAAAAAGGCCAGACTCACAGATGCTGCCAGATCACTGAAGCACGAGCAGCAGTCATCCACCTTTCAGCTTCTGGAAATACCATGCAAGTCAACAGAGATGGTTAAACCACTTAAATTGATGTTTTGTTACCTGTAGCAGCAAACATTCCTGATTGATACCTTAATAGATGAATTTAATCCTGTCCCGTATTTTTGCCACAAGCATGTTCGCCATAAACAACTTTGCCACATTTTTGCCACATTTTCACTGTACAACTAATAGGCCGAAAGGCAATTTCCCCACAAAAAATAAAATAATGAAAAATTAAGAAGGGAACATTAAAAATGACATAATGGAATGTGAAAAATTAATAAAATTAAAAGACTTTATTGCAAAAAAATGAAAATAGATTATCTTTGAAGTCTTTTATTCTAGCAAAACTGGATTGTTTTGCTTGTTAATTTGTCTCCTTGCTCAGCATCACGTTTTTTTATTTGTCACCACAATTTTTTCCTTCACTAAAAGAGGTTATCAGTTTCCAAGTGAAGAGTCAATAATTAATGATCTTGAAGACTGTTGTGAATAAGTAGCCACCCCTTTTATATTTGCCATAGTTTGGTAAACTGTTGATTTTGATGGGTGGAAGCGATGACTCACTGAAGGATTTGCAAAATTGATTTTTTCATTTTCTAGTATAACATGTAATCTGGCTTTACACTCTTACTTCATACTTCCAGTAAGTTTTATTACTGTATTTTCTCTCAGGTCAATATATGTAGTTCTCATCATCAAGTAGTTTAAGACCACCAGGTCTCCTTGTGACTGTACAGACCATTATATGAAGGTTACGATTTATAAAATATAAAAATGAGAGTGCTGTGAAGACGTCATCAATAGAGAAATGAAACCAAACCGACAGCTAGCTTAAACACATTAAGTCTGCCAAATGTAAACCAAACTGTCAAGCAGTTATTTTATCTTTTATGGTGAAATTGCCTTATACACAGTTAGTTAAGTGGTGAAAATGTTTGCAGCAAAAATGTTTGTAGCGAAAATGCATGCGGCTAGGATGTTTGCAGCAAAAACGCTTACAGCAAAAATACCTAGAACTGGATTTAATCTCTACATCCTTGGTTACAGTCTTTCTAACTCTAGAAATTTTTCCTCTAGTGCTATTTGCCCTTTTGTAATGTAGCTTGACCTTACCCTTTTAAGTTGCAATTAGGACCAAGCACACACAGCTGGACCGTCTCAAGCGATAAGAAAAAAATCCCCACAGACAGGCATGACTTAAAGCGGATTCTTAGTCTGAAAACTCTCAGCTAAAACCACACTGCAGTTTTTGTTGCTTGCCTGTTGTATCTTCTATAAGCAATAAAATAAACATTTCTATTTAGATGCACAGCCTTGGCTGAGGAACAGCACTAAAGTCTTCCCCCGGAGATCACTGAATAAGGGTAAATAAGTCTTACTGTGGAAGACAAGCAGGAATACTAAGAAGTAATTAACTCACACTGAGAGAGAGGACATGCGGTGTCCTTGAAGGAAGATGAAGTTTGAGATCTGACACATCCAGACTCACATAGTTTCTCCTCTGATTACCTGTGCCAACCTCTCTGAGCTAATAATGTTTCTTCACCTGAAACATGGAGATAATGATACTCAGCATCATTAGGGAGATCAAATGGAATAATAAATATGAAAGCACCCATCTTGATGTCTTCTCCCTACGAGGCAAGCTGTGATGGCTTGCCGAAGGAGCAGCGATGTCTGTGGGACGTGACACCTAATTGCAGAGGGCAAAGGGAGATGGTAAAGGATGGAGAATGGCTGAATGGCTTTCACTAACACATCTTGCTGACGTAAGTCAGAAAAGACCATAAGATGGCTGTTTTCAAAAGCTGTCTTTCATTAAAGCTTATATACCCAGCGGTGCCACTTCTATCATAGAAATGTATGCTTTCAGGTTGACAAAAGTAAAGGTTTCACATCACCTTACAAATATATGGGTATTGGTGGAAATTTATGAAGGAGTATCTAACTTGAACCATTGATGGGTTTCCAAAAATTTGACATTTTAGTGGAAACTGGATTTTTTTTCCAAAGGTGTTTTTGACATTCCTGGGGGGCAGGGGGTGGTGGTGGGGGAAATGCCTTAGAAAACACTTAATAATAATTCTTTCGCTTAATCAATTGAAATCTTTATTAATGGAGATTCTTCAGGGAATCACAAAAGCAGATGACGAATAGATGTGCTGTTTAACAAACAAGGAAACCAAAACAGGGAGAGACCATTTCTTGAGGGGCCACCCTAACTCAGGTCCTGCTACCAAAAACTTTCATATACTATCTCATTTAATTCTTATATCAAAACTGCAAGATAAGTAGAGCAGAGGTATACTTTATGTAAGAGACATATTCTTGAATATCTGAAATATTAAAAAATGTGCATAATTTAAGACTTAGCTTGACAAAGAATGGTGTGTATTCTTCTTTATTGGCTAAAGTGGCATCACCTGTGGCAAGCACAAATTTATTTAAAGAAGCCTGTCTTTGGCAATAAAAAGGAATGAAGTACTGATTTATGCTATGTACAACAGAGGTGAACCTTGAAAACATTATGCTGCGTCAAAGAAGCCAGTCACAACACAACACATATAGTATGTGATTCCATTTATATGAAATGTCCGGAAGAGACAAATCTATAGAGGGGAAAAGTAGATTTGTGGTTTCCGAGGGCTAGGGAGTTTGGGGAAGAAATGGGAAATGACTTCTAATGGCTACAGGATTTCCTTTGAGATGATAGAAACGTTCTAAAATTGATTGTGGCAATGATTGCATAATGCTATGAATATACTAAAAACCACAGAATAGTTTAAATGGGTGAATCGGTGAATTGTATGGTATGTGAATTATATTTCATTAAAGCTGATACATCTATGTATGTATGTACGTACGTACATACGTATGTATGTATGTATGTATGTATGTATGTATGTATGTATGTATGTATGTATCTATCTATCTATCTATCTATCTATCTATCTATTATCTATCTACCTATCTATTGAGAGAAAGAGAGAACCCCGCCAGCCATTTTGAAATTATGTAATCCTTGACAAATGCTTAAAATTTGGGAGATTACATTGTTTTTAAATTCACGCACAAACGAGATTTCGTTAATATTTCCATATAGCATCATTTCAAATTTGCCTATTTCAAACTCATTCAAAATGCTGCTACCGTGGACTATCATCAATCCAAATGAGGAAATGGGGACTTGGATTCACAGAGCTGGTAAGAGAAGGAGCCAGGATGGGAATTCAGCTCTGCTGGTTAGCAGAATTCTTCCCTCTTCTGCAAAATACTAGATGACGGCACTATGACCCTCTTGAATCTACTATCATTGAAAAAGAAAACAGTTGGTAGCTGCTAATATTCATGGCAAATGTAGTATTTTGTCAGGCCTGGTGCTCAAAGCTTGATATCCATTTTCTCATTGAATCTCATGGCTACCCTTTAGGGGCATTATTGTGACTCTCATTTTGTAGTAAGACTACATGTTCAAGGTCTTTCGATTAGTAGTGGGACTATAACTGAAAACCAGGTCTTTTGGACACAGGAGCCGGTGGTGTCAACCCTTGCTCTGTACTCCTGTCAGAACATATTGATATCCCTGATGAACTGACAGGTACATCCTTAAGATACATTTCCAGTTGACTCACGGGCAAGAAAAAAAATTAATATTCTCGGAAAACCTTCCCGAGCCCTCTTAACATTCCTGTACCTTTCTCCTCCTTCATTAGTCCTTGGGATGTGGACATGAAGCCAGCACATTGACGCAAATGGCAGCCACAGGATGACGTGCAGTATTGGGGTATTTT
>NW_011888810.1:437271-439642 GCF_000151845.1 Pteropus vampyrus
TGGCAAATGTAGTATTTTGTCAGGCCTGGTGCTCAAAGCTTGATATCCATTTTCTCATTGAATCTCATGGCTACCCTTTAGGGGCATTATTGTGACTCTCATTTTGTAGTAAGACAACATGTTCAAGGTCTTTCGATTAGTAGTGGGACTATAACTGAAAACCAGGTCTTTTGGACACAGGAGCCGGTGGTGTCAACCCTTGCTCTGTACTCCTCTCAGAACATATTGATATCCCTGATGAACTGACAGGTACGTCCTTAAGATACATTTCCAGTTGACTCACGGGCAAGAAAAAAAATTAATATTCTCGGAAAACCTTCCCGAGCCCTCTTAACATTCCTGTACCTTTCTCCTCCTTCATTAGTCCTTGGGATGTGGACATGAAGCCAGCACATTGACGCAAATGGCAGCCACAGGATGACGTGCAGTATTGGGGTATTTTTGAATATGCAGCGCTAGAGTACAATCTGAAATTATTGTGATAGGATGGAGTCAAAACCACTATGCTAAGAAAGTTTCCATCATAAGGCATTGAATATGTTTTTAATCTACTAAAAACGTCTAATGACAGAGACAGAATGCTTTCTGGAAAGAACTCTGAGATAGTGGAGGAGACAAAAAACATTTTTGTTCCAATAAAGGCTCAATTTTCTGATTACCATACAAAAACTGGTAGCATGAGATGCATACCGAGGGGTAAGTGGGTTTGAATGTCTCAGGCAGCATAGCATACTGGTTTAAAAGCATGGTTTGGAATCAAATGGTCTGGCTTATAATTCTTACTGGTTGAGTAACACTAGATATGTCAGTTTTATTAGATTTGGCAACAATTACAGAGAATCCAATGTAACAGTGACTTAAGACAGAAGTTCATTATTGTCTTATGTAAAGTAATTCTGGAGAAAGGCAGTCCAGGGCTAATATGACAACCCACAGGCAACAGAATCCAGTTTTGTTTTGTACTGCCTTCCTATGATATGATTTCTATTCTCAAAGCTACCTTAGAAAGCACAGTAGCTTCTTGAATTCCAGCCATCATATTCTCATTCCAGGCAGCAATAAGAAATAGGTAGCAGGAGGACAAAAGGGCATGCTTCCCAACTGACTGGCTCCCAACTCATCCCGGAAATCTAACATAACACCTTGCTTATAGCTCACTAGCCAGTTCTTCATCGCATGGCTTCATCTAGCTGCAAGGGAGGCTAGGCAATATTGTTTTTATTTGGACACACTGCCACTGTCGTATCTTGGGGTTTGTTACTGAAGGAGAGCAGCATGGAAATTGAGGAAGATCTATGTTCTGGAAAAATTGTTTTCTCACTTCTTTAAGTGTTAACGTCCTCATTGGAAACATAGAGATGATCACTGAACCCACCTCCTAGGATTCCTATGGTGAGTCAATGAGATAGTGAATAGGAATCCCTTAGTATAGGGCCAAGCACCAGCTCTCACTGATGCAATGCTCACTGTTAACTTTAGCTACATGCTAATTCACCATCCTTAGAGGAACAGGTTCTTGCCATCACTCATCCCAGAGCTCGCCACAAAGAGGTACTGGACAATGCATACACTTTGTAGCATCTCTCCTCCAGACTTCAGATTTGGGCTTCACAAGCAAATCTCTTTATTTTCTTCATCTAGGGAAGGATTTCTTAACCTTGGAACTAATGAAATTTTGAGCCAAATAATTCTTTGTGGTAGGGGCTGTCCTGTGTATTGTAAAGTGTTTAGCAACGTCCCTGGCCTCTACCCACTAGATGCCAGTTGCACCTTCCCCTCCCCCAGTGTGGTAACCAAAACCCCTGGGGAGGGGCGGGGGGGACAAATCATCCACAGCTCAGCCACTGTTTTATGATGTCTGAATTCCTATAACATGTTTCTTAGACAGCAGCAGCACGTGTCTCTTGGGTTATCTGTTTTAGTTGCACAGATCAACATTTTAAGTTAAATCATGTCAAACACACTTTTACAATCTAGTGGAAATCCGCCCAGCTCTTGTTATGGTGCATCACACACAGAAATAGCCTGATTAACTTAATTTCACATATCTAGGTTTTTCATTCGAGTCCTCACTTCTAACCCTGGCTTCCGACTTGGGTGAGAACCGATGAGAACAGAACCTCCTCAGGAGAGAGGGTGAAATTAAAGAAGTGAGAAGGGAAGCACAGGAACGGATGGCAAAGAGCTCATTGAACTCGGTATTGATGGCCAAGGGAACATGGCTGTGAGGTCCCCCATCCTTCTAGGAAGGGACTTTTCCTAAGGAGACGGAGACTAACTACAGGAACGTGAGCATACCCAGTCCTCCGCACAAGGAGGGTATCCATGTTAGCAGCCCCTTATTAACCACAAACATGGCAGATAAAAACTG
>NW_011888810.1:440022-446887 GCF_000151845.1 Pteropus vampyrus
GACCTACCCTCAGAAGGAATGGTATTCTTAGCCTAACAGTGCTTTAGTAAAAGCTGGTTTATCAAGCTCCCTGTTGATTATAAATCTTTTCTAATTACATTTGTAGATGTCTTGATTGATAGCCTAGAATACTTTATGAATTTTTGAGAATTCTCCCTCAGTGTCTCCCCGCAACTACCGCTATGGGGAGAATCTGGCTCTATTCGAGAAGGCCACTGCCAGCAACATGGCCTTCCCAGAGTTACCTGACAGGTTACGCTAAAATAAAATGACTGAAGAAGGCCGGTGGTCTGGTGGCGTTTCCTCCCTCCCTCTGTCCTCTCTCTCCTTCATCTACACACACATACGCACATACGCCCATGCGCGCACAGAGATATACACACGCGTACTCATACATGTGCATATAAGGAAATGCTCTGTATACTCGGGGGGGCAGATCTGAGTCGATGTTAACATTTTCATGGGTGAAATGGTTAAAGGACAGTGGCTGTTGCAGAAGAAATGAAAGGGCACAGGAGTTAGTCTGAATTTGAATTCCGGCTTTATCACCCACCAGCTGTGTGACTTTGAGAAAGCAACCTAACCTCCCTGAATTTCTGTTTCCTCAATTATAAAAGAATTGTAAGCATTTAATTAAAAGATAGGTATAGAACCTGGACCAATGTCCAGAACCAGATAAAAGTATATTGGTGATTATCACTGCTGCACTTCCTGGGGACAGGCGCCACCTCCCTCGCTCGGCGCTAGCCAGGGGCTCCCAGTGGAGTCCTGCCTTTCTCCTGTGCAGCAGTGACAGGCAGGGTGCGTTTATCATCCGCCTTTCTCATTACTCTACAAACTCTATGGAGCCAGGGTCCATGTCTGTTTTAAGCATCCCCCGTATACCATCCTTACTGAACAGCAGTATATCTGGTATAGAATAGGCACTCCAGAGATACTTGTTGGAGAAATAAATAAATTGCCAATAAAGACAACATTTATTTGAAAAATCAGATGAAAAGGGAAGTTTATGGTGATTCATACTTTCTTCCATTTAGGGCCATTTGTTCATCAAATGGAATTTAATGAGTGACTACTGTGTACCTGGAACTTGGCTAAATGCTGAAAATCAAGGATGAAGACAAGGCAATCTGGTTCCCCTGGCCTTAAGCTTATGCCTTAGAAAGAACATTGAGGATAAAATCTAGTTCCTACTTAAGGGAAATTTATAAACCTATTAAGGTTTATAGTTTTATCATAATTTTATTTAGATGGCATCAGTTACAATAATCTGGTACCATAAAATGAGTCAATAATTAATATTCCCCCATTCATCATGGGCTTGCCACAAAAAATCTATGTGATCTCTTTTCTCTACCTCCGCGGCTACCACCCCAGTCTGGGCCATAGTCCTGTCATGCCTGGAATGCTCGGATAGGCCCGGTTGCCCTACTTCTGTTCTATACTGAGTATCACAAATCATCTTTTAACAGTAAAATCAGACTTTACCACTCTCCTGCTTAAAACCACCCAAGGACTTCCTACTAAATTTAAAATGTAACAAAAACTTAAGGAGCTCTAATTCAGGGGCCTACAAACCTTTTCTGTAAAGGGCCAGGTATAGAATATATATACTTTTAAAAAATATTTCAAATATTTTTTAAAAATATACATATATTTACTTAAATAATATATATAGACATATATATTTAAGTAGTACGTATTTTTGACTTTGTGGGACAGAAGGTCTCTGTCCCGACTATCCAAGTGCCCAGCTCTAACAAGATGGTATGAAAACAGCTATAGCCAATGCTTAAATGAGCAATAATGAGCGATGTTTAAACGGGCATGGCTGTGTGCCAATAAAACTGTATTAACTTTATTTAAAAAAAAAACAAAAACACAAAACAGATTTGAATAGATTTGGCCCATGGCCCATAGTTTCCTTCTATTCAAAATGATCTTGCCTGTCTTCTTGAACTCACCTGGCAGTTTTTTCTTGCTGACATTCTCCCACCATCCTGGCCTCTTCTCTGTCCCTCCATCTGTCGTTCCTGCCTTAGACCTTCACACTTTCTAATCCTTCAACTTGGAACATCCTTGCTCAATACCTGGACACGGATGGCTTTTGTTCTCACTAGTCTCAGCTTAAATGTCATCTCCTTAGAGAGGTCTTCCTTGACCTCATTGTCCTTCTACCACATCACCTCGTTCTATTTTATCCAAAGAACTTAAGTAATCTTGTTTATTCGTTGCTTTGTTGATGATCTTTCTCTTCCCAGTAAAATGCAAATGTCTTATGAGTAGAGTCCTAAATGATCTTGGCCACTGCTCTGTCTCCAGCACCTAGAACATTATCTGGTTCATAGTAGCTGTACAATAAATGTTTGTTGTACGATTTTGCCGAGTGAAATGGTCACCAGGAATTGATTTGAAGTAAGAGTATCCCTGAAATTATAACTGTTTAATGCCATTGTGGATCTGCCACTCTTTTTAACTCATCTGTAGCAGTAAAAATTCCTGGATCCTTAGGAATCGGGGGTGAATTTCAATGGCGTCAGCGTCCGCTGTATTCTGTGCCATTACAACTCAAGGACTTTTTCATTTTCATTTTGCAGCTGCTCGGCTGTCACTCAATTTCCATTTTGGCTGGAAACTCCCAACACATTTATTCTTTCAAAGGGTTTGGATCACTAAGTTTCTGAAGCTACCAATGCTTCTTTACCTTCCCTTTGCCTTTAATTATTATTTAAATTAATTAATTTTTATTTTTTAATTTTATTTTTAAATAGCTGTTGTCATAAATTTTTCTCTTTCCCACATGTAGAATAATGGAAGGATAGCTTCTAGCTTGAGTCTAAAATATACTCAACAAATAAGTGGAGAAGGGCCACCAAGCATTTATTTTTATAAGGGTGTCATCTCCTTAAGCACAGAAGCCACATCTTTCCAGTTCACCAGATTATTGACAGGGCCTAGAATGCAAAGATCTGACATAAATGAGCATGAGAATGGCTGGCTGGCAGAGGGTAAAAGACACATAGGCTGGTCCAGAACAAAGACTTCATGACGAAAGAGTAATTCGAGAAAAAATCAAGAGTCTGTCTCTTGATCTGGTCTTCAACCACACGGACTCATATACGAATTTAGGTAGACAGAAGGCTATGAATAAAAAAGATCCAGGCATTCTCCCCTGGCTGGGTATCCTTTTAACAGAATAAAAGAGTCCAAGCATTCTCCCCTTTCTCACTAAGCCCTGTGGTATCTCGAAGGCTCAAGTGGACCGGCACAAGTGGGCATAATATATGCAATGGTGTCCATCAGGAGGGGCTGGAGTATAAAGGAGAGAAAAACTTAGTGGCTATGACAAGGTTTTGATTGGCGTAGTTTGGAGTGCCTGTGAGACATCACCCGGGGACCCCCAGACATAGCTAGGAGCAACTTGGAGATTCAGTTTTGTGACCAAAGTTCAGGTAACTCAACACTTTTGATACGCTTTATTTCTGAAATTTTCCCTTTGGAAAGGTGACTCTGATTGTATTACACAATTCTTTCATAAATTTTGTTTTATGATCTATGGCACTGAAGTGATTTGTACTGTAATTCAAGTGCTGCCTAATTCACTCTGAATGACACTGCAGCATGTTAATGATATCTGTTCCCTCAGCTAAGACTCTAGCAATGACTCCAGGAGAGAGAGCAGGATAAACAATCTCAATCTTCTTCCTTGACCACAGAATCCAGGGAGGATTCTAGAGCAGGGCAGTTTACAACCTACAGATACAGTTAGTGAAATGACTACAAAAACTTGGAGATATTGGACATAATCCAGAAAAAGAAATAAACAAAAATGCCACTAGTACGCTCAGATGTGAAAACAAAGACTACCGATCTTTATGCACGAGCTTAGCCAAGGTACAAATACAACCCTCTGAAGAGAGGAATCACCCCCAAACACATTAAATGTAATAGCATTTATACTATCCCATCAATTCCCCTTTTATGTATTTATACTAAGGACGGACGTCGTCATGCAAGTAGCAAGAGATGTGTTCTCTCCTATAGAATTGATTATAAGGACAGTTTAAATCAACAGGGGATCAGCTAACTAGATGATAGTGGATCAAGACCCCAGCAAACAGCGATGCAGCTTGATATGTACTGACTTATGAAAATGTCCATAGGATCCTGCAGATGAAGAAAGTGAGTCACAGAAGAGAAAGTAGAACTTCACTTCTGTAGAACTGCGCATGTGCAGTTTTACCCTTGTGTGCAGACACATGGAGGGAGCCTTGGAACTCTTCTCACCAAGACGGCAATGGTGGTTTTCTCTGGATGGTGACTTGAGGGTTATCTCACTTTTTTCACTTAAAAAAAAAAAAAAAAGCTGACTGAAAGGTGAATAAAGAACCCCAAATAGCCACGTGCCCAATATTCCAGAAGCTCATGGGATTGGCTGGGATAGTTGAGAATGGAAGAAACTACAATGTAAAAGTCCAAAAATATCAGTGAAGGAAAACTGGGTAGTTGATGAACCAAAAAGCCACACTGTGGTTACTGCAGGAAGTAAAGTAGCAAAAAAAGTGACAATAAAAAGGACTTTGCTTCTATGTCATACTAACAAACTAAGGATTTATACTGTGCGAGGTCTCAAATATCACCCATCAAATATCACAATCAACTATTTAGATGAAGCTGTTTTGGAAAATAGCAACTGTCAAGCAAAACAGCTCTCAGGCAGCCATTTATCCCAAAGGCCACTTGATTGGCTGTTTTCCCTTATGTCTGGCATGGTAATCTGTTTAAAAATTAAAATAACTGAATCTTGAAGAATGGAAACTCAGGTGAATCCTAGAGGAAAACTAAAGGTCATGACCCCCACTCTCCTCAGAGCACCTTGTCAGGGAGCCTAGCTTCCATCTTCCTTGAATCATGCATATTGTGGGGGTACCTTGTAGCACTCGTCACATGTCAATTCTTATTTGTTGCCAGTCTCCCTGTCAGAAGGGAATAAGCGGCATCTGGCAGGTTGACAGCTGTACCCTCGGAGCTTAGAACAGTGCTGGCACAGTGTAGATGCTCAATAACACCACTGGACAGAAGAAAAATAAATAAAGGGAGCAAGAGAGGAAGCGAGAGAGGGCAAGAGTCCTTAGGCTCTCAGTGTTAGAGGATGGGGATTTAGCTGCTGATCTCTGCTTCTCTCCTGCTTCTCCTCAAGAAGCGTCAGCACACATCTCAGTAATTAGTCTCTCTCATGAGTCAGAACTTGTACCTCTAGGACCTGACCCCTATTTAAAGAGAAAGATCAACATCACATTCATTTTTCTCAGTCGTGAAGTTTGAGACTAAGCTATTCCTCTTATTATCTCCTTCCCCTGACATCTCTCAAAGCCGCGCCCGCCATCCAGGTGGTCAGAGTCATTTTCCCAGGGGCCCTGGCTGACATTCAGGGTGGCCAAAAGCATGGAGGGAAAAGCATAGCTGAGGCCAGCCCAACGGCAAGCTCCTGCACCTTGTTGAAAGTCTGCCCCTAAGCTGCTAAAACTCAGTTTGCCCATTTTCAAAGCTTGTTGAAAGTGCCAGAGAAGTCAAGTCCCTCTGGGGATGTAGGGGGATAGGTGTTCCAGCTCCCTGGCCCCTGGGTTGGGATAATGCTAATATGTGTGTTTTACGTCATTTCCTAGAGCTTTCCCTTTCCCCCATCAAGAGATCACGATTGTCTACTCTGCTAGCTGGAGTAATGTGGCATCTCAGATTGGGTGGCTTCCCTTCCCTGTACTATTCATCTGGTATTCTGCACCTCTCAGGTAAACCGGGTGCCCTCAAACCTCATCTCAGAGTCTTCTTCCGGACGATGTCCTGCACATCATTTCTCATGGTTAGCCTTTCTCCAAGGAGCCCAGAAAACTACCAGTGGCAAAACACTGGGAAGTCGATGCCAGCCAGCACTGTGGGGCCCCGGCATGTGTGCTTTCCAGGAACTTCAAGTTTTCTAGTCCTCTATCCCTTACTCATGAGGTCTTGGCATGCCTGAAGCATTCAGAAAAGATCAGACTCACACAGAGCTCTGGCTGGCCCCATGGAGCAGGCAGGGCCTGGCCTTGGGTTCCATAAATCAATGCCTTACGACTCCGTGAAAAGAACAGCTCATAATGTGCAAAGTTCAAAGACTATTATTTTCTGTTGATCTTTCTTCATCCAGTAATGATTCCCCAAAACACAACCTTAGAGTTTAGTGCTGAGCAGCTGGAAAAGGTCTCCCGTCTGCACATACAGGTAAATATAGGTGACCTTCCTCCATTATAGATTGGTGCCAATGGCATCCAGGTACACTGGAACATGAAAATGACACTTGGTTTGTTGGGAGATGAATGCTCCTTCACGCCAACTGCATGTCCCTTTGCCTTCCCTTCCCTAAGGGGTATGTTGCTGGAATAATAAGAATAATTGCAGCTTTAACAACACATTGGCATTTCCTGGACATATATTATGTTCTAAGCCCTGAGTAAAGCATGTTGTCTCATTTAATCCTTGCATATAGTTCTCTAGGGTAGGTACTATTATATACCCACCTTGTCTGGACACGATGTGATTGAGGCTTCTAGAAGGTTCAGTAACCTGCCTGAGGTCTTACCTTGTTAAAAAGCTGGGCAGAGCATCAAACCCAGCTCTAGGCCACAATGCTATGTGCAGCACCAGTTACATGATTTGCAAGGCTCGGTGCCAAATTAAAATGCGGGGCCCTTGCTCAAGGATTATTAAGAATTTTAAAATGGTGATGGCAAAGTGTAATACCAACCATGGGGCTCTTCTGAGCATCAGGCTCTGGGAAGCTATACAGGTCACAGCCCATGAAGCTGGCCCTGGTTATGTGGACTCAGAA
>NW_011888810.1:447652-458443 GCF_000151845.1 Pteropus vampyrus
TAACTGAATCTTGAAGAATGGAAACTCAGGTGAATCCTAGAGGAAAACTAAAGGTCATGACCCCCACTCTCCTCAGAGCACCTTGTCAGGGAGCCTAGCTTCCATCTTCCTTGAATCATGCATATTGTGGGGGTACCTTGTAGCACTCGTCACATGTCAATTCTTATTTGTTGCCAGTCTCCCTGTCAGAAGGGAATAAGCAGCATCTGGCAGGTTGACAGCTGTACCCTCGGAGCTTAGAACAGTGCTGGCACAGTGTAGATGCTCAATAACACCACTGGACAGAAAAAAAATAAATAAAGGGAGCAAGAGAGGAAGCGAGAGAGGGCAAGAGTCCTTAGGCTCTCAGTGTTAGAGGATGGGGATTTAGCTGCTGATCTCTGCTTCTCTCCTGCTTCTCCTCAAGAAGCGTCAGCACACATCTCAGTAATTAGTCTCTCTCATGAGTCAGAACTTGTACCTCTAGGACCTGACCCCTATTTAAAGAGAAAGATCAACATCACATTCATTTTTCTCAGTCGTGAAGTTTGAGACTAAGCTATTCCTCTTATTATCTCCTTCCCCTGACATCTCTCAAAGCCGCGCCCGCCATCCAGGTGGTCAGAGTCATTTTCCCAGGGGCCCTGGCTGACATTCAGGGTGGCCAAAAGCATGGAGGGAAAAGCATAGCTGAGGCCAGCCCAACGGCAAGCTCCTGCACCTTGTTGAAAGTCTGCCCCTAAGCTGCTAAAACTCAGTTTGCCCATTTTCAAAGCTTGTTGAAAGTGCCAGAGAAGTCAAGTCCCTCTGGGGATGTAGGGGGATAGGTGTTCCAGCTCCCTGGCCCCTGGGTTGGGATAATGCTAATATGTGTGTTTTACGTCATTTCCTAGAGCTTTCCCTTTCCCCCATCAAGAGATCACGATTGTCTACTCTGCTAGCTGGAGTAATGTGGCATCTCAGATTGGGTGGCTTCCCTTCCCTGTACTATTCATCTGGTATTCTGCACCTCTCAGGTAAACCGGGTGCCCTCAAACCTCATCTCAGAGTCTTCTTCCGGACGATGTCCTGCACATCATTTCTCATGGTTAGCCTTTCTCCAAGGAGCCCAGAAAACTACCAGTGGCAAAACACTGGGAAGTCGATGCCAGCCAGCACTGTGGGGCCCCGGCATGTGTGCTTTCCAGGAACTTCAAGTTTTCTAGTCCTCTATCCCTTACTCATGAGGTCTTGGCATGCCTGAAGCATTCAGAAAAGATCAGACTCACACAGAGCTCTGGCTGGCCCCATGGAGCAGGCAGGGCCTGGCCTTGGGTTCCATAAATCAATGCCTTACGACTCCGTGAAAAGAACAGCTCATAATGTGCAAAGTTCAAAGACTATTATTTTCTGTTGATCTTTCTTCATCCAGTAATGATTCCCCAAAACACAACCTTAGAGTTTAGTGCTGAGCAGCTGGAAAAGGTCTCCCGTCTGCACATACAGGTAAATATAGGTGACCTTCCTCCATTATAGATTGGTGCCAATGGCATCCAGGTACACTGGAACATGAAAATGACACTTGGTTTGTTGGGAGATGAATGCTCCTTCACGCCAACTGCATGTCCCTTTGCCTTCCCTTCCCTAAGGGGTATGTTGCTGGAATAATAAGAATAATTGCAGCTTTAACAACACATTGGCATTTCCTGGACATATATTATGTTCTAAGCCCTGAGTAAAGCATGTTGTCTCATTTAATCCTTGCATATAGTTCTCTAGGGTAGGTACTATTATATACCCACCTTGTCTGGACACGATGTGATTGAGGCTTCTAGAAGGTTCAGTAACCTGCCTGAGGTCTTACCTTGTTAAAAAGCTGGGCAGAGCATCAAACCCAGCTCTAGGCCACAATGCTATGTGCAGCACCAGTTACATGATTTGCAAGGCTCGGTGCCAAATTAAAATGCGGGGCCCTTGCTCAAGGATTATTAAGAATTTTAAAATGGTGATGGCAAAGTGTAATACCAACCATGGGGCTCTTCTGAGCATCAGGCTCTGGGAAGCTATACAGGTCACAGCCCATGAAGCTGGCCCTGGTTATGTGGACTCAGAAAAAAGCGATGTAAGTGAGAACAAGGACCCCAGTGTTTAACTGTTTAACCCTAGAGACTGAGCAATGATTCACATATATTAAAAGTGATTCAATGAGCCTAGATATTTGGTCAAAGAGCTGGTGACTTTCTGTCAGGAGCTAAGTCGGTTCATCTGACAGAAATGCATAAATATTTCCCCTCAGCTGGGCCTGAAAAGGGTCCATGGTGAAGAATGTAAGAGAAGGTAATTGACTCCAACATGGTACATGAGAAAGAGCCTGTGCCTTGAAGCCAGAGATATGACCACAGATTCTGGCTTATCTACTGGCTTGTGATGTTGGGCATGCTCCTGAGCCTCTCTGGGGTTCAGTTTTCTCCTATGGATAATGGAAAAATGGTATCCACTTCTCAGGGTAGGGAATGGCATAGCGGAAGAAACGATACAGTGTATATAAAGGTCTGGGAACACATGAGTGCTCATTAAATGCTACAATAGTTTAATGGCTGTTTTCACCATGAAGTTTGTGAGACAGTTGAAAGAACACATGATTTGAAGGTCGATGATACAGGTTGAGTCCTAGACACTGTCCCCCATCTATTATTTATGTGAACTGGGCAAAGTCACTGAATTCTTTCCAGGGTCAACATCCCATTCTGTAAAATGGATTAGTACAATGTCAACGACACATCGACACATCGGATTCTATGAGCTACAAACAAGCAGGGCATTATGGAAATAGAAGAGGCGGCCATTCCTACAACCAGTCTGGTTTGTTGCGGTAACTCACAAGGGGGGAGGGGCATTGCAAAGGAGGATGCCGTCTCCTTTCTGATTCCCTCTGTCCTCATGGATGCTTTAGGGGTCATTTTGTGTGAGCTCTCCTACAGGGCGCTAAGTGATTTTTCCTCTAAAAGCTTTCCACAACATTTCCACATTCTTAACCCAAAATTTGACTGACCCCATTCCAATTCCTGATTTTATAGTCAAACTCAGAGGATGCTGAAAAAGAAATGATTCAGGCTAAATTCTACATTGCTGGAATAAGCTATTCCATACTGATATCCAAGCTTTTATGTATTTTTGTAGGATAATTCCAATCATAAATAGAAGTTTGAGATGATTTATGTTTTGCTGGAGATGCTTCCATCCTGATTTGCTTTATACTTTTAGAAATGCAATGTATGTAAAGGATTGCATTTTTCTTTGAAAATATGACACGTATATAAAACAATAAAATTTGAAATTCTTTCTGAATCTTTAAGGTAGGGCAAAGTGGGAGGAAAAGTGGACATCGTCTAATCATATACACACATAATATACAAAGACATGCACATGCTCACAGCCGCCTCGAATGTCACCATTGTCATTTACATTTAGAACACTTTTCTGGCTCATCTTGAATTCTAGTCACTCACATACAGTGCCCGGTACCACAGATGGAAACCGAGAATCATTTTTCTGCTCTGCTCCAACTCCAGCCTCTTTAATAGCTTTCCCCGTTGGTTCTCCTAACTTGTTCTGAACATCGGCTTGCATCTTAACATCATTAAGATTTCTGTAAACACCAATCCCAAATTCCAGGGTCTCTTCACGAGGGCCTCTCTTCATCAAAAGCAGCCTACTGAGAGGTGCCACAGGAAGTTCTACCTTGAAGTGATCTGATCCACCTGCACCTGCCCACTCTCCATCTTTCCATGGCTATTCTCACCCCTTTGCCTCCACTTGCTCCCCTAAAAGCCTTCTGGTGCACAAACGGAATCCCCTCTCCTTTTTACAGAATGCACTCAAATCTCAGAAAGGAGAGGGTCTCCTGCCCCTGGGGATCTGATGTAGTGCATAGATACCCAGCTCCTTGAAGTTGAAGGGAAGTTTTAGCACCTTGCATACAATTATTCACCTGGTAGTCTAGGCGGGTTACCAAGACAACACTGCCAGAACCTCATGTATCTACATGTTATTGATATATCCCTTGATTCAGCCAATGTGGGGAAAATAACCAGCCAAAGCAGTTCTTGGGGTTCCACCTCCCATCTGGCCCGCTGAACGACTCTCTTATTTTGTTTTGGCATAATCTAGACACAGCCACAGTGATATACTTAAAATGGTGTTTTTTCACTTGAATGCATTTTAAAGTTTAAAATCAAATTCCAGCCTTATAGGAGAGATTTTTCTACTTTGTTCTTCACTTTCTCAAGTGTTAGACTTAGGAGTGACTTCTACTGCTGGTCACAGAATGCTTTAATTAGTATCTGTTGGGCCAGAAAGGGATATCGAAATTGTAAAATCTTCCTTGACAGAAAGCTTAAACTTGGGAAAAAGATAAAAGGAGCTCTGTAGCAGCTCTGAGTCATTTCCATAACAGTAGGCACAAGTATTTCCAGAGAGAGAAATAAAATGTCTTGCTTTTGGCCCTTTGACTGAAGACAAAGGTTTCCTGTGCACATCTTCTAAGGAATGGGGAAAAAAAGTCCTACCTGTTTTTCCAAAATTAAAAGGCGGTTCTGAAAAGAAATAACTGAGGAGCTTGCAGTGGGGACCTTAATTTCTTCGTAGCTCCGCTGCACTGCAAAGTCCAGCCTTGTGAGCTACACATTTCCAGAGTGTCCAACATGCATTAAGACTTAGATGTCAGTCATCCTTGAATGATCACCTTCAGAAATAGGGGAGGCATTTTCCTAGCTTGCAACTCCGCAGTCATGTTCTGAGCTGCATCTTTCCAGCTCTTGCTTCTATCAAGGGTTAATAATATGTCAATATCGATGCACACCAACGGTAAGTTGGAGTGGCAATAAAACAGTCTCTAGAATCATCAGAGATCAGAGTATGCCACTTCTCAAGCCATTATGCTAATGATAAGCCAACTTAACATACCTGTAGGTGATCCTTCCATGACATGGCCAATGTAGGGGCCTTCTTGAAAGATTGGTCTGTTGTCATTCTGATCAATCACAATGACTTCCAGTGGGACCGGCCCCTCGAGAGTTCTGCCATTGACATCAGTGGTCTCCACAAATAGCTATTGGAGCAAAGACAATGGGAGAGAAAGATGGCATTAATTCGTTATGAAAATCGAAATCGTGTTCTCTGGAGAAAATAGGTTACACTAGCAATTTTATGAGACTTTGGCAATATTCAAACTTTGGTTGCAGTGAATAGTCACTGGGACTAGAAGGGAAACTAAACATTAGAGAATAAAAGACAAAGATCAATTCATGTTAGATTCTCCCTTAGGAAATTTACATTTAATTTATCCGATCTGCAAAGGAAGTCCAAAAAAAAATGCAAACACTCACAATCAGCCATAGCTAAGAAAATGTGTTTATGTTGTTTGTTTTTCCAACATCATTATGCTTAAAAGGAATGTTATGCTAATAAAAATAATTGACTAAGCAGTTATGAACAGAATGTATTAATAACGGAAAGTGTTTATGGTAATGTTTAGAAGAAATTCAGGTCAGTGAGTATGTATAGAGAGCCTTCTGGAGGCAAGGAAGGCATTTGCTGGGTCCTGAATGAGACCTCAAGATTCCTGCCCACCAGGCCCTTATAATTTATGGGGGAATTTCATAATTCCATGAAATACTTCCATATAGAAAGAGCTACCTTCGGATCTTAAGGATGAAGAAAATAATAGCATAAAAACATTAGCTTTATTGTTTGTCTTGGAAACAGGGAATAATGTCATGGCATTTTCAGTGAATCATAATAACCTTATGCTCTCATTTTCTGAGCCTAATTCAATCTTGATTTAACTCAGCGGTGACAGTAACACTTCTCCTTGGTATCAGTGGAGGTAGTTGAGTGTTTCAGTCAGAAAAAGGCCTCTAGAGTTGGAATACTTGAGAAAGGACCTCTGTAGCTGGAATCCTAGCACATTATTAGAAATAATAACCAATGTTGTCTAGTGCTGTTGACCTAGGTTCTCTCCTGTATTATCTTATGGGATCCTCTCAGGAACTCTATGGCCCTCTTGTGAGGAGAGAATGAAAGCAAACAGAGGTTGTATGGTGGAGTCTAGATTTGACCCCATGAAGTCAGTCTCCAGAGCTTACGTTTTAACTGCTATAAACAATGCTTCTAAAGCACTTAATATCTCAAGAATATTAACAGCTGCTATAGTTCCTACTATTATTGCTATCAACACCATTGCAAAACTAGGCCAGATTAGGAAAACAAAAGAGAAACACCTCCGTTACTAATGGGCACGGTTGTGACGGTGTCATAACTGGTTTCATCCCTTTTGGAAAGCGGCGTGGCAGAATTCAACAACAGCTATGAAGAACTCATAGACTTTGTTCTGCTTGGTACCGCTCCTGGTTCTATTTGAGTTAGGTTGCGTCACACATATGAAAATATTCATTGTAGTGTTATTTGTAGTAATGAAAGAACTCTGGCATCGACTAAATGTCCAGTGAAAGGGGACTAGTTGAATAAATGTTTGGGCAACAATATGCTAAAATAGAGGTGTTATGTAAAATAATTATTAAACCTGTTGATCTACTTAGACTATTATGTGAAAACACACAAAATAGTATGTGCATCATACATATGTAGCATACACATATGGACAGAATTTGAACTTAGTAAGCAAAAATGAAACCAGATGTGCTTGGGTAGATAAATGTATTTTTCATTTTTTTTTTAACATTATTTCATTCTTTCACTAGGAAATTTACACACACACACACACACACACACACACACACACACACAAATACACATGCTTTGATTTCTGGGGCAGATAAAATAATGCATGTACCTTAATAAGAAATTAAAGAGGCAGAGCCTTTAACATCTGCACACAAAGGGAATCTTAGAGTTTACTTTTATTCTTCTATGCTGTTTTAAAAGAAAGAAAGAAAGAAAAAAACTACAAGAATACTGCTAAACAAAGGAAATTAAAACAAAGCCTTGGGGCAATTTCATGCAATAATGAAGGTCTGGCCTTTGTCCTCCCAAAATAGTAAAAGACTTAACTTGAACTTAACCAAAAAATCTATGTCTAGAGACAACACATACCTTGGATCTGAATTTTAAGCTTCCTGTTTGTTCACAAACTGGCCCCCGTCCATGGAGGGCATGGAGAGAACAAAGAAAGAGGCAGGCCACTCCGGAGAGGCAGGTGACAGGCTTAATAAGCAAGGAAACTTACATACGAGGCCTGTCTTGGGCAACCATAAGACAAGTAGATTTTCCCTGCCTGACCACCAGAATCTTAAAAATTTATGTAGAGGCATTAACTGGGTTCCATCACATATACCATCCAGATAGTCTCAATAACACCTTACTCTCTCAAGGCTGTATCTTTGAAAATGGCTCCCACCCTGGGAACAATGGGCATAATGTACATGCTAAGGATGGTAGGTGGAGGGGTGAGGAGCCTCTGACTGCCTAGGTCCAGCTGGTGGGTCAACTGGTAGCCACATCCTCTTGGTGACTTCCTCCAACAATTCCACCTTCTATAAGACTGGGCAGTGTCAGAAACCACAAGTAAGATAAACATGCAAATCTATTAGAACTTGAAGGGGTAGACTCCAGATCCATCTCAACATAACAGAAAGACAGACCGACACTACAGGGATATAATTGATTAGGATGAATAAAAAATGTTGAGCTCAATCTTATAAAATTAATTATATAAGTAGACAGCTCGATAGTATTTTATGTTATAGTACTACCCAGAGTTTGACTCCTGGATTTTTAGTGGAAAACAATATTGTTAAAAGCTAAGACTTAGAATAGCATTTAAAAACAGCAAAGTGCTTTTAAGGGGCATTTATTAATTTTAAAGACAATTTAACAAAAACGCATTGAGGATTACTACATGTCAGTCCCTACACTGAGTGCTGGATATGCATCAGCTAACAGAAGAGACATTCTGCCATGAAGAGACACATGATAAACAATGTAAAATACAAGAACAAGATAATTCAGTTAGAGATAAAGGATAGGAAGGGATGAGAGAGGTTGATATATTAAAGCTATATTGTCCAATATGGCCACCACTAGCTCTATGTGGCTAATTAAATTTAAATTAAATAAAGATAAATAAAACAACAAATCCAGATCTTCAGTTGCACTAGACACACTCGAGAGCTCAACAGCCACATGTAGGTGGTGGCTACCACATTAGACAATGCAGATACAGAAACTTTCTGCCATTGTAGAGCCTACTGGACTCTAAAGCAAGGGCTACAGTGTGGTTGAGAGAAAGAACATGTGTGTCGGCGGGGAGAGGCACCTATATTAGATAAAATAGTTTGGAAAGATACATGCATACTCTCGGGCCCTTCCCAGAAACCACTTATGGTTGAAGTAACATTTCAACTGAGACTTGAATGACAAGAAAGCAGAAGGAGACAGTCATGCAAAAATGCATGGACAAAGAATTCTAGCAAGTGTAAACGTTCTAATCTTGGCATTATTTTAGGGATGGAACTAGTATAAGATGAAGTCACATAATTGGGGCTCCACTCAATTCCGATGGAGGAGACTAACGTTTATCCCACTATTACATTCTTTGCATAAACCATTTGGGCAAAGCGAGAAAAAGAGGTTGATTCTCTGTGAATTGCTGGGTAAGCCAAACGAGGGAGGGAGAATGACATCACGCTTGTTCCTAACAAAGAAAAACATAGTAGACTGAATAAAATATATAATAGGAAATGCTAGTGCTTTACTAAGTAGTTCGTGCATTTTTCTAATGGCATATTCACAATATGGATGAAAAGTAGCATATAGCTATGCATGAAGAAGTTATTAGAAAATGCAGCCTTATCTACTCAATCACTTACTGTAAAGAAATGACATTCCAGGGAGTTTGCATAACTGTTCTCATATAAAGGTCAGATCCACAGTTAGCAAATGCCAAACTTTCTAAAGTGGGGCTCTTAAATTTCAAAGGGTACCTCTAATATCAGAGAATAAATGTTCAATGATGTTCTTGCCTTTCTTCTCTCTTCTTAATTGAAATACCCCAAGCACACAAATACTTAGTCTGAAAAGACTGGAACAATGTTTGTTTCCTTTGAGTCACAAGATATAGTCTAGAGGCTGTGTTTGGGGCTCCAGAAACAAAGCAAACTGGAATGCATTCAAAGGGAGGCATTCTCATGCCTGTTCTTTATGTTAACAGTGAGATGCCAATTAGTAGAAACATACTGTGAGAAAAACAAACAGGCGGCCATTGGCAAAAAGCAATGGAATAATTGCTCAAAGGAAATAGAAATCAACCAGCTTCTCACAGACTATCTCCATACCACCTTCTAGGACTTGAGGGCTTCTATTCTTAGTTTGAGATGTTGATATTCTTGGGAATAATGCAGGGTGACAGGGAGAGAAGAGAGGAAGAGAGAGAGAGAGAGAGAGAGAGAGAGAAGGCGGGGCGGCGGGGGGGCGGGGAAGAGGGAGAGAGAGAAAGATGCTCAATAAGTTATACCTAGAAACAGTTGCCCAAGTGTCTGCTACAAGGTAGTTAGTGCCCAATAACTTAAAAGTTATACATTTGACAAATCTTTGTGTTGTGTTCTAGGACCTTGCTATTCAAAGTGCAGACATGGGACCAGCAGCACTGGCATCCCCTGGGAGCTGGTTAGAAATACAGACCCCCAGGCTCTGCCCAGAACCTACTATGGCAGCCCCTGCATTTTATCCCATCTCTAGGGGACTCAGGTGCACATTAATGTTTGTGTGACGCTGCACAGTGACACAGGGAATAGACATGGAGGCCCAAGGGCCTTGTAGAGCTTGGGAATGGCATTCCCAGGTTCAGATGCATGAAGGTAACTTCCAAAGAGAAGGCAGAGTCATATCATCTGCTAGGAACCTACTGCACTACACTTGGACTCATTTATTACCCTTAAACACACAGGCCAGGAAGAGTAGATGTTTTCTGTGGATCAGTCTGGAGGAGCCTTTGCATGGACAGACACACATATATACAAATGCACATTACACACAAACATACACAGGCATACATACAAACACACAGACACAACACACACACACGCAGATATAAAACACACAGATTTTCCATAAAATAAAAATTTCCAACCTTCTGATCTTCAGCTGTGCATAATGAATTCACTTAGAGTGTATTTTATCTGATCACTTTCTGTAAAACTGGCAAACAGAAAGTAGGGAGAATTACTTATATATTGAAAAGTGAAAAGGTGCAGAAAACAAAGGAAAAGAGAGAGGTCCCGGAGGTGGAAAACCTCACGGGAGATGGAGCATGAGGGTTGGGGGCACTGAGTTGCCTTAGTGGCGATGTGATTTGTGGAACCCAGCACTGCAGTGTTGTTCTCTCGTTGTGATAGGGAATACCCTTGGAGGGGTAACTAATTTAGCTTTATTATTAGAGGGCCTACGGGTCATCTAGGGAACTTGTTAGGAATCTAATTTAAACCAGCACTTAGAGAGAGTCTGGTGTTAGTGATTTCCTGCCCATGCTTCGGAAAGCTTAGCCCGTCATGGAAGGGAGACGGGGAGACCACTGGTAGTGGTGAAGGTGGAAGGGAGCCTCGCTGACAGGGCGCACAGCCCGAAAGCCTGAGGAGAGGGCTCGGAGGACTTGTGGAGTGAGCCCTGGACCTGGACTCAGGAGGCAACGTTCAGTCCTCCCCAAGTACAGGATCTAGGCTCTGAGTGAGGCACACATCTCTTTGCACCTTAGTTTCTACATTATTAATAAGAGCTACCACAGCGACTTCATAGGATCTTGGTGCAGACTAAGTAAAA
>NW_011888810.1:459569-462486 GCF_000151845.1 Pteropus vampyrus
TATTGGCTCTGTTCCTCTGGAGAACACTAACAAGCATGAGTGTCCCCTCTGCTGTCCCTGGTGAGCCCTCATTCATCCTTCGGATCTCAGCTCAGACATCACCGGCAGAGAAAATCCTTCATTATCCCTCCAGAATAGCTAGGGCATCTGTGGTTTACACTAAAGGTACCAGTATCTTTTCTTTATAACGTTTTTACATAATATGTAATCACTTAATTATTTATAGGACAACTCAATTAATGTTTGCTTCCCTATCTGGCCCCATGAAGGCAGAACTGTGGTGGATGTTCTTGCCCATTAGCAAATCCCCAAATCTGACACCCAATGCCTGGCACATAGCAGGCACCTGATTTAATATTCGCTGCATAAATCCCTCTGCTGAAGAGGCAACGCCTCTTTAAGAGAGTAGAGTCCAAAGTTTTGGCCTCAGCTTTGGCCATCTGTCCGTTTCTCCATCCCTGGCACTGGAGAGCTGACCGTCAGTCCCAGATCCACCGATCACAGGCCAGTTGACCCTCTGTGCAGCCTTATTTCAGAACAACAGTGGTCGATAATACCTAAGCACAGTAAAGTGATTACTTGCTTTGTAAAAGAAAGCAACTAACATTAGTTGGTGTCCCATATCTGACCTTTTTATGCATTGTCCCATTTGGCTCAAACAACCAGGAAAAATACCTATTGCAGAAAAACCTGGAGAAACTTAAGTATCTGCTAGTTTGTGATCTTGCTGGGTCCAAACTTAGGTCTGACTCCAAAATTCATGCTTTCTCCCACTATGTTCTTATTTGCTAAATATTTTTTTCACAGACTTTCCTTACATTTTTTAAATTCCCTTTACTAAATATATTATTTACTTAATAGCTTTGTTTTACATCGATTGCTATGTTTCACTGTTGTCTCATCTGAGGCAAAATTATCTATTAATTTAGAGGCATAATGAGACTATACATTTTTCCTAATAACATGAAAATGCACATTAAAACACACTATAAGCCTCTGTGTATCACAAAACACCCCGTCACAAATGACAAGTTGGGAAATAATACAGTATCAGCCTGGCTACAATATGTTCCCTTTGGGGATGTCACCGACTTATTGAAAAGAAAATAAAAAAAGTTTTCCTTATAAATTTAGCTCTCAAATGACCAGGGTGAATAAGGCTTGGAGGGGGACAGAGTATGCGAGTCACGCCTAACCTGTTTAAAGCAAAAATACTTTATTCAAGGGAGGAGACACGACTGTCCCGCATGAATGTGAGTTAATCACGCCACTTCAGGGGGCCACGGAAGATGGGCACCAGGTTAGTAGTGCTGATCTCCTGAGTCTTGTTTGTGGGAGAAAACAGGGGGCTTGACCTCTGAAACAGGGAGTAGGTAATGGAAAACCATGGGAGCCGAGTGGAAGCTAGGCCGTCAGAGTAGCTTCAGCTGAAGCACGAGCACAGGGACCCCTTGGCTCGCAGGTTCCTTTCTTCCACTTTCATATCTTGGGAGCATCTCCCCTAGAGGTGCGAACTATTACATCACAACTTGTAAACCGATGACTCTTCAAAGCAATAATTGTACCATAATAATGGAGATGAGTTGTACACAATGCAAAACAAGAATCCTTTTTGAACCAAGCAGGAACATAATGAACCAAATTACAAAGCATGTGCAAGCTCGCTGGCCTTCATATCACAACAATCTATTGACATCTTGCCCTTCATTTGGTTCATCTTCTCATCTGCTTATGAAAGACACAATTTAGTCAGACAAAATTTGATACTGCAATCTAACCCAGAGGGAGGAACTGATGAAAAACAAAATGTGCTACAGGGTTTTTTGGGTGAAGGCCAAAATGAAGAAGCTGCTCTGAAAAGCCTAGACACACACACACACACACACACACAGTAATAACATGAGATGACCCAAGCAACAGATGTCAAACCCAGATCAGCTGAATAAGAAACAAAGCATGACATACACAGTCTATAGACTCATGAGTCATTTTGAAGTAAAACAATTTAGAAACACTTCAACCTTTTTGAACTCTGATGATTCTGCTTCAGGCAAATATTCATATGAAATAAAACACACACACGCACAGAGTAAATTACTTATTTGAGATGATGTAGGCGACATCTGATTATCCACATGTTTTATGATCACATAAAATGAAGAGAATACATGAGCTATGACTCTAATATAATGAGACTCAGTTTCTCATTTGGACATAGATGTCTCCTACCCAATTGAATGTGTTCCCTCCAAGTTATCCCTTTGGGGCACCAAAACATGTCTTGACATGGATGCTGTGATCTGTACCATCTCTGAAATAACTCTTTAGGAACTTCTACTGGACCAGTTTAAAAGTCACAAGGATGAGTCTCATTCCTTTCATTCCAAATATCATTTCTCACAATAGAGAATAGTTAGAATACTAGAAATACAAAATGATAATTAGACTTTCACCGTATGCAATTAGAGATACACATGTCTAACAAATATTGGACATCTCTAGTTAAACACGGCTATAAGTGCAGATACAGAGGCTCAAACAAAACCTTGAAAAATAAGATGCCAGCATTTGTCTTCCTAGTGGACAAAGATAAAAAAAAAAAAAAAAAAGATGAGACCCAATGATCGTGAAAGCGCTGTGTGTGACATAAACACTGGGTCCCATGCAAGGGGAAATTCGACTTGATACGATCTCCCTGGAAGGCAGTTTGGAAGTATAGATATGTCTTGAGAAACTCCAAGATATTCAACGGCTTAAAAAAATCTGTAAAGAGTCCATGGAAATAAAGAAGTCCACAGAAATTTGTATGAAGTATGCTCTTATGAGTCTATTTGTAACAAATGATCTTTAAAGGTTGAAAGTGGTTGGAAGATTTTTTAAAACAGTAGTTTCCATTACGGATATAATGTTTGTTGTG
>NW_011888810.1:463531-494309 GCF_000151845.1 Pteropus vampyrus
GTAACAAAGGCGTTTTGAAAATCATTCTCAGTTACTTCTTTGTTGTTTTTGGTGTTAAAAGAATAAAAAGATAAATGAGCGTATATAGCACAATTCCCAGAACATAGGACATTCTAAACAGAGGTTTGTTAGATCAGAGGAGGGTTTGGTGACTTCGGCATTCATTCACTCCCAATAGACCTTTATTTAGATTTTTGCAAAGGCAAATGTAGTACCCTCAATTCAATTCTTGCTTGTCAGTCATTACCTCTTTGAAATTGCTTTTCTATTACAGTAATCCAGATTTCTCTTTGACGTCAATCACTGCATTTCAAGTTATTTTTTCTCAGCTTTATTCATTTATCAAAGTTGAATTTCATTATGAACCAACTCCTGGAGAGTTCCCAGGGAAAAGACACTTTTAGCCTCTGCAATGTTGCTCCGCCTTCGTTTACACAGCTCCCTGTGTGATTTCCCCCTCGATGGACCAGACGTTGTGTTTACAACTCTCTCTAAAAATCATCGAAGGGACAATAAAAGTTCCATACTTGTTAGATTATTAAAGATCTTGATACTGTTACTGAATGTTCTTTGAAAAGCTTGCACTGCTTAGAACTATAGTATTCCCTTTGTCACTTTGAAATTTTACTTTTAAAGTCTGTTTTCCCCCAAATATAACGAAAACATTTTTTTCCTTATATATGTATGCTCGCTCACAACCACATTGAACTTGGAAGGCGTTTTTCCTCTAACTCTTGATTAATTAATAATTAATAAGTAGCTTTAATTATGTGGAAAAAATCTATGCAGATATTCAAAATAATTTTATTTAAGCAATTTGGGTAATCTCAGTGAGCATCTTCTACCCCAAGAGGGCGCATAGGCTAACATTTTAAATTGGTTCACGTAGAATTTATATAAATCATGGATGTTGGAATTATGTCAGATTCATTAAGAATACCTACAAAGGTTAAGGGGATTTTTTTTTTCAAAGATGAGGAATATAATACTTTCGAAAACAAAGCAATAGGAGAAAATTTCTGGGGGTTTTATTTTCACTTGCCTTTCTCCCTCTCCAAAAGAGAAATTCACAGGAATAGAACACAATGCATTACTTTTTAAAAAAATCTTTGCAGTTCTAAAGTCATTTTGTTAAGTATTAAAATGTATTTTATAAAACATGTTCTCCGAAAATTAAGCTTGATGTATAAAAATTTAAAGTATAGCCCATAAATTCCAAGTAGATTAACGTATTAGAAGAAAAAAGCCATTGAATATTTATGAAATAGAGTGAGGAAGACTTTTCTAAATTAGTAATAAAAGCATAACTTATGTGAATTATTGCGAGATTAAACTATTTAAGTGCATATTTTTACATGACTCAAATAATCAGAAACTGGAGAAAAATATTTGCATTACATAAAACAGAGGCTTACTAAGCTGAATATAAAAAGAGCTGGCTAAAAATCAATAGAGAAAAAAAACGAAAATTAGCAGCCCACCCCAAAACACAATAAACATTATAAAATTAAAATGAGATAAATTTTTGCTTATAAAACTGCCAAAATAATTAGAAAAACTTAGTAGTTGGTATTTGGCAAACATGTGAGGAAAAAAAATCTCATTCATTACAGGTGATAATAAGGTATCTTTCTTAAAAGCAATCTGTCAATATTCCATTACAAGCCTTGAAAACATGCGGTTCCACTTGTAGAAATTTAGCTTAGGGGCTATATGTATGTGTGGGGGTGGAGTATTTAGTAACATGTATATTCATTTCAATTATTGCTTCAAAATAAGGAAAATTCTCAAATAACACAATGTTCTAACAGGATATTGATGAAATTAACTATGGTATCTGTAAAGAAGAGAAAACCACATTACGGAAACACTGTAGGGAATGGAGAAATGTATTAATGGTGTGGTTGGTGTTCATGATATGAAGTAAAATATGTGGCTGCAAAATGGTATGCACTGTATATGCAATTTTTGAAAAATAGACAAAGACATTATAGTATTAAGATTATACTAAAATATTAGCAGTGGTTTTATTGCAGGTGATTTTTTACTTTGCTTCTCTATACTTTTCTAGGTTTTATGTGATGGGCATATGTTAATTTCAGAGTTAAAAAAGAATCTACAAAATTTAAAATCGTAGCTTATTCAGACTGTGACTACAAACCAGCTATAGTTTATTACAAATGGGGAGCTACAGGAGCCGGTTAAACTTTAGGACATCTAGCGTCTCTTTGTATTGATTAATGAGAAACAAGTGAATATTAGGTATGTAAGAGATCACTAATATTACAGTAGAACACAGAGTGGCTGGCTTTTTAGTCTTCATGGGTTTCTGATTTTAAGATAAAAAAGAGTCTCAATGCACTTGACAGAATTTTATAATATGAAACTTGGTCTCATCAGCTTTATTTTCTGAACCATCACTGTTATCAGTGTCTGCTTTTTTCTCTGAAGCTTCACTTTTAAATCTCACTGATGAATTCTGAGAACCAGGAAAGAGCTGACGTTCCAAGCATAGACTTTAGATTCAGGAAGACTTGGCTTCAAGTCCCAATTTTACCCCTTATCAGCTCTGTGATTTTAAACATATTCAATTACCTTCTTGAATCTCAATTTCCTCATCTTGAAAATGGGAGAGTGGGTCCTAGCTCACAGAGTAGTTGTGAGGTAAAATACATGATGTTTATAAAGCAGTTAGCAAAACATCTAGCATATAACAAGTACTAAATAAATCACAGCTGCCAGGAACCTTAAAGTATTTTCCAAAGCAAGAACACTACCTCCATAATGTCCTGCCACTGATTAGCATTCAGTCTCAAGCATTCAAGGAGTCTTCGATAGGTTGCAGAAGCCACTGGTAGGAAGCTGGAGCTCATTTAGAATACAGAAGAAAAATCAGCCTCTTGGTGCCACGTTCTCTGTTGGGATCTCCATGTGAGGAATGGATTTGGCTAATGTCATGGGCCCGCCCAGATCTCTCCTTCCTTCTTTCCTTGCTCCCAAGCTGTTCTAGAACTAGTGTGATCTGAAGAGGGCAGTCAGTGCCCAGCTCCAAGCCACCTTCTGGAACAGCTTGAAGAGGAGGGCACAGGTTTGACAAACTTATTGTACATATGACCCTTGCATTATAGGCAACACAAATATTCAGACCATCTGACTTTCATCAATGCCAATATGCAGCTGAGTTGTCCCCTTTCATCCGTCATATGTGTTTCCTTAAACATTTCAAACTAAGACACTGTCTTTGTAAGACAGGAATCAATATTAGCTCCTAGGTGAACGGTGATATAGTTATGACAATGAAACAGCCTGGTGCCCATCAATCTGATGAGGCCCAAGCCTCTTTACCCACATCCAGCCCATCCGCTGGTCTTGTCAGCTCTACTTTCTCTACCTGGAACCCGACCATCTCCCACAATCTGTTGTTTACTCTCCTGGCTAAGCCACTTTCTCTCACCCATGTTACCACGAGTATCTCTCAATTGCTCTCTCTGTTCCTGCTCTTGCACCCACACCCTATTCTCACACAAATTTCCAAGTTATCTTTAAAAATGTAAACTAGACCTTTCACCCTTCTGCTTCCCAACCATCTGACATTAATTTTATGCTAAGTCCTCATAGTGGCTTATGAGCCCTTGGCGTGAACCTTGGATTTTCCTTGACCACATCTTTCTTCACGTTCCTGGAATCGTTCCATATACTCCTTGGTGTTGTTCAAACCTGCTAAGTTAATTTCCATTTCAAGGTCTTTAAAGACATTGTTCCCTCACTTATAATGCTCTTTTTCAAGGAGTTTTCATGGCTTGCTCCTTCATTTCATTCATGTCTTTCCTTAACACAGAGGCTTTCCTTAATGACTTGATCAAAAATAGTCATCCTGCCATCAATGTCCATCCCTTATCCCTATGTTGTTTCACTGGCTCTTGTTGTTTCGCGCCTATTATGCAGCTATTTCTTTAATGTCTGCCACCCCTACTAGAATGTAAGCCCAGGAGGACAGGAAAGTTGCCTGTCTGGTTCCCACAGCACAGAATGGTGCCTTTTATATAGTAGGTTTTCAATAAATGTAACAAACGAACAATGGATAAGCTAAGGACTTTGATTTATAAGGAAGTTTCTTTTTTTTTCTGGAGGACAAATCAATAGACAAGAAAAAAGTGACACCTGTCTTTAGAGAATTCCCTGAGGGTAAACTCAGCTAAAAGGCAATGCATTAAGGATTCAACAAAAGCACTTTCTGCCTCTTTCAGAGGAAGAAACCAAGTTCAGTGAAGTTGTTATAACTGTTTAAAGTGGGAAAACGTATTTTACTTGGGACTATTGTTTGGCAATGACTGATAGGATATGATTTTGTTCTGACACACATATTACTAATAAGCATATTTAAATGAAAGAAAATAAAGGAAGTGGAACTTAATACAAATTCTAGCTCACCAAAATGATCCCAACTGTCCTGGCCTTTATAAATGAAGCAATACAAGTTACAGGAATGAACTCATATTTCTTATATAAATCCCCCTTTAGCATTCTTATAACTCTAGCTCAGCATCTCTTCTCTGATTTTTTTTTTTTTTTTTAAGAGTTGTGTACAAAAATGCCTCAAACAGCCAGACATGACTGTGTCGCGATCAGATATTCTGTTAGAGTCTTCTGGATTTCCACCCAGATTGCTTCATCTTCTCTCCTTTGGCCAGATGCCCCCACCCCAGACTGGTGCACAGGTTTTGTGCTTCAGAGTACAGACAGTCCACATTACAATTAGCCTGCATTTGGCTGTGTTCTGGATTCCTCCCCGGCACAGTGTCACCCAGTTTCCTCAAGTACCCTGGCCAGTCCGGCATAAAAGTGCCAGTGTAACTTGTTACTTTGCTCATGCCATTTCTTTCTGTGTGCTTCTGGGCTATGGGAGTACGGACCTACCCACCACTAGATTGTGCAGCATGTTACTACTGTGTAAAGGGTAAGTGCTAATGAACTATAATTTATCTGACATCTCCCTTCTCTTATGAGTTCTGTTGGGTTGAACTACTTGAAGCTGCAAATTTTGTAGGTCAAAGATAATCAACTATTGGTAATTCCAGCTCAAATCTAGCCTGATGTCTGCTTTTATAAATGAAGTGTTCGAATATAGCCACATTCATTCATTTACCTATTGCCTAAGGCTGCTTTCACACCAGAACAGCAGATTTGAGTAGCTGTGAAAGAGTCTGCATGGCTCACAAAGCCTAAAATATTTATTATATGGCTCTTTAAAGAAAAAGTTGTTGGACCCCTATTTAGAACATTCGATGCAAAAGGAGAAAGCAAGAAAAACACTCAGGGAGAAATAAGAGTTTCGAGGTTGATTACAACAAACCCAACTTGGCAACTTGAGATTTCTTTGATCTTTCTCCCTCTCTCTCTCCGTCTCCCTCTCCCTCTCTTTCTCTTCCCCTTCCTTCCTCCCTCCCTCTCATTATTTATTCATTCAACAAATATGTTTTATGTCCCTATAATACCTCAATTTCTGCATAAGATCTTTGATTTGCAATAATTAAAGACGAGTCTTAAGATTTTTAAAGCTCATCTAGAGCCACTGTTTAGTGGTTTTAAATAAGCATTATGTAGGTAATTATTAAACAAGGAAGAATATAATAAGATTCCGTTTAGATTGTGGGCGGGGGATGTTCAGAGAATGCCTCCTTGATGCAAATTTTTGCTGGGGGAGTGGGGGAGGAGAGAAAGAGCCTGTGCGAGTTCCGTGGCTTTGAAAAACCACACAAAAGCCATGAGGACTAAGCAGAATGAGAGAAATGGGCAGTGACATAAGCTGGGACTATGTGGCAGGCAGGCAGGTGACGGGGCCCATGTAGACAACGCTAAGCAGTTGGGCCTCTTTCCTAAGGGAGACTTAACAGCACTGAAACCTTCTCAGGGAGCCGCTTTGGAAAACAGTCTGCCAGCCCCTCAAGCAGTTAAGCACAGAGTTACCCTATGACCCAGCAGTCCCACTCCTAATCATACACCCAAGAGAAATGAAGCAAAGGTCTGTGCAAAAACATGTACATCAATGTCCATAGCAGCATTATTTATACGAGCCAAAAGGTAGAAACAACTCAGGTGTCCATCAATAGTCAATGGATAAATAAAATGGGGGGGGTCTATCAATACAATGGAATATTATTCAGCCACAAAAATGAAGTACTGATATATGCTACGACATAGATAAACCTTGAAAACATTATGCCAAGTGAAAGAAGCCAGTCATAAAAGGCCACATATTATATGATTCTATTTATATGAAATGTTCAAAATAGGCAAATCTGTAGAGGCAGAAAGAAAGTAGACTGGTGGTTGCTCAGGACTGGGGAGAAGAAGAAGAATAGAAAGTGACTGCTAATGGGGACAGGGTTTCTTTTGACGCGAAGTAAATGTTCTAAAATTGACTCTGGTGACGGTTGTACATAACTCTGTGACTTATTTTAAAGTCGGTGACTTGTATACTTTCAATGCATGTGCGGTGTTATGACTCTTTTAAGTAGAGCAGAGGGTGCCGGATGGTGAGCTGTGGTTCACCAACAGGCTACAGGAGAAACTGAAATAAAGAAGTTTATTACTCGCAGGCCCTGGAGGAGGCACACAGCAAGCCTTAAAGGGCCACACGGGGGGATCAAGGCAGAGTGCAGATGGAGAGAGTGATGGGACTTGAGCACATTCCTTGACCAGGGTTTGAGGGTAGAGTGTTTTGGGGTTTCTGGCTAAGGCCAGATTGGCCAATTCAAACTAAAAGACTGGGGTTTTTGGTAACTTCACAGCAGTCTTATCTAAGAAGTGCACAAGAGGAAGGCCCTGGGAGGCAGGGGACACTATTGATCCCCAGGGCTCTTGGGGAAGTTACTTCAGACTTAGTTGCTGGTGACTCTGTTGGCTGCTATCTAGGGCATGCACTTGTGTTGAGGGGGCTCATGTCAGTTTAAGGTCCTCGTAGGCCATTTGGCCAAACAAAATGGATGCCGAGGCAGCAATATCATAGAGTAGCTGAGCTAAACTCTCAACATATGCTGTGTGAATCATATCTCAATAAAGTAGTTAAAAATGAAAACTCTTATGGGTCAGGAACTAGGGTACAATGGTGAAGAAGTAACTCAGATTTGAATTTAAAAGATTATTCTGGGAGCCATGTGGAGAATGGGCTAAAGAGGTATAAGAGGAATTTGGACAGCCTAGGTGAGAATTTACAGAGGGAATCCAAGGGGAAAATGATGTTGTCTTGTACTATGGTAGTGATTTTTTAAATGAAATGATAGTGAGGAAAACTCATGTTTACTCATAACATTTAGAGAAAATAGTATATTCTACTTAAAATTTTTTTTTTTTTTTTAAATCAGAGGCTGAGAGTAGGAGATGTTTGTTTTAACCCTGGATCTGTCATAGCTATAGTTAGTTTGGGGACCCTCAGCTAAGCATCGCCTCCATTCTCTCATTCGCAAAATGGCAATAGTAACACCTGACTGACCTCCTTCATGGGGAAAAATTAGATCAAAAGATATAAAAGTATTTTTCAGTGTATAGCGGTACATTTCATGTAGACGCCAAATTTCAGAGAATTAAAACTCAAGGATAAACACTCAATACCATCTAAATTAAACAAAGTGTAATCCTTCTCTGAAAATTCAGAAAGCAGTTCTAATCTCCCCAGGGCCTCGGAAACATTGCTATGAATATCAGTGATTAATTATAACCTGTAGGTACGGAGAAAATAGGAAATAATTCTGACATTATAATGGCTGTAGCATCACCAGCTAGATGAAGCTTTTAAAAATGAATATATTAATAGAAGAAAGTTTAGATGTTGCATCCTCTGGCAGATTTCTTGACACTCCCAGAGTTAATCCCTTCTCTTGGTGCCCACGGCTCACTGCAGACACCTCTAGGACAGCCCCAGGACATTGTCTGCAGGTATATACTGCTGCGCCCCTCACTGTACCCTGAATTATTTTGAGTGTAAAGACTGATTTTGAATATATCTCTGTCTTTCCAGTGTCTACCATATATAGTTGGTCAGTATTTGCTGGATGAAGAAATGAAATCAATCAATCAATCAGTGAACAGATGAGCAGTCATTCAATAGTGAGTGTACCAGAGGACATTTGTCCTGGTTTTTCTGAGAAATAAGACATAGGCAATACACCTTGAAGCTAGACATCCATTGATACTTTCTGGTTGCCCCATACCTTTTGAAGCAAAGACTTCATCAAAGGATGCCTTTGTCTTGTCTTACATATCATTTCCATTTCCACAGAGGGTAGCAAGTGCTGCTCCAAGGAGAAACTGGCCCGTAAATGTCAAAGGCTCTCATTTTATCTCTAATCTCATCGACAGACATAATGTGTCTGTACCTGGAGGCATTGGTTTCGCTCAGGTGCTCCACAGCCCTCTCGATAACCCCAGGGCTCTGAACTGATGGGTAACAGCCCCTTATTCTCCTAAGGCCAGTTCTTTTTCACTACGTGCAATTCCAGTGCACAACCAGCCACACTGAATTTTCTGCTCTCTCAGACTGCCTTGCATAGCTAATCCAGAGTCCCATTTTCACAGGTGGTCTCTGCTCTGCTTTCTAAATCAGACTCCCACCTACTGATGACCTATGGGCTGCATCTGGCCCTGACACAGTCACATGGAGTTAGTACTTACAATATTAAAAATTTGTTTGCCGACATCTTAAGGCAGGAATGTTTAAATAAGTTTTCCAATATCTAGATTTTCCAGGTGGGGGTGGGGGGAGGTGATACAACCCTGTGGCTGTCATTCCTACATGGCAAAAATCTGCTAAAATGGCAGTTACTCTCCATTAGCCCTCTTTTTTCTCAGTCCTCACGATCCCCTGTTTTCTCCCCAGAACTAAGGCTGAGTGAGGTTTCCTTCTATTTCCATGCCTGCCTTGCGGTTTTCTTATACCTGCACTAATTTACCGTAACTTCCTAAATCATGGACATTTGGGCATATAACACCTATAACTAGCGGGTTCTGACCAATCTTCATTTCCTTTCATATTCCGAAGTTAGGAAATCTTTCTATAGTTTGGATTCAAGATGATAACTATCATCAATTTCTCTAATACCTTAGCATTTTGCAAGAAAACTAGCTGTGTAGCTGTTAGCAGTCAACTCCAATTTAAATAATTCCATTGCCAGTGAATGATGTGTGACATGCTTGCAAATTGATCAATTTGCTGTGCTACTAATTAATTTTGTGAAATTACATATTGCCAAGAGCTTTCTGGCCAATGCTGTCAAGAAAGTGGTGTAAGAGAAAGTCAACTTTAGAAAGGTAATTCCAGGTGACCTGACCTAAATTAGCATATTAATAATGGAGAATTGTTTCACAAGGGATTGATGCCTCTTTTTGCAACTTTAGGCCAAGCCCTTTATAAACTAGTTTTTAAAACGATAAGGTGTGACATTGGCGAAGCCCCTTAGCTTTCAACCGCCTTCCATTTATATTCCACACACTTTGTCAATGAACTCTATGCAATGTTTCATTAACCTTCAGTTTGCATTAAAGTATTACCTGGTAGCAGCATATGGCTTAAGTTTCTCTAAGCACATCTTTCATAACTTTGTATTTTCTAAAGATTTTAAACTAAAATATGAGCCTTGGGATATTTTTTCTTGTCAGATTTATTCTATAACAGTTCCTAAGCCTTTGCATCCTTAAATTAGTTCTATAACTTGCATCTTTTATAACTCAAGCCAAAGATCTAAGGGGCTCCAATTTGGGGCTGATTGTTTGACTGTTGGTGATATGTTCTCATTCTTGTTCTTTGTACTTGGTCTACACCCTATAATCTGCAACTAGAAATAATGACAAGAGAACCTCAAAAGCAGCTGAATTTCTTACTCTTGATTTGCAGCCCTGATTATCTGACAAAAAAACATTTCTTCAGAATATTTGATCAGAAAAAAGAAATCAGTTCTTATAGAAATAGAGTTTTTTATATTGTTTGTCTTAATTGAAGTGAGCAAGAAAACAGTCATAGGTGATACACATTTAGAAATTATTATCTGATTTCTTTCATTTGTTCTGACCTACTTATCTTACTCCTCCTAAATGAGAGGATTGCTGCATCCTGTATTCAGCCTACCACCCTTAGCAATGTCTGTCTAGGTCTCAAAACAGTCTATACTTTTCCCACGTGGGTCTTAGACAAGAAGTCTTGTTTCTTGGACTGGTTCTTTAAAGATCAGAGTCCAAGATGGCCAAAGACCAATCCAGGAGTGACTAGCTGTGCCTGCTTAGTAGAGTCACTCTAGAACTAACTTCGAAGCCTAGTTCCAGCGATGCCTACCTATCTTTTACTGCGAGAAATTAATCACTTCATTTAGTTAGAGCTTTTGTTTGAATGAACAGGTGAAAAACTGGAAACAGTATTCCATTCACTTACCCACTGAAGTTCAACACTCACCAGATCATTAACTGTTGAAGCTTTCCCTGTCCTTTCACTCTTAAATCCGTAAACAATTCCTTTCTCTTCAACTGTCTTCTCCCTTACCTGGCATATTTCTTTGCCTCTTCTGTTTCTGTCACAGCTTTTCACATATGGCATGATGTTAAAAACATTTGCTTCCACTCCTTTGCCACTAGTTTTGTTTAGTAATTTAAATCGTATTCTTTTTGTTCTTAATGAAAAATACTGACGATTTCAATATTTTATCACTCTCTCTCCAAGAAGTAAATCGTGCAGAAGTGATTTACTATTCTCTGATACTAAATTCATTCTATTTTTCATGCACCCAGGAACCAAATGAATTCTCATGCTAGGATAAAAAGAACTCGCTCATTGGAAAGCACTTCGCCTACTTTCTATCCTTGGCTTTAGTGGCTTCTAGCCCTCTACTTGGCAAACAGGAAAACTGGTCTGCTGCCCTTTCCAGACAGTGAACACCGGGGAATGAAGGCCAACAGAGGGAATGTCAAAGAGAATCCCAGATGTTAAGCTCTTGACACTCAAATATTTAAGATTTTAAAAAGAGAACAGCAGTTACGTTGGGAGGTAAACATACGCATCACAATAAAGCATCCATCTCAATTGTTGTCAAGTGAGAGACAATAAAAGGCAAGAAAGAAGCATTACTTCATGTTTTCCTAGAGAACTCTTATCCATCCTTCAAAAATATGCCTAGGCATCATTTACTCTTTCTGAAGTCTATCTATTACTTGCCTTCATATAGTTTTATATATGTCTTAATGGGTAATAACTGAATAATGAGTTTTTCTTTTGTCCCCGTGAGCCCTTCGTAGAGACAAGGTCTTACCCAGCTTGAGGTCTGGAACAATCATTTGAATTGGACCAAATGTGCCCCTAAGATCCCAACAGTGACCACTGACAGAGAAAACTACTTGTAACCTGGAGTACAGACACCTAGCCATTTGTTCCTGGCAGACATTCTCAGGGTTCAGAAGGACAATACTAGAGCTCACCAAGCAAACCCCCACTTTGACCCCCATGAGACCACACGCGGAGGGTGCATTATGCAGCAAACTCATTGAGGCCTGGAACTGCCTCTAAGCAGGAATCAGAGTGCCACACTGAGATTCTTTTCAGGATGCCCTAGAGGCCAAGGCGGAGCCACAGAATGAAAGCAGCGACTTGTGTTAAACAGACAGAATCAGAAGGTTTCACTTGGGGTCTTTCATTCAATCAAATGTCAAAGGTTCTAATTGTCTAAACTCCTTGTGAATCCCTAGCTTATTGCTTTTAGAAGATGAAATACAGATAACTCAGTTTTAACACTAGAAATGACTTTTAATCAACAGTTGAAGGTCAGACAGCCTCCAAATGCTAAAGTTGACCAAAAAGATACAAGAAATGGAGTGATTTGATTTAAAACTTATTAAAAAGAGAGGAGGTGGATCAATTTCCCTAGACAATTCACACTCAAGAAAACGCAGCAAGAGCTTCCTTACTGGAAATAAACTCCACGTCTCCTTGGCTGTTTCAACAGCAGCAGCAGCTTAAGTTCATTAAAGGCTCAGTATGTTTTAGACAATGGTTTATCATAAATACACTATCTTGTCAATCTCTCCCATCTCTCCTGTGAGCTAGGTACCATTATTACTCTTATTTCATAGAGAAGAAACAGGCTGACTGCAGCTGCTGCCTTCAGTGACATTTCCAACAACCCAAATCCAAACAGAAGCAGTGTAGTCTTCCTAGGAAGAGGCCAGGATAAAGCTTGGGTTCCAGTTCCAGCCTTGTGGCTTACTAGCCAGGTGACCTTGAACAAATCACTCAGTCTTTTTGGGCCCTGTTTACGAACGCAAACACTGCTGTGGTAAACTGGATTATTTGCAGCTCTTGGTTGGTTCTCACTGCCATGTACCTTGAAGTATCTCCAGGAAAGTTGGGAGGATATACGGCCTGACCCTAGGGAGTTTGGAGGTGACCATGCAATTTGCTTCGGTCAATGAAACTCAAGTAGATGTGACATGAGCAAAGGCTTTAAGTGTGTTCAGATAGTTGGCTTGGCCCCTTGGGTTTCTGCCATCTACGATGACAGGGTTTCTCAACCTCAACGCTATTGATATTTGGGGCCAGATAATTCTTCATTGCTCAGTCCTGTCTTGAGCATTGCAAGATGACTAGCAGCATCCTGGTCTCTACCCACTACATACCAGTAGCAACTCCTGCTCCCAGTTGTGACAATATAAAACATTTCCAGGCATTGCTAAATGACCCCTGGTGGGGGGTGGAGGCAAATCATCCCTGGTTGAGAATTACTCTACTATGTTTTTATAGAAGGCTAGCCACTTGTTTGAGGAGAAAGACGAAGCACATGGAACATACGAGAACCAAAACCAACCCAGAGCCCAATGCAGAACAGATGAACCTCAGCTGACCAGCAGATATGTGGATAAGAATATAAATATTTGTTGTTATAAGTCATTGTGATTTTGAAGTTGTTTGTTTTGTAGCAAAAAAAACCCAACTGACATCCTATCCATGAGGACAAAATCAAATATATGGTGGAATTTCACATAGAGCGCCTGAGTACATGGAGGGCACTCGCTGCTGGTATTCTTAATATTACTGTTTAGATTGCTGTATGTAGTGAGTTAGCTTGTGGTGCATCTCACCTCCGTCCTGCAGAGTTTCCCCCCTAAAGCCTTCTCAGCAGCCCTCACTGCTCTGCTCCGTGGACCGCATTCCCTAGTACATCTATGACTGTATCCAACTCCCCTTTATTTGCTCCACTCCCACTTCTGGAGCCAGTATCCACAGCCAAGCTGATTTCTTCCAGCTCTGGGTAGTAGCCTTGGTCGTCTTTTGTACTGCTCCTTTCTCCCATTTTTGATGAAATGAAAATCCAGAGTCTTGATGCATATGAAATAAGTTTAAACTAGATTCCCATCGACTTTGGTCAGCATACCAACTATGGCAGTAATTATTCAGTATTTGTATGATTATGTGTGTTTTAATACACGACTTCCAAATATTAACCTCTCACAAGGGTGAAAACCGTTCTGTGCCTGTTTTGCTCACTATGCAAAGCCAGAACCTAATATAGTTCCTGGTGTGGAACCCTGAAAGACTGGATGAATAAGTAAATGGGCTCAAAGAACCCATCTTAGCAAGCAGACTAATATTTTAGATATAAATTGATGACCACCTAAGAACCTTGTTTAAATCACACAAGATTCAATTGGGTTACCCAGAGTAAATGTCACTATGTGGAAAGGAACACTCAGATTCCATGATAGCGAAACTACATGAGCAAAGGATAAAAGTTTTCTTAGAGCTTAGTGTTTTTTTTCTTTTAATCCAGAGTTTGCAACATATTCAGTGATTTTTTTATTCTCCCCAAAGAAAATCTTTCACAAAGCATAAGTTGATGATAAAGTATATGTCTATAGGTCATATACAGTATTATTAAGCCAGATAACATCTATTATCTCTTAGTCATTCAAAGAAAGGAAGCAATGATGTCAAAGGAAATAATTAGTGTACACATAGGGGGGTTGGAGGTAGGGTTTATACATGCACACTTTTAACTCCAGAGTTCTGCGCTGTAGTTTTAGATTTGCTTCTTTGCTGCACCAGCTAGCTATGACATCAAAGTTTAGTATAATCAATTCATCTTCAGTTAAATAAATTCCACATGTATGCAGTTGTCAGAACCATGAACCTCCCCTTGCCAAAGAACCTAATAGACGGCCTTGGATTCGATGGAAATGCCAACAACAGGCCATCTTACCTTGCTCAGGCTTTCCTGTATAAGTTTAGGATGAGCGACGATCACAATTACAAGTATCATACACAGAAGGCTACCATTGTGGTATATAGTTTTCTGTATTCTCTAACTGTTATTGAACTGTAAACTGTTATTCCTCACTGTCACTTTGCAACATTGGCAGGAGTCCACTTTGTGATTGAGGACACAGAGAATGGAGCCAGGATTCAAACTCCCAAGTTCTTTCTAGGATATACCACACTGCCCAAAGCAGAGGCTAAAGACAAGAAGACAAATGCCTGAGAACCCACAGGAACCATCAAGTAAAGTGGAATATATTGTTAAAAAAAAAAAAAAGCTGTACCAAATCTCATTTCAGGTAGAGTGCCCCAAAGCCCTTGGAGTGAGATTGTATCATATGCAGAGTTTGGGGTGTAAAATCACCATGTGAAGCAAAGACTACAGTAAAATTTACTCCTGAAATCAGTAAAATCATCCAGAGAGTACAGTGTAGAATCATCTCTCAATAAGTCCAACACAGTCATTTTTTTCCTTTATTGTTGGAACAGATGGCTGACCTTCAGCTGAACTCCCGATGAAGTTGTGGGCCTATCTTTACAGAATGTGGATGAAAAAAATATATACTATATCTTAGATGCTAGACTCATTCTCAGCTCATTGAGATACTCTCATTCTGAAACCACAGCAGTTGTTCAGGTTGCTTCTCTCACTAAGGGCATGTGTCTATTGAGTGGAAAGGGGAAAGAACCACCCACACTATTTAAATGGTTTCTCTCTCTCTCTCTCTTTTTTCTCTCTCTCTTTCTCCCTCCTTCATTCCCCAATTTAAGCAAAATATTTGCCTTTGCATAAACTCAGCGTGCATGTGATGTAACTGTACCATAGTGATGTGGGGACTCGGATTTTCTGTGTGCAGTGAAGGGTAGATGGCATCCACTGGACATACATCGTCAGCAAGTACCTTGTTCATGGTATCTTCTACCCACTATGGCCAGCCATGTTCCAAACAAATAGAAATGGTTTCAATAAACCACGCAGTTGAACACAATGACATGCAATCTCAGGGGATATCCTGCCTGTCACGGGGCATATCGATCATATTTCACAAACTAGTTTGACTCCCCAAAGTTGAGAGGGGTTCTATGTTGGAAGGCAGTTTGTGTAACTGTACATATTAACCCAGCTATCTTAGTTTAGAAAATTATTTGTCTTATTAATTATCAGTCTTATTTTTAAAACCAAATCATTTGGATATTTCTCCTGTACTTTTCTCTAAACAGCTATTACCCATTAAGACGGATTTGAAAGAACAAAAACATTCACATTTTTGTGAACCATCATCCTGTGGGGAAGATAATTGGTTAAAAAAGGAGAAGAACACTGAAAATATTATAGATTGTCGGTTTCCCAAAGTGTGGTGGGGGGTGAACAAAAGTTTATTAAAAATAAATAATACTAGACATAACATGCATAGCTCATTACACTTGGGCATGTTTTTGATTAGGACAATGCTAGACAACAGCTCTTCAAATGAGATTTGACAGCAGGTAAATTATACAGTGTAAGGGTTTAAGTTGATCTACAGAACAGCAATGTCTTGATCATAAATAGAATTTGTGTGCTGGAAAATACATTCCATCATTAATGAAACAGACAAATGAACTGAAAAACATCATATTGCACCATAGTTTTAAGTAGCTTACCTTAGCAATATAATATGGATAGTAAGTCATGCATAAAACCCTCTAAAAGCTCATTAAGTCAGGATCAGTTTATTCAAAACAGCACATTTTTCAAATAACTGTTCTTCCTTAGCCAATTCCAGATTCTATTGTTTAACAACATCAACTAAAATAATGAAAAATAAGGCAATTGTAATTCATTATAAGTTGTGTCCCTCTAAAGCTCTTGCATTAAATTGGCAATACCAAGGACTTCAAATATTTTATGTGGTAAAAATCCTTGGGCGTTATCTATGGGCATTGCCCATCCAACACTCTATGTCAAATGTTTTTCCTAAGAATCTTCCATGTCCTGGGGCTCTTCAACTTTGGGCTAAAAATTTCAAAAACCGGCAGTCTCACTCTTTTTTGAAGAGTCTTATTACTTTATTGGGTTATTAATGTGGAGAAACTTAAAGCAAAAGCCGTTGTTAAGCTTTCTGGCCAGCTGGAAGGTTAGTGGCTTCGTAAGCGTAAGTAATACGCTTACGAAGGATGGCTATGATACAGAGTCGTATGTAGAGGAGGCTGAATATATCAAGTTGGATATCCATATCTACCTTTGTAGCATCCATAATTTCAAAGATAATTACACTCAAATATCTCAAGTTACCAACACATCTGTCAAAATATCAATAGCTGTGAAATCTGCCAGTCCTTCAGCATTTGAAGACTCCCCTTTAAAAACATACTGTTATTTATTCAATGTTCCCAACTGTATGAAAATAAATGGGCCACAAGAGATATTTACAAGTGTCTAAAACAATTTGTAAACCCATGAACATACGCATGGGCTTCCCTTGTTATTTGCGACCTTAACCCCCTTCCTTTCTACGTTAGACCCAGATGGGGTGGGTATTGACTTCCCATGCATCTCATATGTACCCCTAGCACCCTGGGAGGAGTACTGAGATAACTTGAGCTTTACAGCAGCTCTGGAAGGATGTACTCCAAGACCAAGGTACCACAGTTAGAGGTGCCAGGCTGGGATCTGAATGCAGATTATCTGAGTTGAACTCCTGGCTTCTGTCACACCCACAGACTGCTACATTTATGACTGCCAAATTCTGCATGAACGTTTGCAGTTTAGGTTTGGAAGCCACAGAGAAGCAATTAAGCTTTATTGGTCTTGTTTTGTTTCATGATATTATTTGGGAGATATCAGCAAGCTTTGACTTTCCCTCATCCCTGACCCTCTTCTACAAGTAACCGCACTTTGCTTATCTTCGGGCCATGACCTCTCCCCATTCCCTGTGTTGTGGTGGGACTGTCCCTCACAATGTTATTTCTTCCAATTCTGCCCAAGAGAGGCTCGTTACTCAACATAAGCCAATGAGAAGCTTTCTCCTGGACATGGGAACAAAGACAATAAGGGTGCATTGATGGAAGGTGAGCGAAGTGGATTTATTCTACTGGTTCTGCCTAAAAAAGCATTTTCAACAGTTCCTGGCTGGAAAACTGAACCTGTTGCTGTCCTTTCTGAGACCCAGCTGTCTTGTAGAATATGGCCAGCATTCATCCAGTGATTCTCTTACCACTTAAGCTGGAGAGTTATAATTCCCTGACTGCTTACATTACTGCTTGTCTGTCTTTCAATCACAGAATGCTGAGTAGCTCACATGAGAATGCTGGTCTGAGTTGGTCCCCATCTGCATACATACAAATGCGGCCAGCTCGCCTGCATTTGACTGCACAGGGCAGACCAGGGAAGGGGACTGAGTAATCAAGGGCAGAAAACACTAAAAGGATCTTGGAACATTTGGCCAACAGAAAAAAATGTGAGGGCATATCATTTCCTAAGATTATTCTTTCATTGAGAACAGGCTCTATTTGTCCCAGCTGAGGATGTTGGCTGCAAAGAGAAGAGCCTTTGAGTTTCAGAGAGAGCGCCTGGAATCAGACTGCGTTCGACCCCCAAGGCCATTGCTTACTGTGTGGCCTCGTACAACTCACTTTCCTTCACTGAGACTCAGTTTCTGACCTGTCAAGTGGAAATACTATGGAAAAAAACACTATGTTTGTGCATGCATGTGTGAATATATGTGTATATCCATTACACATACACATTCAGTACATACGCCTTCTGAAGTTTTCCCGACAATGGGAAACGGAGATAGTCTAAGGAAAGGAACAGAATTTCATACGAAGCATTTGTTCTACATACATATAGGTGTCTGGGCTCTGGTGTACATATAAATATAACAACTTTTATTTTAAAAAGTTTTTAACACAGCTCCTTGCTGCAAAGCAGCCTCATTTCACACTCGGGGAGCACACATCCCGATAAGAGAGTTGACTTGCTCCAAGTCTCACAGAAGGTCATGGAGGAATGGGAACAGGCAACCAAACTCCAGATGAATTTTAAGCTCTGCTGATTCATATGACAAAGAGGAACTCAGGACCCAGTCAAGGATCTAATTGGCACAACTGGGACATCATAGACTTGACAGAGTTCTGCCGAAGGGAACCGAGACGTTAGAGGAGGCAAGAGAGGAGGGAGGCTTTGTCTAGGAAAACTTTTACCACAGGGAGGAAGGAAGGGTGGCCGGCCACAGCTATGTCTGCCCTGGCAGACGATAGCCCTTCTATCAGAGTGCGTGGCTTGTGTCATGTGGCCTTTCTGGAACCTTCTGTATGGTGGATTGGGATGAAAATAGCCACAAAATCAGACTGCCATAGCTCCTTAACTCTCTAAAATGGGTCTGATTGGGTTTGTTTCTCTGGTACTTTCGAAGCCTTGAAACAAATGGCTTGTGAGGAAAGAGCCTCGGCTTCAGTCACAGCTGACACGTCCCTCCTATGGGAATGTGAGCCCCCGAGGGTGGGTGATTGTGCCAGTACATGACCAAGAACACTGGTCATCCCAAAGCACATGCACAAGAGTTAACTTTGATGGACTGAAGGAAAGAAGTGGGAATGACCGAAGGGAAGCTAAGCGAGCAAAGACAGAGAGGTGGGAGCTGGCCAGGTGTGAGTGTGGGAGGTACCTAAAGGAAAATGGCCTGGATGGAGCAATGGGAAATGGGTTTGGCTAAGGAGTGTGGACCTGTCTTACCTCCAGTTTAACCTTTGTACGACTCTCTTCTCTGACTATACGTGTGTGTGCAGAAGTATATATACATCCATCGCATAGATTACATATGTGCACACAGGTATATACACACGCAGTTTTAAAATCTTTGGTACTTCCACTATTCATTTCCTGTTTCTCAACCAGCAATCACAGAAACTAATTTACTTTATCAAAAATGCAATTACTCAGTATCTTAGACTGTTATTTATCTGACAGCCTTCTAATTTTCTCACTTTTACCTAATTTGACAGGGAATATTATAGACATAACTAGTCTTTCAAAATGACTTTCACAAGGTTAGTTCACTTGTTAATTGACCCTCCGTGATGGCAATTTATGAAGCATATTAATTTCATCCGTCACTTCGAACACAAAGTAAATGTGGAAAATAGTCTATCTTTCATAAGGGACCTTGTAAAAGAAGTATGTCGGAATTCTTAATTAATATATGCATATTCTTTCAACCATTGATAGTGTGTAGAACTTCTGTACTCACTCATCTGAAGCTCTGTCTCTCTTTTATAAATGTTTTGTTATTCCTTTATGATGAAGGAGAGACACCTTCACTGAGGATTATTCTGCCAGGGATATAAATCACCACCTCAAAAATAAAGCAGCCATTTGTCTGGAAGGATTTTTAGAGTCCACAAAGGCAAAGTTTAATGAAAAGTCCCATGAGAGTCATAACAGGAGAAAAGACTTCCTTTCCAGAAGGCTGAAGCCAATGCACTCAGGAGTTATTTCATACCCTTGGTATAGATACTCCAGGAAATGAAATCAGACACACCTCTTGCCCACTTTTAAGGAAGAAAGAGGTGCTTCCAGAGGCTGAGTTAGACCTTCATAAGACTCCTGCTAAAGATAGAGGTCTCACCACTTGAATCTGACTTTGACATAGATCTTCTCTAAACTTCCTCTAACCCAAATTCAACCTCGGTCTTATTGCAAAATCACTTTGGAGCCTACAGCAGGCAAGCACTTGGTATAAAGCTGTAAACAAAACAGACACAAGCTCAATGCTCATGCAGCTCACATTTATGTAGGAGAAAAAGCAAAGTCAACAGAATACAAAGGGGAATTATAACATGGAGTGATAAGCACAAAGACAGAACAGGTCTGGGGACTGAGGCATAGTAGGATGACAGAAGGGAATGGATCCAGAACACCGAGGAAGGAAATTCCCTTGGCAACCAACCCAGTGTGACCTGGGCTGGTTCCCTCTTTCCCTCCCTGTCCGAACATTCTCATTGTAGATTCCCAGGCGCCTTTCCAAATTCCTGACTCCTCCACTCCAGCTTATGGATTTTATAAGTTCCAACATCTTGATAAGCACCTGTTCTAGCTTTAGCTCTAGCAAAGATGCTAAAGCTCCTTCATAGGTGTATGGTTCTAGAGCTTGGTTCTCCCTCCTGCTTTCTCTCCAAATCTGAGCTTTCCACACACCGGGGCAGGGTAGAGGGGGTGGGGGAAGGAGCCTCTTATAAGCAAAGGCTTCGTTTCTTAAACCAGCCAAAGCTTTAGCTAAAATGTTGGCTCAGGAAGGCTTCTTTACATGGATTTCCATCGTAAATCATTCAGGTTCAGCATTAACATTTTCCTAAAGATTTTTAAAGTAATAGTGTCTTTGCCTTTGTGATCTCAAGTGTCTTTTTTTACCTGTCATTTGCCTTATACTAAAAAACTCCTAACCCTTTATGAGGAAATTAAATGCAATTTTCAAGTTTGAAGGTCTTCCTGCAGGAGATCTCTGGATAAGACTAGGATCCTCTGTGGGACTTGAAATCTTACCATTATAAAAAGCCAGGACTTATTAAAGCCAATGTGAGTCTCAGCATTTATGTTTTCTTTGATCAAATAGAGATTTTTCACTTTCCATCAAGCATTTTGCTAATAAATCCCTTAAAAGGTCATTCTCAGCTTAGAGCTAAGCACAGAATATATATGTTTAGGAAGACAAAGACTAATCTTTAATTTGACAGTAATGATATAAGAGCTGGGTTTTCTTTGTTAAAGTACCAAAAACTATATATTGAATAGTAATAAAATACAAAAAGTACGTTAAGGTATATTTATCCCTCATTTTTCTACAATATATTTAATAAAAGAATATTTTAGAGTATTTTTACAATGAGAACCATTTGACTTCTGATTGAGATAATCTATGCCAACGATTTATATACAGAACCATTGTAAAAAATGCAAATTATGAAGGTGGCATGCTGCAGATCCTCATCAATCATAAAAAAAATACATATTTTGAATAAGTGTTGAAATATATAATCTATACTTCATAGATCTCAGCATGAAAGCACTGCCATAACCAGCTAAAGTGCAACACATGTATTATTGGAAAATAATTACTCCCCCGCTCTGATGTTATCACGCGATAATGGAGCTAAACTTCTATTCTGAGCGATAATATTTCTGGGTAAAAGAAAATATCTTCTTCATTTAATCTCACAGCCAGAAAAAAAAGGGGCAGGTGAGTGTATGTGCATGCTTGTGTGTGTGTGTGTGTGTGTGTGTGTGTGTGTGTGTGCACGTGCAAATGTATACGAGGTGGGTATCTTTCCTTTCTCTTCAAGGTTAACAAAAAGGTTTGAACTGACATTTCTCTTTCCAGGAGAAAGGCTGAAAAAATAAAATAAAATAACGGTCAGGGCAAAAATAATCATGCCTGGAATAAAACAAGCTGTGCAGAATCCAAGATGTGTGCTTATACTGGAGCTCGACTTGATCCGCACATTCATCCAAAGAGAAGTAGGGGAGGGGCTGGCAGGTAAGGGGGCACTGTTTACACTTCCTGGACACCTTAGGCCATAGCAGAAGTGACAGCAAACCCCGTTGCCACAACTTCTCTCTGAATGTTGGTAGCACTACCCAACTGTGCTTTGTATCTGGAGATGAACTTGGGAGACTTTATTCATGCTCAAAAGGTTTAATTTGTTCCACTATTTTCATTTATGTATTACTCTCTAGGGGCTCAAAAAACAAATACGATTGTTTGCTTTCTCTATTTCTTTTCACAGCTTTGGAGATAAGTTCAAAATGGAACACTTCCTAAGTTCTAGGCAGTTTCTTCTATATTCTAGAACAGTTCTCAATTAGGGGTAATTCCATTCCACCCCCCCCCCCCCCACACACACACCAAAGGACATTTGACAGTATCTGGAGATGTTTTTCATTGTTGCAACTGGGCTGGGAGGTGTTACTGGCATCTAGAGAGTATAGACCAGGAATGTTGCTAAATACCCTACAATGCTCAGGGTAGCCCCAGAACAAAGAATAATGTGACCTCAAGTGTCAAGAGTGCCAAGGATGAAGTTGAGAAACCCTGCTCTAGAACAATATAGTGCTCACAGCAAAAATGCATGTTAGATATTTTTATTATTTCCATGTTTTCAGATTAGGGTACAGGGCCTAAGAGTTCAATAACTGCAATAGATTACTTTATTGAGTCTCTATTATGTCCTTGGTTCTCTACCAATTGCTTTACTGTATGCCATCTGCTCATCAACACTATAAATTAAGTAGTATTAACCCCATTTTACAGATAAAAGAAAATGGAACATCAATTATCTAGGGACGCATAGCTATTAACTGGCAGAACTAAAATTCAAATTCCCTTCTGCCTGGCACCAAATCACATGCCCTTTCCCCCGAGTCAAAGCCGCAGCTGCTAAGGAACAGAGCTGGAATTCAGGCTCATTAGACAGTATAATTCCAACTTCTAGACTTTTTCCATAACTTGTTACCACACAGGAGAGACAAAACCCTCCCAAAGCACATGACATATAAATATTTCTGGGATTAGACTGAAAACTTCAAGACATCGAAACTCTTGGGTACACATTTAGATTAAAAGGTCCTTCCAGAGAAGGCACATTGGACAGATGTACTCAAGCAGAAGGCTTTCTATAGTCAACAGTGCCCTCCTACACACAGCTGGAAGTCTAGAAACAGACACTGGTAAATATGTCAAGGAATCAACTCTTTGCTTGTTTGAACCATGCTTACAGAGTAGAAAGCCATCCAAAGCAGGACAGGCCTTTTGACATTGGGACAGAGATGCCTACAGATAAGTCAGCTTCTGGTTTTACAAACTGATCTCACATCGGAGCATTCTATTTTAGATGACAAAAGCTTGCTAGTCTTGGGAGAATACAAAGCTCACTCCAATTACATATACTTGAAGCTTCAAGAGAATGCTCCTTTGCAAAAAAATATGCAAAGTGGAAAAGTTCTGCCATGAAGAGAATCTTTTAAGACTTGACAAACTGTGCACATATACACACAGGAGAGAGGGAGGGAGGAAGCAAGAGATTGCTACTGAAGCCTAGATCACTCATTAGCAGCTTCATCTGAATTTAATTACCAGCCTATTACCCCATAGGATATCTGCTCAAAGCCTTACTTATAAATGTCACACACACTCTATCCTTATACAAAACAGGAGTGATCACTCTTCCTCATTTAGTTAATAACTTGTGCTAATGGGTATTTATAAAAGGTTTTCCTGTATTTATCCAGCTGGCCAATATCGCATATGTATAAGAACCAATATCTATTATTTGACAGCCACTCTATATTGACTGCATCAGATCTATGTAGCCAGTTCTTAGATTCTGATTTTCCCAGATGTGTTATCATTTTTATCTAGATCTCTAGGAAATTTGGAAACCCCAGGAAAAACTGGAATCATCATCTCAAGCTCCCTTCCTCCTCCTCAGCCCACCCACTTACCCATTCGGCTCGTCCTAGAATTACCAGCACGGCTTTGTTCTCCACGACACTGATCTTGCCCCATTCTCCATTCTGTTTAGTGTGTTGTTCCAGATTGAACTCACACATCCAAACTCCCGTACTCCCCTGCTTTAGATCTTTCAGTGGGTTGCCAGTTCTTTAAAATAAAACTTCATTTCTTAATGTGGCTTATAGGTCCTTCATAATTCAACCCCTACCTTTCCCTCCAGCGTAATGTCCTGTCAATAGTCTGGTCTCAGTGCCACTCTTATAGTCCAGTCATATGAGAGTACTTGGAATTCCCAGAATAATTGTGATGTTTCATGCCTGTTGTTCTTGCATACCCTGGGGTGGTTCTTTCTCCACTCCTGACACTTACAGACTAGAAAAGGTCCTATTTATTCGATAAGATAGGCCAGGTCTGAAGACCTCAGGGAAAACATTTCCTGGTGATTATGAAGGCTTACTCCTTAATGCCTCTCCCACCCAAAATGTCCAATTAAGCCTGCCATGAGAATCCCGTACCCTTCCCAAGGTCTAGGTTAAGGGTGAATAGGTGACTTAATTCTTACTTATGCTGAAAAACAGGGGTGAATGGTCCTCTTCCCATCCCCCTCCTACCAAAAAAGGCAAATGAAAAACAAATCCCTTCTTCTCTCTCTCTCTCTGATATCATCATGTTGGCAACTGATGGAACATCTTGGTACCAGCCAAGAGCCAGTGTAAGGCTGGAAATGACAGTGGCCATGATAGATCAGAGAGACCAAAAGAACTTGAGACCTTGCAGAAATTTCTGAGCCACTATAGTTACTGCACCTGGGGGTTGGCCCTTCTTCTGACATCCCGTTTTGGTGCAATTTCCTTTTCCACTTAAGCTTAGATCAGTTTGAGTTAGAGATTTCTGTTACTTGAAGTTAAAAGCATCCTCACTTCATCGCCTTCTCTGACATCCTCACTCTTACCTCAACTTGGCTTGGGGGCCCTCCTGAGTCCTCCCTTCCCTTTCGCTCTTATGGCACTTATTTTACAATTCTCCACTCACCTATCTGACTTCACGTGTTAGACTAGAAATCCCCTGTCAAGAGGGACCACGATCTTATTAGTCTCTCCTCTCTTAGTTCCTCATAAATAGCAGATTTTAAAAAAACATTTTGGAAAATCAACTCTGCTGAATAGTTGAAAGTTAAGGGATTAGAGTTGGAAGAAAATTTATGTCGTGCCTTTTCGTATAACTTATTTCTGGATATATAGGGATCCCTGTTTGTACAGTGTGAAAAATGCCGTCTGACTTAAATGGTATGTCTTGGCAATGTTATGAGTCAGACTCAACAAACATGTACTGAGCATTTATTGTGTACCAAGAACTTCTACATGTTTTGCCTGATTTGATTGTCATGGCATTGTCTATAATTTTGGTATTATATTTTCCTTTTACAGATATAGAAAACAAAGTCAGGAAGTAAAAGTAACCGATAAAGGATACACATTGAGCAAATAAAAACTGGGCATAAAACTAAGACTTTGGCTTTAGGTTAAGAGCATTTTCTATGACGTCACACAGTCCACAGCTGTGAACTCCGAATGCTTACTCTGCACTGAGAAGTGCACTCAGTATTTTTTCTGTGTTGTATCCCATAGTACAATAGTCCCCTCTTATCCTCGTTTTTGCTTTCCACAGTCTCGGCTACCCATGGTCAACTGTGGACTGAAAATATTAGATGGAAAATTCCAGAAATAAACAATTCATAAGTCTTCAATTGCATGTCCTTCTGAGTACAGTGATGAAATCTCACACCATCTCACTTCATCCCGCTCAGATGGAATCATCTCTTTGTCTAATGTATCCACACTGCAGACACCCCTGTCAGTCTCTTAGTAGCCATCTCGGTTATCAGATCAAGTGTCACAGAATCGCAATGCTTCTGTTCAAATAACCCTTATTTTACTTAATAATGGCCCCAAAGCACAAAAGAAGCTGTAAAATGCTTCCTTTAAGTGAAAAGATGAATGTTCTCAACTTAATAAGAAAAAAGATTGTATGCCAAGGTTGCTAAGATCTATGGTAAGAACAAATCTTCTGTGAAATTGTGAAACAAAAAATTATGAATAAGGAAGAGTACGGTACAATATTTTGAGAGACCACATTGACCTAACTTTTATTGAAGTATATTGTTATAATTGTTCTATTTTATTGTTATTGTTGTTAATCTCTTACTGTGCCTAGTTTATAAACTTTACCATGTGTAGAAAAACACCATAATATATATAGGGTTTGGTACTACCCATGGTTTCAGGCATCCTGAGTGCCTTGGAAGGTATCCCCTGCAGACGATTGTACTTACAACAACAACATGAGGTGGGTACTATGATTACCTTCATTTTCCAGATAAGGAACATAAGTAATGAACTAGCTGAGATTCCAACTCTAGCATGTTTCACTCCAGAGTCTGAGGCCATAACCCCACAGAGGACAGAGGGCAGCATGAGACCAGGCATGGCCTTTAAAGAAATGAACATCCAAACTGAAGGTTTCAACACATCTTCACAAAGCCTCCTAGTGCCATGACAATGGCTTCCACAGAGCGACTTCCTCTAAATAGAAGGAAAAGGCCCTGATCTGCTCTGGCCTTAGTTGGCCCATCTGTCCGGGAAAACAAGAAGCTCCATGCTTAATTAAAGTGCTGGGTAAAACAAGCATGATGCAGCTATAAAGGGAAAATCATTGAGTGGATAAATTTATTGAGAGAGTAAATGGTTCTGAAAGGAAACCCTAAGTTACGTGAATCAGTTTAATGTGTGCAATAAACTGCCCACAGTTTAGCATCTTCGGGACCTGTGTGCCACTAGCGAAGGGGAAACTCCCTATTCTCTTCTTTTAAGCCACGTCTTCACTTATTTTTGTAGGTATATTTTTACTTTATTACTTCTCAAAATATCATAAAATTGTACAATGTGATAGAATGTTATAAAAATATATATGACTTTACAATCGAGATTTATGTTGTGAAAGTTTTGAAAGAAATGATCACACGTCAAAAATGAACTATGAGCCCATTTTGAACTAGAAAAACATGGTACATGCATCTTTTATCATTCATTCTGTAACTAAATCAGAGTAAATATGATATAGAATCTTAATTATAACATCAATTATGATGTACTGTAAAGCAAATTAAAAATTGACTTTTGAAATTATAATTTAAAATTAATTTGAAATTTGAAATTATAATTTAATTCATGGACAGGTGACTGATGGTTGTCTTGATCCTAGTTTTTTAAGCCACTTTATTGAGATGTGATTGAAATACGAAAGACTGGGCTAAATTCATCTGTCTTTAAATTTGAGATAACATCTTCGGTTCCTACTTTCCAGGTTTGAGAAAGCCAAATGAAAGTATTGATCTAGAAGTATGTGTAGTAAACTGTAAAACCCCATATAAATAACATAAAGTGTACATTTAGCAAATGTAAATATGTTGACCTATTTCCTTATGTCCCTTAAAAGTGAGTCTAAATGTGAAGCTCCACAAATTTCCAGTACTTCAGACTAAAAAAGCAGCACTTCTAAGTTAATTTTTTTATTAAATAGCTTTTATTTTATCACTATCTAAAAGATCTATGAGACTAGTATTGATTTCAAACATAATCTTTAATGATACCCACTCTCGATATTTATAACATTGGATAATCTCTCCCCTTGGGTGTGGGCTGAATCTAGTGACTTATTTCTAATGAATAGAATATGGCAAAGTGATGGGATGTCAATTCTGTATTTAGATTACAAAAGATTGAATTCCTTCTCACTGGTACTTTATTGTTTTTGGCTTGCACACATTGCTGAAGCATTCTGCCATGTGAGAGAGGCCCACATGGTAAGAAAGAGAGAATGACCTCCAGCCATTGCCTACCAAAGAACTGAAGCCTTCAATCTGACAGCCCACTTTGAACGCAATTTTGCCAACAACAGTATGAGCTTGGAAGTAGAACCTTCTTCAACTGAGCCTGAAGATGACTAAGGCCCAGGCTGACAACTTGATTGCAGCCTGTGAGAGACTCTGAATCAGAAGTGAGCCATGCTAGCCTCCTGATCTAAAGAACCTGGAAGTTAATAATTGTGTGTAGTTTTAAACCACTAAGTGTCGGGACAATTTGTTATGCAGCAATAGCTAACTAATACAAGCTCCATGAAGTTCTCGTACTTCAAATGACAAGAAAAATGACTTGCATTTTCCAAGTTAGCCTTTTTGGTCAGTGATTCTGGTTTCATTATTAGTCTATAAGCTAAATGAGAGTAGAATAATAGACATTTTAATCAACACTAAATAAAGCGAGAGTCTCCCAAAGTGCTGACACACAGGAGGTACTCAATAAATGTTTGTGCAATAAATGATAAATAATTAAGTGAAGCAAGATACTCTTTAGTGAGGCTGAGTGGCACGCCAGGGAAAGCATCAGGACCTGCGGGGAAGATGGTGGCTCCTCCTAGAGAGGATGAAAATTGAAAGAGTAAACGCACCACAACAATGAAGTCTATGTTTTCTGGGCTACGACAAGACCAGGAAGTTTATGACAGAGCAACACAATCTTTGTTTACCGTACCTTATGATGTTTTGCAAATTCATCTTTTTTTTTTTTTTTTATGGCCTAAAGTGGAAACTTAAACAACTCAAACATCGAAAATAAGGGAATAACATAGTAAGGAGGAACATCCACGCTCTGAATGTTTAATGACTCTGCAGTCCTTAAAAAGCTGATGATATACGTGACTTAGAAAGATATTACCTCCAGTCAGATGGTATAAAACAGGTTGCAAAACAAAATGCATGGCATGGTTCCATTTTGGTGAAACTATACACGTTTTTACACACTAAAAATGTCTGGAAGGAGCTATACCAACATTGCTTATCTTTGGATGGTGGGACTATGGGTGATTTGTACTCTTTTTAGTATTTTCTAATTTTTCAAATAACAAACATGCATTACTTTTACAATCAGAAACAGTAAAGGTTATATAAATCTCTCGCCAACCACATGAAACAAGGGCGATGAGCTAAAGATAGCACTTTCTTGTTAATACTATTATTGGAAAAGACGTCACATTATAGCAACTGAAAATCCCTGCAGCTCTCCTTACTTAAGGATCCCAGAACTGGAACTTTCTTATGCAATCCTCTGTGAACCTGATATTCTGAGGAGTTTCAGGCTGGGGCTATCTGAGCCTCAATCTTAAGCCTTTCCAGGTTCAAAGATCAATCAAGGGAGACTGGTGCCGCTGCTGTTTTAAAAGATTTTGAAGATTTGGGGCAGGGCCCAGGACTCCATACTTTAACACATGCACTCAGGAAATTTCGATACCTAGTGCCTAAGAGCTATGTATAGAGAAATACTACATTTAAAAGCTATCATTCTTGATGGCTTGGTAACTTCTAAGATAAACATTTTTATCTGCATTGATGTCATTCATCTTTTTTCTTATTTTTACTAACTGTACAGATCAGAATACAGAAATAAGCTTCTTCAAGAAGAGTCTAGATCTTACCTTGAAACAGTTTTAGGCATTTAAAAGTCTAGCTTGAATGTCCTTCAATTAATCTACTTATTTCATTCCTTTGGTCACCTGTCCATTTCTTCATCCATGGAATATATATTGAATGTTTATGTGCGAGGCACTGTACAGGTTGCAAAGCTTACATCAAAGCCCTCTTTGAGACTGAAATCTCCTTGACTGGTTGAAGTATGTCAAGCTCTATTTGACTGAGAACCTGGAGTATACTAAATATTGAGGACTCTCCAATATGTTGGCAAAGGCATATGACTTCAAAGACCACTGAGAACAGAACCTGGCATAGAGTAGGCATCCAGAAAGTGTTCAATAAAAAACCGTGTGCCGGTGCCTGGGAGATCAGAACTACCTGTGGTCAGTGTTTCTTGCATTCATCCACTCCCCTCATTTCTCTGCTCTTTTTCACACCTTCCTGACCTCCAGTCAGTACGATTGTAATGAAAACAGATCCACAGCCTTCCAGACATCCCTCTCTCCTTCATTACATCTTCCACAGAACTATTTCCAAATACATATCTAATTTTACCATGTATTTATTTAGAAAGTCTCCAATGGCTCCCTTACTTTCTACAGTAATTGTTATCAGTCTATGAAATAGTTCAACCTACCACAAAATTGGGTTCCACCAAGATGGAAACGCAAAGTACCCCTTCTCCCCAGGAGGGTGTACATTTACATGATATTGGTTCTAAATGTAATCTGCTATTGTACATTAACAGTCAGAGTAAGTTGCAGAATATTCAAATTAGTATAAATTGGTTGGAGTGCCATAAAAACTGTGTGCCCTACCGAGATCACCGGGATCCTGTCAAGGGTGTGTGTGTAGTTACTAATTAAGAACTTATCATTTGCAGCCGGTAGGGTAAATGCCTGATGTTCCCACTACCACATCCTCTACTTCATTCTTAGGCGGACATAACTAAAAGATCACAGACTAATTCCATTTTCCCACTCTCATGTCTTATGTCCTTCCCCTTTCTAAACACATATGCCCTTAAACCGTTCTCATTATTTGTCAGACTCATTCTTCCTCAACCTGAACTGCTATGATTGACACCTTTTCTTGGCACTTACCTTCCACAAACTGACCACAGAATAATCCTCCTAATTGTGACACTGCTCAGGTGACCTAAGGTACTTAAGAAATCTCAATGAGACTCAATGTTCTCATCTGTAATATGAGGGTGTACTTTTAAGTCATGGGGAAATTATGAAGATTAAAATAGGAAATGCAAATGAAATGCTTGACATGGTTAGTAACTGTGATGAAAGGGAAGAAGGTAATTAAGGGACGAGCACAAAGAACAAGAGAATGGTATCTCGAAACTATGGTCAGATGCTAGGATGGAGAGCATCTTCACTAAATGCTAAGAATGAGGAAAGTCACTGATCAGAGAGATTCACCATATGAAATCATCTGCACATAGAAGGTTATACATGAAAGTTTCTA
>NW_011888810.1:494359-499008 GCF_000151845.1 Pteropus vampyrus
ATGGAATATATATTGAATGTTTATGTGCGAGGCACTGTACAGGTTGCAAAGCTTACATCAAAGCCCTCTTTGAGACTGAAATCTCCTTGACTGGTTGAAGTATGTCAAGCTCTATTTGACTGAGAACCTGGAGTATACTAAATATTGAGGACTCTCCAATATGTTGGCAAAGGCATATGACTTCAAAGACCACTGAGAACAGAACCTGGCATAGAGTAGGCATCCAGAAAGTGTTCAATAAAAAACCGTGTGCCGGTGCCTGGGAGATCAGAACTACCTGTGGTCAGTGTTTCTTGCATTCATCCACTCCCCTCATTTCTCTGCTCTTTTTCACACCTTCCTGACCTCCAGTCAGTACGATTGTAATGAAAACAGATCCACAGCCTTCCAGACACCCCTCTCTCCTTCATTACATCTTCCACAGAACTATTTCCAAATACATATCTAATTTTACCATGTATTTATTTAGAAAGTCTCCAATGGCTCCCTTACTTTCTACAGTAATTGTTATCAGTCTATGAAATAGTTCAACCTACCACAAAATTGGGTTCCACCAAGATGGAAACGCAAAGTACCCCTTCTCCCCAGGAGGGTGTACATTTACATGATATTGGTTCTAAATGTAATCTGCTATTGTACATTAACAGTCAGAGTAAGTTGCAGAATATTCAAATTAGTATAAATTGGTTGGAGTGCCATAAAAACTGTGTGCCCTACCGAGATCACCGGGATCCTGTCAAGGGTGTGTGTGTAGTTACTAATTAAGAACTTATCATTTGCAGCCGGTAGGGTAAATGCCTGATGTTCCCACTACCACATCCTCTACTTCATTCTTAGGCGGACATAACTAAAAGATCACAGACTAATTCCATTTTCCCACTCTCATGTCTTATGTCCTTCCCCTTTCTAAACACATATGCCCTTAAACCGTTCTCATTATTTGTCAGACTCATTCTTCCTCAACCTGAACTGCTATGATTGACACCTTTTCTTGGCACTTACCTTCCACAAACTGACCACAGAATAATCCTCCTAATTGTGACACTGCTCAGGTGACCTAAGGTACTTAAGAAATCTCAATGAGACTCAATGTTCTCATCTGTAATATGAGGGTGTACTTTTAAGTCATGGGGAAATTATGAAGATTAAAATAGGAAATGCAAATGAAATGCTTGACATGGTTAGTAACTGTGATGAAAGGGAAGAAGGTAATTAAGGGACGAGCACAAAGAACAAGAGAATGGTATCTCGAAACTATGGTCAGATGCTAGGATGGAGAGCATCTTCACTAAATGCTAAGAATGAGGAAAGTCACTGATCAGAGAGATTCACCATATGAAATCATCTGCACATAGAAGGTTATACATGAAAGTTTCTACAACAGAGAGATTTCATTCAATGATCAGAGTTTAGTTTTCTGAAAGATTAGTAGACTTATCCAGACGCAACTTTAATTCTCTCAATTAAAAATAGTCTATCAACGGAAGTCAGATGATCTTTGGTTTCTCACTACAAATTAATACAGTTGCATTCTGCTTTACATATTCATCTTTCATGAGTTTAATTAGTAAAAGTCCATCCCCAGGATACAAATTGCCTCTGGATGTAGACATCAAATCAGGCTTCTAAGTCTATAAAGAAGATGACTATACCCTGGACAGCCTTGTCTCTAAGTGACCTTGTCTCATAAAATAGCTGACCTTCCCTTGGTGCTAACTGACCACACTGAGCAACAACTGTGAATTTGAGCTCCCTTGTCTTCAAAGAGCTGACACATCTACTCTTTCCTGTTCATGCTGTAGCTCTCAAATTACAGCAGGAGCCTCAGAAGGCATGTGTAAGGTCAGATGTCTTTGTAATTTCAGCCCCTAACACAATAAGAATTCAGTAAATGTTTTCTGTTAAAAACAACTTAATGAAGACCATTTATCTATGGTAAGGTAGGTCTCTGACCTCTAATCAGAGGATTTGGTCCTTAACAGATATATGTAGTACAAAAATTCTATCATAAAAGCTCAATGCATTTTTCCATGGCTGATAACCCTATCCTTAAAAAAGAGTACTTTAATATTGAATACAGTGTTGCACAGCGATTCTTGTTGTGGTTACATCTAATGCCTTGTTTGTTGCTCTTGTGCAACCGACCCAAGTACCTGATTAATAACTTCATCCAGGGAATGTGTCTACAGTCAGTCGTGCACTCCTCAACAATGGGGATATGTTCTGAGAAATGCAAAATGGCGATTTTGTCATTGTATGAACATTGTAGGATGCTCTTCCAGAAATCTAGATGGTATAGCCTACTACGCACGTTGGTTCTTTGGTATAGCCTATTGCTCCCGGGCTACAAGCCTAGATAGCATGTTACTGTACAAAGCAACACAGAGAAAGTGATGCAATCAAGAGATGTGGAAAAACACGGATGTATGAGGCTGCTTGCTACTGGCATAACACAGCACTGTGTTTTACAGTAAACTTTTTTCTTTTATAAATAGAAACAGTACACTCTAAAATCATGATAAAAAGCATAGTATAATAAATATAGAAACCAGTAACACAGTCATCTATTATCATTATCAAGTATTATGTATTGTAAATAATTGTGTGTGCTACACTTTTACAAGACTAGCAGTGCGGTAGGTTTTTTATACCGGCATCACCACATACATAACCATGGCTACAATGACACTAGGCAACAGCAGACTTTCAACTCCATCACAATCTCATGGAACCACCATTAAATATGTGGTCTTTCTTGACCAAAATGTTGTTTTACAGCCCATGGCTCATTGCAGATTCAATTATTTAACCAATACCAAAACCCACGGTGTCAAGGATGAGGATCTAATGACACCACAGGAACTGTAAAACAGTTTCCAAAAGCAAACTTTTGTTTTATTAAAAATTTACCTAATTTTTAATATATTATTCCACATAAGTACAGTTGATCATTGAACAACATGAAGGTTAGGGGCACCAACCCCCTGAGCAGTTGAAAATCTGAGTATAATTATTAGTCAGCCCTCTATATCCTCAGATTTCCAACCTGGGATAGAAATACAGTTGACCCTTGAATAATGTGGGTTTGAGTTATGTGGGTCCACTTATAGAGAAAAAATCAGTGTACAATCAAGCTAAACTAATATATTAAACTGGTCAAGCTTTTACAATACTGACTTTCTGAATAAACCCCAAGGAAATGCTATGCTAATTGACAGATTTTTTTTTTTTTTAATGAACATCCTAATGATTTCAATTCAAATATTTGTGATATTGTTATCATCCAAAAGAAATTGCCAACTTGATGAGAGTATTTGATAGGCCTTATGCAGGAGAGGTCTAGCTCTTGCCTTTTTAGTAGGTAGACTTGTTCAAAACAAAAATAGAGGTTGCAAGGCAAAGAGGGGTCTGAACTTTCTGTCACTGTGGCCAAAAGCTGCTCACTTTAATAACACATTCCAAGCAATTGCACAAGACGTGACAGTGGAAGCAGCCAAAAGACATCAGCCTAAAAAAAGCTCCACATGAAAGAGTGACCCCAGGACAGAGGACAGAAAGGCTAGAACTGGGTAAAATGAGAAGAAAATCAGAACAAAACCGGAAACATGATATTAATGAAGCCACTTCTAAGAGCTTCATTGTGTAGAGGAGAAAACACCACTAACTCCCTTCCTGATTACAACTGTATATTAATTGGGATTGAGAGATGTCTACATTCATACTTCACCTGACAGCTACCAAGTTGTTAAAGCTCTCACAGAAACTAACTGCATAGATCTTATACCTAGTTACAACCTGTCCCTTCTTAATTTTGCACTTTCTGAACTAAATGTAAAAAAGGTAGTAGCATAAACCAGCAGTGAAAAATACATGGAGGACATTATAAGTAAACTCTGTTATATTGATGAATTCAATCACTCATATCTACTGGGAGCAGGTATGATTAAAAGTGATGTAGTAAATTTGTACATTAAAAAATAACTTTGGGGAACTTTGATCTGGTCAAGGTGACCTTAGGTACATGGAAAATAATCAGAAAACATTTTTTGAATATACATGGGACCAGCTGTACAAGATGTATTAAGGGGCAATTCAGGGTGTTTTTCTGAATAATTCAGGCAAAAGTCTCACTTGGCATAAAATTCAGGTCAAAGTAAGGTGGAGTTGAATTATCTTCCTTTCCCTTGTAACCTCCACTGGTTTTGAGTTATGAGGAGTCAGGGCTAGTTTTATTTTTAGTTACGTCAAACAATGTGAGGGCCACCAGGAAACCTTCCTTTGCCCTTTTGGAAATAATTTTACTGAAGTCTACCTTGGCTTGTCTTTCCATTGGGTTAACAAAGCATTCTCTGAAAATGCAAATGAAAACATATCAATATCTGGGCCAAACACTAGAACGGGGCCCTGGCATCTGCATTTCTAAAAAGCACTCCAGGAAATTCTGATGTGTACCCACAGCTGTTAAACATTGCTCTAAATAGAAGCCTAAGGAGAAGCTGTTAATAGACACCAAAAATAATGAGATTAGTGTAATCAAGTACTAAAGTTGATGCCATGATTTCTAGCAGTAGAGGCCAATAGGTGCAAGGCTGGGTTATGTACTGTTTCCTGACAACCATATTAATGCATATTCATATACAGACAGTGAG
>NW_011888810.1:499058-505266 GCF_000151845.1 Pteropus vampyrus
AAAAAAGCTCCACATGAAAGAGTGACCCCAGGACAGAGGACAGAAAGGCTAGAACTGGGTAAAATGAGAAGAAAATCAGAACAAAACCGGAAACATGATATTAATGAAGCCACTTCTAAGAGCTTCATTGTGTAGAGGAGAAAACACCACTAACTCCCTTCCTGCCTACAACTGTATATTAATTGGGATTGAGAGATGTCTACATTCATACTTCACCTGACAGCTACCACAGAAACTAACTGCATAGATCTTATATCTAGTTACAACCTGTCCCTTCTTAATTTTGCACTTTCTGAACTAAATGTAAAAAAGGTAGTAGCATAAACCAGCAGTGAAAAATACATGGAGGACATTATAAGTAAACTCTGTTATATAGATGAATTCAATCACTCATATCTACTGGGAGCAGGTATGATTAAAAGTGATGTAGTAAATTTGTACGTTAAAAAATAACTTTGGGGAACTTTGATCTGGTCAAGGTGACCTTAGGTACATGGAAAATAATCAGAAAACATTTTTTGAATATACATGGGACCAGCTGTACAAGATGTATTAAGGGGCAATTCAGGGTGTTTTTCTGAATAATTCAGGCAAAAGTCTCACTTGGCATAAAATTCAGGTCAAAGTAAGGTGGAGTTGAATTATCTTCCTTTCCCTTGTAACCTCCACTGGTTTTGAGTTATGAGGAGTCAGGGCTAGTTTTATTTTTAGTTACGTCAAACAATGTGAGGGCCACCAGGAAACCTTCCTTTGCCCTTTTGGAAATAATTTTACTGAAGTCTACCTTGGGTTGTCTTTCCATTGGGTTAACAAAGCATTCTCTGAAAATGCAAATGAAAACATATCAATATCTGGGCCAAACACTAGAACGGGGCCCTGGCATCTGCATTTCTAAAAAGCACTCCAGGAAATTCTGATGTGTACCCACAGCTGTTAAACATTGCTCTAAATAGAAGCCTAAGGAGAAGCTGTTAATAGACACCAAAAATAATGAGATTAGTGTAATCAAGTACTAAAGTTGATGCCATGATTTCTAGCAGTAGAGGCCAATAGGTGCAAGGCTGGGTTATGTACTGTTTCCTGACAACCATATTAATGCATATTCATATACAGACAGTGAGCTATGCCTGGTCTTGGCCTCCAGCAGAAATTTGTCTCATTGGTTCTTGTAGATGGGGGAACAGTTACCAGCCCACGATGCATCTCACTTGTTTCACTAAAGACTCACTTGATGAATGTAGGAGTTTCACATTTTTCTTTTTCAAAAGAGCAAGGCATGGTGGTGTTCCAATCCCATAGGGAGCTGTAGAGAGCAGGCAAAGTTAATATGAGCCTAGGTAGGTTGATTTTTCTCCCGCAGTACAATTGACATCTCCATTATGCAAATCTAGGCGAATGTTTAAAAGGATGCAAATACCGTTGTCTTTTCAGTCCACTATCCTTCAGTGTTTTAGACTGCTGATTTCATCAACAGCATTAATTTCCACCCAGACTCTGCATTTTGAGTGATTGCGCTGCAGCTGCTCTTTTTGCAGAGAAATGAAGATGCACTCACTTGAGTTTTATGAAAGGAGAAATCATTCGTTTGGGGGAGTATGAGATATTTGTTGAAGACTTGAGAAAAGGTTAAGTAATCAGCTTCCAAACACAAGTCTTGGATGTGTGTTTTCTTCTTGGTAACTCTGCAGTGTGAAATGTCACTATTGAGAGGCCCTGCATGCACAGCTGGCTCCTTCAGCTGGGGGGGCAGCTTCCATGCAGCTAAGTCGGCTGCCTTATGCTTGCTCTAGAACCTTTGCACCTGCCCTTGCTTCCTCCACACCCTCATTTTCCAATGGGCTTTAGTCCTCATTTGATTCCCTTACCTCCTCACTTAGCGTGGCCCTTTGGCAGATTATTCAACTTCTCTGCTCATCTGTTAATGAGAGACTCCGAGGCATAAGGTTGTTAGGATTTAAAACAAACTGGTGCGATGCCAAATTCTTAGCACAATGTCTCATGCAGCCCTCAACGATGGGGACAAACTTATGCATTAGTGATCAGGGCTGGACTAGGGCGAGGAGAGTGAAGCATTTGTTTTCTGTACCAACTGGGAGGAGGTACCAAGAAACTCAGTCATCAAGATAAACGATATTTTAATGCAATATTTTACAAATTCAAAATTAATACACAAAACCGAAGATGAACAAATCGTCACAATTTTAAACACAAGATCAGTCACAGTGCCGAGACGGACCATGTTAGAGCTTGAGGCAAAAGAAAAATCAGCCATACCGATGCCGTCTTTATTTAAAATTCTGATGTTTTGTTCACTATGGATTTTTTTTTTCATTAATCTTGAGTTTTTAAAATGTTGTATTAAAATATTATTTCTCTTGATGACTGAGGATTTTGGCCCCTAAGGCGAGGCAGTGTCTCAATGATTTCATTTACTTCCCCTTAGTCAGGGCTCTGCTGGCATTTACCATGTCTCATGAGAAATCTCTGATTTCTCCCCAGCCATGTTGGGACCCTTCTATGTGCTGTGCTTCCCAAGTGCTCCACTGACTTTTGCTGAATGAGAGTGACTTATAAAGTAATTCGTGACTTCGCAAGCATTTATGGTTTCTTCACATGTGTGCCTTAGTCTCCCAGGGTAACATTTAAGTTCTCTCTCATATAGGTGACTCTAAAATGGAGGAAAAGCATCTCTCAGATGAAGGAAAGAAGAGGTATCCTCAGGGGTAGCACCTATGGTTTTACATGCTGTATATGCACAAGAGAGTGGACAAGTTAAGGGGTCTGAAAATCCAGGCCACGGGCCTGAATCCACACACAAGTAAAGAATATTTTGAAATTTGACAGTGGCACCTTTTGTAGCCCAAGTCTGTACACCTGTGAGGCTGTGTATTACCAGAGGGGGCGCCTTTTTAGATCTGTACAAAATTACCATACGGCCTAGCAACAGCCCTGGGACAGTATTCTTTGGGTTCACCCATAAATATGGAAAAAGTATTTGTCAAAGAAAAAACAACTGTAGTAGGATATGTGACTGACAGCATGCAGGGAGGGTCCCCTGAGGCTGACGTGGAAAGAATGAAGCGTCACCCAGGGCCTGGACTGAGGGGCAACTGCTAGAAGTGTCCGGGTGAGTAGTCAGCTGGAATCCAGTTCACGCTTCCAACGTCAGGAGTGGGTAGAAGCAGGCATGGTTCTCCGACAGACTTGCTGGGCAAGCAGATTTGAACTAGAATCAGGGTGCAGATGGCTGAGCCAGAGAGCTCTTGTGCAACAGCTCTTTGCTCCTTCGAAATCTGGAGCAGACAGGGGGCACCGTGGGGGCAGGAATTGTCAACTCCTCCCACGCTTCTTGGTCAGCATCTATGGTCCCCTCCTTTTCCCACTGCCCTCTGATGCCTGGTAACGATGAATGCTGTTTAATTTTTTTCCTCAATAGTTCATTGGATCTTTTAATGCAAATCTGGCTATTAAATTTACCAACAAATCCAGGACATATTCTAAAATCCAGTTACTTCCGTTACTCAGTGAGGCGGTAAAGTAGATAGCCGTCCCCAAATGAACCACGGAATAGTCAGCTTGGCCATGCCACAAAGGTGCCACTCTAGAGTCTCTAAAATAACCACATAATTACTTTCTCAAGAGTTCACTTCTAAAGGGTAAAAATAATTAAAAGCACCAATGAGAAATTGACTAGGATCAGGTCATTTCAGGGAACAATGAGCACAGATAAAACCATGTAATGAATTTTTTTCCATGAGACCTTGTCTTCATTTTGTGTAGGATTTTAATGCATTAATATGGACATGTTCTTTCTTGCTGAGTGTCTACGAATAAGGTCACATGGATATCCTGTTGCCCCAGACAAAATGTACTTCCTCTGAAGGTGAAGGAGCCATTCCAAAATAAAACAAAAACAAAGGAGGGAAAATTATGTGTGAGAATAACTGGATATAGAAAGAAGGCCTCTGAACCAGAGTTAACATTTGTACAAGGAGAATGTGGAGGGAAGCCTGCCAACTCCTTTATAATTACAATACAGTCGCCAAACAGCTGTACCCAGCACGGCAAGACCTATCTGGTTTATTACCAAAATCATTTCACTATCAAACTTGGGCCTTTGTTTTCTTCAACTTATTCTGAAAAGGGTTAAAAAAAACAAAAAGGCATACACATATTATATAACATCATACATACTATATTATTTTATATATTATTCATATGTTAATTTTACTATATATTAAGTATGCTGATTATGTTTATGTTAATCATACTATTTACATTTATTATACTTGTATTTATATTATTGTCTTCCTGTTACATTATGCTATGCTATATTATGATATGTTATAAATTTAAATAATTTGCCATTTTCCCTGCATTGAATTAACCAGTAAAGTTCTTAGCCTGAAACATGGCTGCTAATTAGAAAATGTTAGTTAGTTCCCTTTCTCCATTCCACTGAAAAATGCCCTAATTCTGTTCAGAGTGGTCTGTGCTCTTTAATCTTAATCCTATTTTTATGTCCTGTAGACCACCATTTTTTGAGTGTTCACAATGTGACTGATTTGTGATGAATATATTCAAATGAAAAGTGTCATTTTAATCTCACCTGCGAGGTAGGGAGTAGCATTATATTCTATTTTGCAGAGGAGGAGACTGAGCTCTAAGATGCAACTTGCCCAAGGTCAAACAGCCAGTGACTCCAACACCTTGTAGTACCAACCCCTGCTTTTGACTGCTCAGAGTCTCCTCCTACACAGTTACTTTGTTCAGGATTAAAAATCCGAACTGCGAAGCTAAAAGTGAGGGTTTTACAAAGTCCCGAGAACTATAATGAACCTGATTCGGTTTCACAATGGACAACAACTCCATGACTGACAATAAATCCACTCTTTGAAAAGTGTCAGCTGAGTTAGCTGATATGTCTGTCTCTGTGAAGGTAAGTATCTGATAGCTGGGGCTTACAGGAACTCGGTTTTAATCCCAGGGAGTATGGTGATCATGTAAGTTTGTGTAAATATAAGTATCTGTTCTTATATTCATTTATTCATTCAATAACTTTTGAGGACTTACTATGTGTCAAGTGCTGGAACGAACATTAGATGGACAGACATAAGATAAATAAGATCTTTGGCCTCCAGGAGCTTACAATTTTAGACAGAAAGATAATTCACAAGTATATATTGTTACAATAAAAGGCCAATAAAAGGCAAATGTATAGAATGAATGCAAATGCTAAGGAGTTCAGAGCTGGGAAGATTATTTCCAATGGAAGCTGAGACTTCAATAGGCAGAGAGGTAGCCAATGGCAAGGCGGGGTGGAGAAGGAACCTCAAGGATAAAGGCACCATAGCAAGAAATCCAAAGCATGTTTAAAGTAGAACATCTCCTCTGGCCACATTAGGATGTCCTGTGGAGCTCTTTTAAATGCCTGGGGCTGCACAAGCAGAGTTTCACATTCACCTGGTCTGGGGTGGAATGTGGGCACCGGTGTTGTCCAGTAGCTCCACAGGTGATGGACCCCTGATGAGGTCTGAATGAGAGAGGGCTTTGAAGGAAGGGAGCCAACATTTACTGAGCAGCCACATGTGGTGAGAACTTTCCTGCTTCCAAACACACAGTATCTCATTTAATCCTCTTAACAATTCTACAAATAAAGATGACGAACTTGAATTTTTGGGGTGCTTACCATAGTTAAAACTGTGCTAGGAGCATTAATAATCTCATTTAGTTGAATGTAAAGTTTATGTCAGCCTGTCAATTCTGGAGACACACTGAGGCCATCTGGGCAAGAAAAATGTTCTTTGATGAAAATCCATTCATCAGCAGCCCTGACTGAAACCCAAAGTCAGCATTTAGAAACCTCTATAATTGTCCAGGTCTGCTGGAAGGAAAGACTTACTCTCTCAGTGCATGGGGAATTTATTTCTCTGCCATGATATTCTTCCATGATACTTTTCTTTCCTATTGACTTATAGGAGCTCTTTGTATATTAAGGACAGGAGCTGTTATATCTGTTTTTATATTCGTTTGTTTCTTTTTGTCATATTGTCATTTGTCTTGTAACCTTATGGTCTTCCAAAAATAAAGGAGTTATATAGGTACGTATGTATGTATGGGAAAAAAGCATAGTATATATAGAGAGTTCAGTATTATCCTTGGTCAGGCATCCACTGGGGATGGAATGTATCCCCTGAAGATAGAGGGG
>NW_011888810.1:506241-519562 GCF_000151845.1 Pteropus vampyrus
TATAGGTGTGTTCTTAATACAATGAGAAGTAGAATGACCTCAAGGAGACTCCTCTGGCCTCTAACACATTTTGTACTCTTCTCTCTTATTCTCTGTTCACATATGGAAGATTACCCTGGAATAAAGCCACATCCACTTGCTTCCCCATGGGAAGAGCTAATCCAGGTAGGAGGAGCTCAGGGATTACAATCTTCCTGCTTCCTCCATCCAGGGTCTGTTGTGTGCATCCCTCCCTAACTCTGTATTCAGTGATGCCAGGTCGAAGCTTAAAATCAGCCATTCCAAGACTATTTATGCCACAGAAATCGGCAAATGCTACAAATCAGGGCTTTGCTCTCTACCCGCCAAGCCAGCTGTTAAACATTTGTCACTATACTGCCGCCTCCCTACTTTGGAAGCTCTATTTCAGGTGGTTAAGTATTGGAGCTGCCTTTTGCTTAGAAGACGCCTTTGGTTCAAGGGGCCCATGATGGTTGGGGAAAGATAGGAAGGAATTCATGGAATGGCTTCAAGCTGGCTCTGGTTTAGGCTTGGGGAATGAGAGATAATAAAGGGAGCCAGATGCGATCGCATAAAGTCTCAGAGCTAAATCTCTGATGTTCCACTTTTTTTTTTATCTAGCCACGTTTTGTCCCCGCTACAGATAACATAAAATTGGATAACTTCAAATTTACCAAATTTGGGGAAAGTCTTAGGAGATATTATGAAATACTTTTTTCTATGAAAGGAAAAAAAAATATTTGGTGGCTGATTTCTTCTTATGATACAATTACTGTAAAAACACCTCAGCCTCCTTGGAGAAGGGGAAATATCACAACTCATTTCAATAGAACTCAAAATCTTATGTAAATTGGATGGCTATATAGATCAACTACTTGATATAGCATTTAACTGGATAAAGATAGAGAGAGTATTTTTAAGCAAATTGAGGCTGTTGCTCAATAGCGGCAGTTGTCAAACGTTTTGGTCTCGGGACTCTTCATGCTCTTAAAAATGTTTGAGGATCCCAGAGGCCTTTCGTTTGTGCGAGTTTGTCTTATCACCATTTACGTATTTTCCGTCAAAATTATGAGCCTAAAAAAATTAGTACTCCATTTAAAAAGTAACCCCATAACTTGTTAACATAAATAACACATTTTTAAATTAAAAAACATCTATATTTTCCTAAACAAACAAACAAAAAAAAGTTGTGAGAAAGCGGCACTCTGCTTGTCCTTCCTGCCTGGACTGATGGAAGACAGCTGACTCTCTCACTGCTTCTGCTTTCGGTCTCTCGTGCTAGCACCCACCAGGTAGCCTCTGGAAAACTCCACGGTACATTTGTGAGAGATGAGAGGGAAAAAGGCATGTAGCATCTCAGTGCTTTTATGAAGATAGATTTGACCTCACGAATCCCTTGAAAATGTCTCGGGGATCCAAGGCACCACATTTTAAGAAACCCTTGCCTTTTTAAGCCTTTAAAGAATCCCAAACTACCCTGTACAGTTCAAATGCAGATTTGCTGGGCCCTAGAGATCGCATTCTCATTCAGTAGGTTGGCTTAGGCATCTGTATTTTTTAACAAACTCTCCATACTTTGAGAAAGACCCTCATTTTACAACCGTCAGGCAGGCTTTGTTCAACCTCCCATTTGAAGGCTCAAACATATTTGTAAGTTAGATGAGTTCCCATCCACATGCAAGGTCCAAACCATGAGCAAGAAAACCTCCAATTAAATACCACACATTTCCACTGTATAGTGAGCGAGGAATTTCCTGGAAGAAGAAGGGTACTAGGATGCCCATCTATCACATGTTTTTTGAGTACCTACTGTGCAACAGGTACTGTGCTCTAGAAACTCAAAGGTGCCTAAGAGACAATCACTGGCTTGAGATGCTTGCTAATCATATGAGGAAACACATCACCAGTGGGGAGAACACGGAGGGCATACAAGGACGTCCTCAAAGTACTCAGTGATGGACCATAATTTCCACCCTCTCCTCCCTGGGCTGTAGTAGAGCTACTACCCATGAGTAGAAGACAGATCTTGGCTTGATAAATGAAATATTTCAAACAGAGGTACTCAAAGGAGTGACTGAGACAGAGTGTGGTACTCCTCAAAAGGATTCAGGCAACAGACTGAGAGGGTAGAGAAGACTTTGAACTGAGCTCATTATCAGGCTGTTCAACCCCGATGTTTTATGATCCCGTAAATGATTATAATTATGATCCTGAGTATTCAGGGTCTATTGGCTCCTTTCCTTACACACATATTTTCTTCTATTATGATTATTTAAATGGTCATAATGAACTTGTCATTCTCATTATAATCCACCTCATTTTTTTCCCAGTATAGGACATAAAGCATAAAATTGAAAGTGGTTCATTAGTCTATAAGTTATTGAGAGCTGTGCTATTTATTCATAATTCTTTCCACTTCTTTTCACCCCCAACCCCCACCCCCAGGGACTGGCATCTAGTCCATGCATAGGACTTATTTGCTCTGAATGGAGGCATGAAGTAGGTAGTAGGCACTGTGGGTTTAGAACTGACCCCAAATTTTAATAGTTGCAATCAATAATGTGTACACCCTTCATCCCAACCTAGAGCCATAAGGCTCACCCCTGATTTTTAATGCCAGTGACAAAAAAGTGGCACCCCTCTCACTGAACCCCTCCTTCATGCTTTGTTAGTTCCCCCATCTCTTTGGCCATCCTTCCCTGTAATTTAAGATATGAAGACAATAAAACACAGCTTTTCATCAGAGACAAATTAGGAGCCTAGATAAGGATTAATTTCAGTGTTGTCTTGTTTACTCTACAGGGGCAATTTGTGCTCACCATCTGAATTCAATTAATCTGATCAGACAGGAAATTAGCAGCCAAAATTGCCTTTCTGTTAGGTGGACATGACCCAACAACATTTGGAGAAAATTATGATGGCTGCCCTAATTTCTCAAGTGTCATCTAATCAAAAGAAAAAAAAGAAAAAATGAAAAAAACAATGTCAATATTATCACAAGCTACAATGGCTCAGTGTCTCTCCTTTCCCAGCTGCACGGGGCCTTGAACACTTCAAATGTTCTATGGGGCAAATTATTGCTTCAAATAATTGAAACGTTTATTGGGTGCCTACCATATGCCAGGTACTGTTTAGGGAATGGTGATGTGGCAGGAGCAACTCAAGCAAAAATCCATGCCTCCCTGAGTTTATATACCAGTGGGTGGTGACAGACAAGTTCTCTGGATAAAAATAGGGAGTACTGGGGTGCTGGCGCGAGGGTAGAAAATTGGAATTTTGAATTTGGGTGAGTGGGTGGGAGGATCTCAGACAAGAACTCACTGAGATGACACCATTTGAGCACACCTAAACGGAATAAAGATGTGCATAGACTAGATTTTATCTGCTAAGAAGGAAGTCCCCAAACTCTCACCCAAATCAGATTCATCCTGGGAGCTGGCTTAAAGTTCACATTTCAGGAATTTCTAACTAGTAGTTCCTGGGCAGAGCCTGAGAATCAAGTTTAACAAAACATTCCCTGCCCTCAGGGTGTTTGGGAACCACAGCTTTAGGAGCTGAATATCCTTTGAATAAATTTACATATAGTTAACTTAATTATTTCTTCAATTCATTCAGCAAGTTACACAAATCTGGCTCTGTTGAGGGGAGGGAGATTCATCTGGGGGAAAAGACCATCTCTTTCTTGAAGAAAGTACACTGTTTAGTGGGATTTATAAAAATTAGTCAAGTATCTACACAAACATAACATAAGTTCAAACAGCAGTAAGGGCTTCAATGACCCATAAAGAACTGGAGCCTGTGGCAGATTGTCCTGGGCAGAGGGTAAGGAATGGCCTTCTTCAGAGTAGGAGTTGAATATAACGAGAAGAACATTTTAGAAAGAGAGAAAAGCATGTCCCAAGGGCCTGAGATAAATGAGAAGTCTCTGATCAACAACCTCTTCCAGCAGTATGGGCTTTCTAGAACATTCTCTCCACCTCCAGCCTTGGCTGAAATCAGCCTTCCCCTTGAGGCCACTTTTCTGCTTGCCTCCCTGCTCAGCAAAACTGTTGTTACTGAGGCTTTTAAGCAAGGTTGTGACTTGATGGGCCGCTCCTTTACAAGGATTATGGTATTGGTACACAGAAGATGGGCTTGGCCTAGAGGGAAGGCTGGAGGGTGAGAGACCGGCTTTAAGAGGCTGTTGTAAAAGTCTAACTGTAAAAAAGAAGCCCTGACCCCAGGTGAGGCACAAAACTGAGCAATGTGATTAGAAGTGAAATTTGCACCTCACTATAGGGTGATCTGATTATGGGTCAATACTTAAGAGCTTTGATGTCTATACAGGGGGTTAAATTCTAGGTTCTATACTGTTGGATAAAGGGCAGTTTTTTGTTTGTTTGCCCCTTTAAATGTCCTAATTTTTTGTATGTGGGCATGACTAAACCTACCTCACTGGAGAGTTGTGAAAATGAAAACTAGGATGATAACCCCATAGCACTGAAGCATTCCTCCGGGGAAACCACGAGAGAGATCGACAAATGGTAGGTTGACTTGAAACCCTTTCTTTAAAACATATCTTCACTTTTACATAGCCCTTTGTGGCAGTTTTCAAATGGGCCACCCTGTGGGCTTCTTAATAATTGATATTGTTGTAGAGCTATTTTGCTTGATTAAAGAAACAATAGACACCATAATTAGGGTGAAAGAATGCTCAGTAAATATCATCTTTGTGGTTTCCTGAAAAAACAAGCATTGAAGTTACGTGACAAAAGCCTCTTCTTTAAGCGCCAGTCACAGCGTAGACCACGACAATGTCACCGGAGACTGGGTTATCTGAGTGGCAGTGTGTTTACTGTCATATATTAAGAATTGGATATGAAAATGAAAAGGCTGTTTTCCAGCAACCTCATCAGTTAGCTGACAGTGAAGTCCCCTTCTAAAATTCCCAGTGCCTGGCTGATCCGCACGCCCACTCAATAGGCTGGATTTACCACGCGGAATCCTCCACAGCTTAGCCTTTTCTTCCGTTTTTTGAGGAAAGCTATTTAAGTGTGTCCAGCCCGATCTCCATGATGGGGGGTTGTTTCTCCAGCTTAGTAAATCTTTAGGGGCCACGCAGGCCTATTGATCCCAACGATTATGATTTGTTGGTTGTTCTTGTGCAGCCTGGTGGACCTGTGTTCTGGTAAGGAGTGGAGAAAGTCTATGAGCTCCAACTGCAACCTCTGGACATCTACAAAATCTAGAAGGACATCATAAAACTGAGCATCTTCTAATCTTTAAAAATTCAAGTTTTAACAATATAAAAAATACACCTGTGGTATTAAGTTGTTAAGTAGAGAATGCCGTGCTCTATGTGACGCAAAAACCAAATGTTCCCTTTGCCTGAAATGCAGTCCTTCCAGCTCACTCTCTTAATTCAGGGCTACTCACTGCTTTACCTCCACAGGGACACTACTGTAGGGAGGAGACAAGAGAATTAAAATGTCAATCAACCTATATTCAGAGACTACAATATGCTCACCAGCCCTGCAGCCAGGCCAGGAGGACACCTTCAAAACAAAAGAAGATTTCTGCTAGGATTGCTAACAGCCCATTCCCCACACCAGGAATAAGGGAAACACAAATATTTGCACTCTACACAAATAAATGCATACATTCCCTATGGCTAAATCTAGGAAAATCTATGGATTAAAGGCTGGGAACTGCCGGCAGGCCTTTCAGGCTACATACTCTTCCCCTTTTCCCTTCCTCACTATGTGTCCCTATCAAAGGAAAGGGGAACTAAAGAATGTCATATAAACTGAATTCCTTGAACACCCATCCTCTCCCTGTCTCCCTACTCATTGCCTTTCCACGTCTCTCCTGGACCCACTCACTGTCCCACTCAATGCCTTTACTTGTCCCTCTCACTCTCCGCCTCTGTGAGGAGACCACACTCTGTGGAGTGTTATCCCTTGTCTAATAAACTCTTCTTTTGACTCTACCTTTGGCGTGTGTGTTGAATTCTTTTTACACTCTCTGCCAAAGGATCCTCTTCTTCTCTCAGTGTGGGGCTTGGTCTCCCCACCACTCGGGGAAATTTGCCCTGTCCTGCATTAAAACCAGCAGTCCCTGTCAATCTCTACCCCTTGGCCTCCAATTCTTTACAGGCCTTATCACTCCGCAACATTTCATCATACATTTGTATAATTTTAAAATGGATCATCTGTCTCCCTTATGAGAATATAGTTTCTGTATGGCTGAGGGCTTTGTCTTATTTGTCCTTCTTCCCCAATAGTTAGCACTGTGTCCGACACAGAGGTACTCCATAAATTTTTGTTGTGTGAACCAGAAGTATCTAATATTGGGTAAATGAATTAACTATCTAAATACCGTTATGAAAATTAAGAGAGGTAATGGATGGGAAAGCACTGTAAACTCTAAGGCACAACACAAATGTTTATTTATAACCATTATGATATGTGAGATGCATCAGATCAAAAATAATTTGCTGTGACAAGATTTTCATATAGATCACTTAGGTTTGAAGAGATTAATCCAGGTAAAGAGGCTTGAATATAAATTATTACCTCCCATTTGCAGTGGCACAGATGATTGGACAGTACTATTTTTATTGGAATTGATTTGTAGTCAATATTCACATAGAATTTATTACAGAGTTTTTCTCTAATTATCCTAAGTAAATAACTCAAATCAAAGACTTTGCAGGGAGAGAAAAAAAGAAGGGCTTCTATAAATAAGGCTGGCTCATAAGTGCTACATTCCATTCAAGTGCCATGAACTATTTCCTTTTTGTCAGTGAGAAACCAGCAAAATTATAATTTCCAGTATTTTATGGTCTTGGGAGGATAGTATGTCCTTTTTTTCTTGACTTATTCTCAAGGCCTATTTTTTGTTGTTGTTTTTTGTTTTGTTTGTTGGTTGGTTTTTTTTTTTTTTTTTTATTTCTATTATCCTGGATTGGGGCTTAAACAGCAGTCACAGTTTTAGTGAACTTTACCTCAGTGGGGGCAATGTTGCTGTCTAGATCCAATTCAATAACATTGTGGGCAGTCTTAAGACAGAATAAGGAGAAGCCCAGCCTGGGGAGCTGCCTTGAGCACTCATTTACGAGACTTACTAAAATGTCAATGGAAATAAAATGAGGTGAACAAAGTTTTAGTTTTATAGAATTAATCCAAGTTGAAAATGATATGTTATTCAGCTGTACCACATTTTCTTTGAAAAACTATAGGGGATGAATCCAAAGCCCTCAAAGGACATATGTCAGTAATAACAATCAACAAACTGCAGTCCAAGAAGAAGTAACTGTAGGATTTTATTTGCTAACTGGGATAGAACATACATTCCTTGAGGGCAGGGACCTACTGTTGTTTATAACAGCATTCCTAGCACATAGAGAAGGGCCTGGCCATTGTAGGCACAGAACAGATAATTGTGGAAGGAATATTTGTAATTCAAGCCTAGAATTGAATCGCTCAAGGAAAGGGAAGGATGGTGAGGACACAAGAGGATCCCCTTCTTTTTTCACACGCAGGGCTCATCCTCTCCTCAATAAATATTCAACATTACTAAAGAATATCAGTTTGAAATGACACCAAATCATTCGCCTGGCCAAGGTACCCATAGTTCCATTTAATCTCATTTGTCCAACCCAAATTTATCAATTCCTATAGCTGTCATTTCCTCCATCAACTCCTGTTTAGACATGACAGGCCAACAGCCTAATTTTTCTCCCTTACATAAGTAAAAACATTAATCATTCCATGATGCAAGAGTCTCCAGGTTCAAGGCATGTTTGTAAATATGTGGACATCTTTGTACTTTAGTTTCCCATTTAGCGGAGATGTGTCACTACTTCTCCCATTTCATCTTGGAGCCCTCTGGAGGTTTACTGTGTTACAAGTTGGCCTGATTTTCAAAAGAAACATGCGCCCATGACTTAATGTTCATCATGGTACAATTCTAAAACCAACCATAGAATTCTTAGCCCAAAAGGAAACTAGATATTTATAGATTACAAGAAAACATTTTTTCTCAGTGCAATGCAAGATTATTTTAGATGGTATAGGATGCAATTTTGAGTTTTATTGTTTATGTTAATGTGTGATAAGCCAACAATAGTGCTACACAAAATCTATGTTTACATAGATATTATAGAATTAGAAGCAGAAAAACTTGATGTCCAAACAAAACAAAAATCGTGAAATTGGGAAATGAATGACTGATGTTGGGGAAACAAGCCTGCTTCTTATCTTTGTGGAATAGATGAAATACTCAGAGCTAAATGAAGGGTTAGAGCATCCATGTGCCTGAGATGGTTTAGTGTGAATAAGCCCTATGCACTTCTGCTGAGGGTCAAACCTGAGTTTCTGAGTACAAGCTGCTTTGTGTTGTCATGGTGCCAACTTCGGAAATTGTCTTTTGCCTATTTAAAAAAAAGGTGGAGCTGGAGCTTCTTCAGAATAAAGAGGCTTTGTCTGCAGAAAATTTATAGACAGAGTAACTCATAAGGTAGTGGAAATGTGGAGGAAGAAATACTAAATAAAAAATGTAATTATAAATTACAGATTGTATAAAAGAAAGGGAGGAAGGGAAGAGAAGAAATGGGATGGGAAACAATCATAAAAATGTCTTTGGCATTAGGAAAAGAACCAAATCTACAAATGTAAATGATGTGTAAATAATTCTTATCATGAGCAAACACGCCTAAGAGGATAAAAGATGAGAGATAAAAACGTGTCCTGAAAAAAATGAAGTAAACTTGAGGGAGAAGGATTAAGTGCTAAATCTGCATAGATGAATGCCTTCATGCATATCGAGAGGATCTGCATTCATACATGGATTCACACCCACACATATGTGTTGTACATATGCCAAGGATTTACACACTCACATCTTTTCCATAGATATTGACGTCCATAAATCATGCTCAGTACTTCATGATCTAAATATTTTAAATTTCACAGTGAGTGTGGCTTAATAAGAGATGCTTCCCATTGTAAAGCAATAATTGTAATTCTCAGATGCCCCAAACAAGTGATATTTCCTTGTGGGCATATTATTGCAGTGAAACACAGCCACATCCTAAACTGTAAAACCTGAGCTTGTCGACTTCTCCATTTAGAGCTGTTTCCTAAATATACCTTTTATGCCACACAAACACAGCATGACAGGGCCATCTTAGCACTAAGAGAGTCATTACACACTTGTGTTATACTGTTTTAATTACAAGCTACCCCCTTTTCAGACTTATTTCAATAGATTATTGCCCTGCTGTGTAATAGTGTATAAGGAACCAGCAGTATCTCTTGTTGGTATACTGTGGAAATTAAAATTCTCAATACTACTTCAGTAATTAATTTCCAAAGAGAAACTAGTTTAGTTTAATAAAGAGATTAATGAAACTGTTGTAGAAGATATATTTCTCAGGAGGTGTAGTACATTATTTTCTTGCATTCGATATAATAGAACGATTTCAAAGGACTTAACAAATCTAGCCTCAATCCTGTTTAACTTAGCATAGAAATGCTTTTTAGGGGGTTTAAAAAGGCAGGGCAGACAAACTGGATCAGAACGTCCCTAAAGTACAAGGGGATAGATAAATTCTCCAGCGGCCAAGTTTTCTGGATGGGGAGCTGTTGTGTATCTATACATGTATGGTGAAAAGCAAGTTTAGGAGAAAGAAGTTGGTCATAGGTCAAAGATGAGGTCATGGGAAACTGTATCTGGGTCTTGGGGAGAGATGGGCAGTGTATGAAGCAATATGACCTAAGCTGCTACCACCACCACCACCACTACCAGGGTCAACAGAGAACACTTTTCTTTTACAAAGTACTTTTTACACATATTATAACTTTTATCCTTGACAACATCTCTAGGAGGTAGGTATTACCACCATTCGACTCATTCTGTACATGAGGAAATTCAGATGTAGAGAAATCAGGTAATTTTCCTTATACCACGGCTACTACATTAGATAGTTCAAAACTTATTCCAGCTCCTATATTCTTAAAACATACAACATTCACTTTCTTGAATGCCCAGTCAGGATTTTCCGGGGCATTCCCATACTCTATCAATTATGAAAGAGATCCTGGAGTAAGGATTTACCATGACTGAGGTGGCCTGGGAAGAGTCAATGGGGGTGAGAAAGTGGTTTTTAGTAAGAGAATTAAAAGGTAGAGGAGATAGATGGTGTTACTTAAAACGGGGGATTATGCTCTCTTCACCTACCCCACGGAGTCGCTCCCACAGAGTCATAAAGGGGTAGAGACACAGAGGCATGGTGTGTCGTGAAGAAAAGCCAGTTATCCAAACTATATACATAGCAGTAGATTAACTGAAGGCAGCAACCTTGACTGATGACAACACAAAATCCCAAGAATCTTCCTGGTGCTGACAGAATTAGCCAGTTTATAATTGCAACCAAGTGAGCACAATCAGTAGTGATCTGTGGACCTGGGAGTACTGTGAAGCCAGAATCACCAAGGGCTCACACTTACATATTTTCTCTGCAGCCTTTCTGGACCAGGGTGACTAGAATTATAACTAAGCTCAGAATCCCTCCTCTGAGTTCCCACAGCACTCTGTATCCTGCTGTAACACTTTCCATACTAATCTAATAACTGTTTACAGATTTTATTCTCCCACCAGATTGCATCTTTATATCTTCCATCCCCAGGTCCAAATAAATGACCTGGAACCGTTTAGACAATCAATATTTGAGACAAAAAGGACACAGCGTCTATTATGCTTACAGAAAATGTTACATAATATTTTAAAGAAATTTCATAATACAAGTCTGTGGTGACAGACTTTGCCATGCACTTTAGATATTCTCTGGAGTCCTGGCAAGGAGAATTGTGACATGAGGGCATGCCATCCAGTGAGTTCTCTGCAATGATGTAAATCATGTTATGCTACAATACAACAGTTGAATTTCTAAGAAGCCTTATGTTTTCAAAAATTGGGATAGAAAAGCAATCACTTTTCTAATAGAAAAGGAGATGCTTGCGAGTTCCGGATGCACTAAGCCGTTGTTTCTCTGTTTAGTACATCAAAAATAAAGGCATCTTTACAGATAAAAGTGTATTTGATTACTAACGGCTAAAGCTAAGGCAATTGGCTGGTCAGAATAGAATAAGGCAAATCTTGGTGCTTCTTTGATGACTCTCCAATCTTTCTGCTTGGGCCTTGTTCTTACAGTTCAGCTGTGGCCAAGTTCACCGTCAACAATGGAGAACCAAAGAATGCCAGGCAGAACCCAAGAACTGGGCAGGCAAGCAAAGCATTCTAGGCCTCTCTGTTGTGTTTTCATGCATTAATTTCCTATGAACCTATGCCCAGCTTCCATTGTTATACCCAACAGTGGATCATGGAATATAAATCACATTCCCTAATTAGTCGATCACATTGTGTTCAAATCAAATTTTGACAACTTCTTAGTGTAAAAAGAATGCTTACACCTGGGAAAATTATTGAGACCAGAATGCCACACACATACTGAACTCTGTATTTCATTTCATGTCATTAATGCTCTCCAAAAAATTTAGAGTGCACTTATATAATTTTTACATAAAAATTATATATAAACCATAACTAAATGCAAAGTGGAATGTTTTTATACTTTGTATCACATAAATGAATTCACAAATAAAAAAAAAAGTATCCATCAGATTGTGTGTTCTGTTGGTTTGGAAAAAATGTTGTAACGGCAGGAACAGCTGCGGTGTTTGCCTGGCACACTTGAGCCAACTGGCGGCAAGATTTCTACGAACAAAACCAAGATGTGCCAGACATATCAGCTGCACACCGCCCGTGCATTGAGTATTAGCATATAGTTGGTCTCTTGTGTTCCTAGGGAACTTCTTAAATTTCTTTCTTACATATTACATAGGTTACATATGACATAAATGTGAATACACATATACATACATGCATGTATACATACATATACTTGTACTAAAGTCAAACTGCAATGCAGTCACTTTTAATGTTTATAGTTATTATTAAGTCAATTACTATTGTCAGGTATTTACTCTGTTCCAATCACTGTGTTAATATCCACATGTGGTTGTACATGTTGTGCACGGGTGTATGTGTGTGTATGTGTGTGTATGTGTACCCATTTCTACCTATCTATAAACATTTAATCTATACAATAGCCTTTGAATGGAGATATTATCATCATCATTTTATAGATGAGGCAATCAAGGCTCAGAAAGGTGAAGTAATTTGTTTAAGGTTACACAGCTGTGATCAACTGAGGTGGGATTAACAATCAGAGGTGCTCCATTCCAAAGCCTGGGCGACCAGCCATCACTTTATTCTGCCTGCTTTTTATGGATAGGGACCACATCATATTTATGACTGTACTTCTAATGCTTAGCTTACTGCTTAGGGTAGAAACTAAATTGATGGTTTGTTGAATGTTTGGACAAACATATTAATGAAGGAAGGAAGTCGAGGTGATGTAAACATAGCAAGCAATTTTCACTACTTATTTTGAAATTCTTCCTGTTGGTAGAATATAATAACCAATTATATGTGAGGGTCCATCATTTCTCACACAGCCATGTGGATGAACTAAAAAATAAATCCTGATAATCTAACATTGATGGTGATCCCATTTCTCTTGCTAGTGATGGGGTTAGGGTAGACATTTAACCCGGTCTGGTCAATGAGGCAGAGGGCACATGTGCTGAAAATGAAGGCTTCTAGGAAAGTCCTGACACAAGAGACACAAAGGAAGAAAAAGCTCTTTTCTTTCACCTTAAGCTGCCGTGCTTGCCTGTGACCTGTGGCTGTGCAGCTGTCCTGCACACACGAAGAGAGAACCTGAGAAGAATCCAGCAGACTAGGAATGACAAAGCAGAGAGATAAACAGAACCCGATCCTTGATGTTGGTAAGATGGTGAATTATCCATACCTGGAACTTCCCTCCATCGCCAGGCTTTGTTTTGTGAGATGATACATTTTCTTCATTGTTTATAAGAGTTTGGTTGGGATTTTCTGTTACTTGTTTCCAAAGTCATTCTGTTTAAACAAAGAATGCAGGTCCTGGCTGCACTTTAGAGTTTCACTAGCTCTTACCTCCCCAAATCCCTGATGCTGAGGAGGAAAGTGAGGCTAGAAATACTAGCAGAGAAAGACATTTAAGTAGACAATGAGAACTGGTGCCACGACGATCAAGTGTGAACAACTGCTGGCAGTTGCAACCAGAGCATGAACAGAGAAAGGAAAACTGGCAGAAGGCTCAGCTGAGAGGCAGAGGTGCCTGTATGTCACGAAGGTTACGAAGAGACGCCTCTACTTGAGACCAGAAATGGTAAGT
>NW_011888810.1:519612-523371 GCF_000151845.1 Pteropus vampyrus
CTTGTACTAAAGTCAAACTGCAATGCAGTCACTTTTAATGTTTATAGTTATTATTAAGTCAATTACTATTGTCAGGTATTTACTCTGTTCCAATCACTGTGTTAATATCCACATGTGGTTGTACATGTTGTGCACGGGTGTATGTGTGTGTATGTGTGTGTATGTGTACCCATTTCTACCTATCTATAAACATTTAATCTATACAATAGCCTTTGAATGGAGATATTATCATCATCATTTTATAGATGAGGCAATCAAGGCTCAGAAAGGTGAAGTAATTTGTTTAAGGTTACACAGCTGTGATCAACTGAGGTGGGATTAACAATCAGAGGTGCTCCATTCCAAAGCCTGGGCGACCAGCCATCACTTTATTCTGCCTGCTTTTTATGGATAGGGACCACATCATATTTATGACTGTACTTCTAATGCTTAGCTTACTGCTTAGGGTAGAAACTAAATTGATGGTTTGTTGAATGTTTGGACAAACATATTAATGAAGGAAGGAAGTCGAGGTGATGTAAACATAGCAAGCAATTTTCACTACTTATTTTGAAATTCTTCCTGTTGGTAGAATATAATAACCAATTATATGTGAGGGTCCATCATTTCTCACACAGCCATGTGGATGAACTAAAAAATAAATCCTGATAATCTAACATTGATGGTGATCCCATTTCTCTTGCTAGTGATGGGGTTAGGGTAGACATTTAACCCGGTCTGGTCAATGAGGCAGAGGGCACATGTGCTGAAAATGAAGGCTTCTAGGAAAGTCCTGACACAAGAGACACAAAGGAAGAAAAAGCTCTTTTCTTTCACCTTAAGCTGCCGTGCTTGCCTGTGACCTGTGGCTGTGCAGCTGTCCTGCACACACGAAGAGAGAACCTGAGAAGAATCCAGCAGACTAGGAATGACAAAGCAGAGAGATAAACAGAACCCGATCCTTGATGTTGGTAAGATGGTGAATTATCCATACCTGGAACTTCCCTCCATCGCCAGGCTTTGTTTTGTGAGATGATACATTTTCTTCATTGTTTATAAGAGTTTGGTTGGGATTTTCTGTTACTTGTTTCCAAAGTCATTCTGTTTAAACAAAGAATGCAGGTCCTGGCTGCACTTTAGAGTTTCACTAGCTCTTACCTCCCCAAATCCCTGATGCTGAGGAGGAAAGTGAGGCTAGAAATACTAGCAGAGAAAGACATTTAAGTAGACAATGAGAACTGGTGCCACGACGATCAAGTGTGAACAACTGCTGGCAGTTGCAACCAGAGCATGAACAGAGAAAGGAAAACTGGCAGAAGGCTCAGCTGAGAGGCAGAGGTGCCTGTATGTCACGAAGGTTACGAAGAGACGCCTCTACTTGAGACCAGAAATGGTAAGTAAAGAGTGAGAAGCGCTTTGAGATGGGTGAGATGAGAGGACTTGAGGAGAGAGTGTACCTCATCAGCTGCCACGGATGAGGTGAAAGGCAACCACAGTCTGTGATGTTTGTGGTGCTGTGGACTTGAACTTCCACATGAGAGTAACTGGCTTACTGCCCGCTATATAATTTCCCCTTATTTAGGCTTCTTCACTTTGAGTTAAGAGGCTTGGTAAAAAGCAAAGTCTGCCTTTCCAGTCTTTTAGGTGTTTCCAGGAGTGTCAAGAGGAGAGATCATGCCAGCAGAAGCCAATCTCTGGGAAGGGAGTGACCGGGGAACATGTAGATGAACACACTGACATGGCCATTGTAATCAGACTATGGAGCTGCCATTAAGTGATGCATTCAATTTAAAAAATATTCTATATTATGGCCAAACCATAGCCTGAAGATTGCATTTGAAGGGGACTATTTTTCCACACCCAACTATCTAGTGGAGAGTGTCTAAGAAGGAGTAAAGACCCTTCACATGAGGAATGTTTAAAGAATCTGACCTCAAATATCTATGATTCATAATATAGAATGGCCGGTAGATCTGTTTTCTCAAGAGCGAAGAACCAGGAGGAAATAGATATTTTCTAAAAGGCTGATTCGAGCTCAGTACAATGCAGTTTCCTAATAGCCTGATCTTCTGAAAATGAAAGGTTGCTGTTACGTACTCACTGATCATTGGAAATGCTCTAAATGTTTCCAAAGAAAATGGTCAACCACCCTGAGCAAGAGAATGCTATATTCAGAAAGTTGAAATAGTTAATTTCTGTAATTATGTCCCACCTGAGACTTTATGTAAACGTCTATACCACAGAATTCATAGGAACACATGCTAAGTCTCTTTAGGCGACACGGCTTCTGTTTTTCTGGTGTAATCATACTCAGTTCACCCATCTTTTCCCTCTTTAGTTAGCTATGTTTATTTGTTATGACATATTCATTTATTTAACAAAATGTTATTGCATATCAGGCAGTATGCCAAGAGATAAGACTACCAAGTTTAAAAGAATGTACCTCTATTTTCTACTACTCACTCAGTCTTAGGACAAACAACAGTATCAATTTGGCTGATTGGTTTGAGATATAATTACACTAAAGCCTAATGAACTTAGACTGTTAATTAGCAAAAATTTTACTCAATAGATAGTCCAAGTAAGCAACATAAAAGCGATGGGAGGAGGCTTTTAAAACCCCCTATCGAAAATCACCCCGAATATTTTAGAAACATCTGCAAAAGAAAACCTGTTGATATTTTTGAGTTATTCCAGTTCTTTTTTAATAGTCCAGCTCATGAATTTTTTTAGGAAACCTTTCCCATTAAATATTATGATTTTTTTCATCTTTATTTATACTTTTTCCTGCTTCAGATTTCTTTTTAAAATTTTGATAGTTCTTCCTGAGGTAAAGATAGTGCACTCCTGTGAGAACATTTCCCAGGGTCTTCAAGACAATCTAGGTCTTTTAACGTGCAAAACATGTTCATACTTCCCAATGGCTCATGGTATAATTAGAAAAACTCCAGGCTCTTCACCTGGACCATACAATATTTGAAAGAAAGTGAAATGTTCTCTTTTCAAACAAAATGCCTTCCCCAAGTCTACTTTTATGGACAAGCATTTCAGGAGAGACCACACAAGGAGAGGTTCCTCCAGCTCTCAGAGTCTCCCTGCACATCTGATTATGGCACAGCCGTGCAGACTTAATGCCCTCTTCCTCGTGGGTAAATCAGAGAGATGGAGGCTTGTTACCCACCATGAGGTCTGGGGAAATTACACTTAGAGGAGGTCTGAAGCTAAATCTCACACCCAGGTCTCCAGGGGTGCCTTGTGTTACCCCATTATACTCAGTATATACCACTGAATATTAAGAGAATAAGCCAGTGTGTGTCTTCCACTTGGATATTTCAGGAAACTCCATGGCTATTAAACACTTGGTAACTTCTCACCGTGCCAGCATAAAGACAGCTGCACCAGGTAACCTCAGATGCAAAGCCTTTCCACATGTTACCGTTAAATTAAAATCTGGTATGTTGGAGTACGTCCAGAACAGGACAGAACAAATGTGATTAGCAAAGGGGAAATTTGCACATTTGTTATGAGGTTTATAGATTTCTGTTTGAGTGCCTCTACCTACCCCCACCTTTTCTTGCCAGAAAGATGTAAGTGGCTATCTTTCAAAGCTCTAGCAAAGAAGGCAGCCTGTGTTGGAACTAGACAGATCTGGGTCCAAGTTTTGGCCCTGCTACTGTCAGCTTTCTGACCCTGTGACTATTACTTAACTTTCTGTCATCCATAAAATGAGAAAAATAGAGAACATCGCCATCGTCATTCAGGTTTATTGCAGGGTTTCCA
>NW_011888810.1:525086-527281 GCF_000151845.1 Pteropus vampyrus
GCTCTTTGCCAAGAGTTGTCTCAAGAAAGAGCCATTCGAGATGGCTGAGTAGGTAAACTCTGTGCTTGCCTCCTCTCACAACCATATCAAAATTACAACCAAACTACAGAATAGCCATTATTGGGAGTTGCCTGAAGTTTGGCTGAACAGAAGTCCTACAACTGGGGACACACAGAAGAGGCCACTTCATGACTGGTAGGAGGGGCAGAGATGTGAAATGGGCTTGTCCCACACCTGCGTGTGGTGATGGAGAATCAGGAAAAAATATCTCAGCAGTGAAGGTCCCCCTGGAAGAGTGAGGGGGTCCCAGCTCCATACCGGGCTCCCCAGCCCAGGGTTCCACTGCCAGAAAGAGAAGTCCCCATAACTTCTGGCTGTGAACACCAGTGGAAATGAAGGGCAGAGGGAGTCATAGACTTCCCTCTTAAGGGGCCCATGTGGACTTACTCACTGATGGACTCACTTGCTCTGAGCTCTAGCACTAGGGCAGCAGCTTGAAAGGCACCAGGGACACACAGGGAGGAACTGAGTTGTCTGGCTTTGGGGTGAGGGCTGGAGGGGCAGCCTTCTCCAGACAGAAGTGCTGGTAGAGGGCATGTTCCTTTGCTGAGCTTTCCATTGCCTGGCTTGAAGATGCAAGCAGCCAACATATATGAGTCTCCATCAACCTAGTTAACAATGATTGCTCCACCCTGTGATTCCTTGTGACCCCACCCCTCCCAAAATGCAGACCCACCCAAGCCTTGTCCAGTGGATTTTCCATACAAATGGCCTCTCTTGGCTCATACTGCAGACATTCCTGAAATTTCTCAAAGGTTCACAAAACCTAAATAAGCAGTATGCCCCGTACCTCTTGCTGAGCAGCCCCAAGCCTGGCACTAGTGTCAGCCAGCTTCAATTTGTGGCTTGGTCTCTCAAGGCACTCCCAAACCCAGCTTGGGTGGCAGCCACATGCAAATTGCATGCTGGCTCATGCCAAGTGGCCCCAGGCAGGGCATGGGCTGCAGCTGAACTTGGCCTGCATCAGGGCCCCTCCCAGGAGGCCCTGGCCTACATGCCCGGTAGCTGGCTTTGGTCTGAGCTGGAGCATCACCAGGGTCACACGTGAGAATGACACATCAAAAGGGCAGGCATGGCAGGCACTAGAATCCTGCTAAAATGAATCCGCTCTATAGGGTCAGTCCCTGCACAACAGCTCCTCCACTGGTCACAGCCAGTCATCACAACCAATCAGCCCAAGGGTCATACCCTCCCACTGATGAGCAAATGGCAACCAAGGCTCAACTACAACAGGAGGGCACACACAACCCTTATAAGGGACATACTTGGAGTACCCGGCTCAGGTGACCAGGGAAGACTGTGCCACTGGGACCCACAGCACACCTACTATATAAGGTCACTCTATTAAGATGGGGAGACATAACAGTCTTACCTAATACATAGAAACTAACACAAGTAGGCAGCCAAAAACGGGAAGACAAATGAAAGAACAGAACAAAGCTCCAGAAAACAACTAAACAAAATGGAGACAAGCAATTTACCAGATGCAGAGTTCGAAACACTTGTTATGAGGATGCTCAATGAACTTAGGGGAATAGTAGATGGACTCAGTGAGAACTTGAACAAAGAGATAGAAAACATAAAAAGAACCATTCAGAAATGAAGAATACAATAACAGAAATGAAAAATACCTTATGAGGAATTAACAGTAGGTTACACGAAGCAGAGGATCAAATCAGTGATTTAGAAGGTTGCAGAAATCACCCAATTGGAACAGCAACAAGAAAAAAAAATCAAAAAAAAAAAAAGAGGATAGTTTAAGGGGCCTCTGGGACAACATCAAGCGTACCAACATTCATGTCACAGGGGTACCAGAAGGAGAAGAGAGAGAGCAAGGAATTGAAAACCTATTTCAAGAAATAATGACTGAAAATTTCCCTAACCTGGTGAAGGAAATAGACATACAACACCAAGAAGCTCAGAGAGTTCCAAACAAGATGAATCCAAAGGGGCCCACACCAAGACACATCATAACTAAAATGCCAAAGGTTAAAGATAAAGAGAATCTTAAAAGTGGCAAGAGAAAAAGCAATTAGTTACCTACAAGAGAGCTCCCATAAGACTGTCAGCTGATTTTTCAGCAGAAACTTTGCAAGACAGAAGGGATTGGCAGGAAATATAAAAATGATGAAAAG
>NW_011888810.1:527331-528621 GCF_000151845.1 Pteropus vampyrus
AGCAATTAGTTACCTACAAGAGAGCTCCCATAAGACTGTCAGCTGATTTTTCAGCAGAAACTTTGCAAGACAGAAGGGATTGGCAGGAAATATAAAAATGATGAAAAGCAAGGACCTATCCAGCAAAGCTATCATTTAGAATCTAAGAAAAGATAAAGAGCTTCCCAGACAAGAAAAAGCTATAGGAGTTCATCATCGCCAAGCCAGTATTATAGAAAACGTTAGAGGGACTTCTTTAAGAAGACAAAAAGATTAAAAAATAGGAGTAAGATGGCAATAACTACATATCTAGGAACAATTACTTTCAATATAAATAGATTAAATGTTCCAATCAAAAGACAGAGTGGCTAAATGGATGAGAAAACAAGACTGTTATATAAACTGTCTACAAGAGACTCACTTCAGATTGAAAGACACACAGACCAAAAGTAAAGGTATGAAAAAAGATGTTTTATGAAAATGGAAACAAACAAAAAAGCTGGAGCAGCAGTACTTATACCAGACAAAATAGACTTTAAAACAGAGGTTATAAAAAGAGAAAAAGAAGGACCTAGTTATCCCACTTCTGAGTATTTATCTGAAGAAACTCGAAACACTGCTTTGAAGGGACATGTCAATCCATATATTCATTGCAATATTATTTATAATAGCCAAGATATGGAGGCATCTTTATGTCTTTTGGCTTCTTGGGTGTCCATCAATGGACGAGTGGATAAAGAAGAGGTGGTATATATATACATATATACACACACACACACACACACACACACACACACACACACACACACAATGGTATATTACTCAGCCATAAAAAGAATGAAACTTTGCCATCTGCAACAACATGTATGGACCTAGAGGGTATTGGGCTGAGTGGAATAAGTCAAGCAGAGAAAGACAAATGTCATATGTGGAATCTAGAGAACAGGATAAACAAACAACAGAAACAATAGATACAGAGAGCATTTTGATGGTTTTAAGACTGGGGGGTGAAGGGAGGAGGGGATTTGAGAGGTACAAATTGGAAGTTACAAAATAGTCATGGGGATATAGAGTATAATATAAGGAATATATTTAATAGTATTGTAATAACTATGTATGGTGTCAGATGGGTACTAGATTTGTAAGTTATATAAATATCTAATCACTGAGTTGTACACCTGAAACTAATATAATACTGTATGTCATCTATATATATGTGTGTGTATATAGAAATATATATGTGTATATATGTGTATATATATATATGTACACACATACATATATGTGTGTATATATATATAGATGAGCCAT
>NW_011888810.1:530301-550651 GCF_000151845.1 Pteropus vampyrus
GTGTGTGTGTGTGTGTGTGTTTTGATAGACTTCAGCAATACTGCTATAGAGCTATGCTCTTCAGCTAAATCAATGTCTTCACTCATCTTAATGAACATTATTAGTTCAATTCATTGCCTAAATCAAAAATAGCCCCCAAACAACCACCAATTTGTGCTTGGTTATAAAGGCCCAGTTTAATTTATCATTTCACACATTTAATCAAAAGTAGCAATAATGAAACTTGAAAATGACCAGCTTTGCTGGTGTGTGGTCCCACTGGGGTTCATCTTCCTAACAGATGGTACTTTCCTACAGAGGTGCCTTCTCCGGACAGGTTTCCTCTTGTAAACGTCTTACATCATGGACCCCACATGGGAGAACTGGGACAGATGGAGACAAAGAATTAAACCTAAAAGCTAAACGAGGTAGGGAAGGAGAGACCAATGTTCTTGAACCTTGGCCTTTGGGATTAGCTTGAATGGTCTTTATATTTATTTCACTTTTAGTAAAAATAGATACAGATGAATTCCACTTAAGTGACAGCTATATGGGGCTTCTTTGAATTTGTCACACTGTCACTTTCCCTCCTCTTAACCTTATGTACATTCTGTCCCTTTATCCATGAAACACCACTTTCTTCATCTGGCTAACTCCTGCTCACCCTCGAGTAAGAAGGATCAAATGCCACTTCTTTAGGAAAGCCTCCCTCTACCCCTAGACTCGATTAAGACCTCATTCTGCATTCCTGTGGTGCCCTGTCCTTTCCTTTCAATAACACTCATCACTATTCCTTGTTCAATGTTTGCCTCCTTACCAGATAATGAGCTCCAGGGGCAACTACCTTTGTCTACTGTTCCCCACAACACATAAGTATACAGGACCCAAGAGCAGTAAGCATCTGCAGGAGAGAGGGAAAGTTAAGGAGCATGAAATACATCGGAGCCTATCACAGATTCCCAAGGGCAAGGTCAGGCTGCAGATCTCTGAGGGGCTCAGGAGGGACTGGGAACTGCGTGAGGGCAGGGGCCATATCTTCTAGATTGCATCTGCCTAGGAATTTTTTAAAAATGTTTCGAAACATTATCTCTAATGTCCTTTTGGTCTCGAAGGGCTCTGAGTTGGCAATAAATACTTAAAATAAAATCATCATTGGGCCCTGATGATCTCAGAGCATCAATTCTTCGTAAATACTTAATTTAAAAAAAACCACTTATGTTGAGCTAATTTATATACCTGTTTAACCCTCAACAGCTCTATGAGGTTAGATCTATGTCAAATCTTTCAAGGTTTGACCATAATCGGGCTGCTAGCTTCTCTTTTCTGATACCTATTATGTGCCAAGCACATTGCAAGGTGTTTAACTGACATCGTCTCATATAATTTTTGAAACAACCTTATGAATTACAAGCCAATATTTTCATTTTACAGGTAAGGAGACAGAGAAACTACATAGTTTGCTCAATCAGAAAGAGGTAGAGTTGGGCTTTGAACTCAGTCCTGGCCATACCATTTTATTACAAATATTAACAATATCTCAACTACGGTTGTCCCAGATTTTCATATTCATCCTGCTATTGGCCCAGGAAAGCAGTCTAGATGCCAAAAAGATGATTTTCAAGGGTTAAATGAGGCATTGCCATCTGGACCAGCACAGCCCTTGCAGAAGGAGCCAAGTTGGAGTACGGTGATAATCAAGTTTGCAAGATGTGTGACTCATTCTTTGCTGGGCATGATGGCAGGGACTTTCTCTTGTGGAGAAAATGCCAAATCACTAAATATGCTCATGAAGGTATTTCTCAACATTTGAGAGGCTTACTTGTCTTTATCTGTGGGATAGCTATGTTCTGCATGCATGTCTAATTTTCTACTGCAAATACAAATACACACCTTACAACCAACTCTAGTTTAAAGTTGGGGGACGGGATAGAGGCCCAGCCTCTTGGGGTATCTCTTCACTTCCCTTTTTAATTTCAAAGCCCACTGTCATGAACACACAGCCCATGCTGAGAAAATCTTAATATGCTTGGACCCGGCACAATTAGTTTCAACGACTGAATCCTCAATCTTTTCCATAGTCGATTTCTTCGATTGTCAGTATTTTTTATTAAAAATAATAGCATGATAGCATGAGGTTTTGTGCATTCCTGCTGCTTCACAAGCCATCTGTCACAGACACCTTGGGCAAAGAAGCTACAAAAAGCATGAGGAGCACTTTGATTAGCTAAAAAAAAAAAAAAAAAAAAAAAAAAGCTGGCCTCTTGCTTTTGGGCAGATGAATTTTAGCATGTCACCCAGCATTTTTTCTTACTAGGGACGTTTTTACAAGGAATTTAATTGATCCTATTAGACTCGGTATAGGAATCAGTTATCTTTATAGTTATACTCAGCCAATAAGAGAAGCTGGGTGAGTCACTTTTAATGCTGGCCTCAAATTGGAAGAAGCACAAAGAAGCTAAGCAAAATCCTGGAGAATTATTGAACAGATTCAAGGTTTGGGTTTTTTAAAAAATTATTTATACCCTACATCAATTCATGCTGGATCTGAGGTAGCTTGCACAACTAATCACAATAATGTGGAATTTCAAATAGATGAAAAGAAGAATCAGAAAAAAGAACAGGAAGATAGACATTGCATGCCATCCGCAGACATAGTGCTATGTCTGAATCACAAATTTGACCTTGTGTGTCTTGTCGGCCAAAGTAAAAAGGAAAATATGGCCAGTATGTGATACAAATGGCTCACAGGGATGGTGGTGAGGGAGAACACAGGTGCTTTGTCAACTGGATTCCTGACTAGTAGATCATGAAGCTTCCAAGAGGATCCTGGCACCATAAACCCTAGATTCCATTTCGATTAATGACTAAATACTAGATGCCAGGTAGTGAGTGGCCTCAGTGGGCTGGCTCTCCATCCACAGATTGATTCTGAGCAGAATGTTATTACCACAAAAGTTTGGGAGAGTTAGATGCCATTATATCTATATGCATTGTACATATCCATGTGTATGGATGTATTACAAAGTACACGGTGCCCTAACAGTTTCTTAAAATGATAATCTATTACGAAGTTGTACCTGTGCATGTGCATAGGTGGTTGTATATACATAATGACACGTCTATGTGTAAATACAATAATAGCAATAGCTAACGTGTAGGGTACTTATTGAGTACCCAGCTCTGTTCTATGCATGTCCCATGATCTTAATTAAGGGTATTTGGAGCAGGGCGACAGCCTGTTCTGTCAAACCACAGCAAAGTGGCACTTGAAAGGGCTATGTGGCTTGTAAAGCCCCCTGAAGGGCCAGGTAACCCCTTAGGTTGACAGCTTATCAATGTCACCAGCTCAGCTCTGCTTTCACATTCCCTGACCTGCTTTACGATGAAACTCACAGGTATCCTATAGCTGATAAGCTCGGGTCTCACAACATGACCCCACAGCTCCCTGCCTTGGACACAGGCGGCCTCTTGCTTTGATCAAGGTGATTAATTGGTAAGGACTCCAGGTGGATGAGGCAGTTTTCTAGGGTCACAGTCTCATAACACTCTGAGCTTTAATATGCACAATCCACACAGAAAGGGTCATCATAGGCATAACTACTTAGTCAGACACCCTACCCTAGAGGCACAGATAACAAGTCCCCCTCCCCCTCACCTCCTACAACAAAGTACACTCTCTTAGGAAGCCTTTTACGGAATCGTAAAATAGAAAAAAATCCAGCTTGGAGGATTTTTATGTTACAAAAAGGCAACTTTTAAAAACTGAATTTAAACTTGGTTTGACACTTGTTCCAATTACTTTACTTCCAGGAGGACAACACAATAACAGTTATAGTTTTCACTTTTTTTTTGAATACTTACTCTGTGCCAGGAGCTGGCTAAGGATCTGACATGCATTACCTCAATTCTCCTACTACCATATGTGCTTGGTATAAGAATCAGACCTACTTTAAAAACCAGGATTTGAAGTTCAAATAGTTGAGATCTCCTGCCCAAGAGATGACTGGCATTTGACAACTAGTCCATGAGACTTCTGAGCCCAAGATCTTAGCACAGGACATCTTACCCTGGGCACTGTTGACCTTTGGGATTAGGTAATCAGCTACTGTGGGGGCTGTTCTCTGCATTGCAGGATGTTGAGCAGTATTCCTGTACATATACATTAGATGCCAGTAGCATTCCCTTCTCCATTCATGACAGACCATTAAAAATGTCTCTGGACATTGCCAAATGTCCCCTGGGAGAGTAATCTTCCTGCCCCAGGATGACCCTTAATCAATGTGCTAAAACTTCCTACTATGGCTGAAATGCCAATGGTTACCACGCAGCTACATTGCAAAACTCCTTGTTACATCTGATTTGACCCAACCAAGTCCCCGGTAGTCCTTAGCATAAGAAAGGATTCACTTTAAAGAGTAGGTGGACTCCTAAAATGTTTTCCATAAACACAAGTTTATAATGGTTTTAAGATGATCATCCTTGCTCAGTAAAATCTTATTTTCCCCATTTGCAGTCATTAGGAAGTTATGGCCATGATCACATTAACCATAATATCCTAATAAATACTTGCCTAAAAATGTAGTGAACACATCCATAGATTAAAACTCTCTTCAAATTTTAAAAATGCCACTCATCTCCTAAAATAAAAATATGTGAGGCGGGGAGGCTCATCTTCATGCTCGGCACCAGAGCTTAAAGAAGTAAACGGGGGGATTGCAAAGCTGGGATAATATCAGAGCTTAAGGATCATCCACGGATCGGTCTATACAGCTTGCACCTAGACTCTGAGGGTTTTCCTGGGCATTAGAAAGAGGCTTATCTTCTGAGTCGACACGTTAAATGCTTAAAACGCTCAGCTAGGTGAGGGGAGTGTGCTTTTGTGTGTATCACCGTCTAGCAGCCCCAGCTCTGATGTTCCAGCCAGGCAACTTCCCGAAGTGCCTGATTCTACCACAGAATATACCTGCTGGTCTGATGGAACAAAGCTGTGTGATTGAGAACCTCAACTTTGGAGATGCATATCCTAAAAAGAATTCGGTCTCACCACCTTACCACCTGAATGACTGGACAAATCCTTTAGCCTCTAAGAACCTCAATTTCCTATTATATAAAACAGACTAATGCTAGAATCCATGTTATATTATATATAGGATTCTTACAAGGATTAAATGAGGTCATTCATGTAAAATACTCAACAAGGTGCTGGGTACCTGGTAAAACACTCAAATGAATAGAGCTATTATATTTTTATTAAACTTTTTATTTTGAGATGATTGTAGATTCTCATGCACTTACAAAAAGTATACGGAGAGGTCCTGCATACCCTTTACTCAGTTTCCCCCAAAGGAATTACAAACAGGATATTGACATTGATGTAGTCAAAATATAGAATAGTTTCATTATCAATAGGATCCCTGCTGTGCTATTAATTTTATTATTCTCCAAAGTCAGCAGTGGCTAAATATATTGGGGATGTTTGGCCTGAAGAGAGAGGGGCAAAGAAAGAACATTTACTACACGACAGAGATGAGAAACCAAAATTTTAAAGTCTCTTCCCCCCACTTCAATGCACCTGTTTCAGAAGTCACAGTGAAATCCAAATTACTACATGTTTGCATAACAATGTTACTGATTTTGCAACAAATGACATAAGTCAGTCCCATAACAGTTGATGGAAAAAAAAAGAGTATAGTTTAGAATGTTATTCTATAAATAGACTCCTGAGCATACACAGATGCTGGAAGCATTTCTATACGCTTCGTACCCTCCAGGGCCTCGGCGCGCACTTAGAATGAATCTCAGCTTATAACCTTGAAGACTCTAGATCATCTGGGTCCTACTCACCCCTTGGATTTGTTTGCTAACTAATCCGCCTCCCTTGCTACACTTGCACTTCTCTATTTCTTGACTTTTCCAAGTCTGTGTTGGTCTCAGGACTTCTGCCCTTGTTTTCCTTTAACCAGCCGTGCTCACTGCAGACCTCTGCCTGGCTGGTCCCTTATCAACGCTCCCTTCTCAGCTCACGTGCCTTTCTTGTCAGCCCTATTTGAACAGAGCCCTTGCTCACATGTTTCCCTCTTCCTGTCATGTCACTTCCTTTCACTTTTGTCTAGCCCTCCTCATTCCCTGATATTCTGGTTTTATCGGGCTCCTTATTTATCCTGTTTCTTCCGGCTAGACTACAAATCATGAAAGCGAGAGCTTGCCTGTCTTCTTCATCCTTTTATTCTTAGCACTTGGGACAGTGACTAGTATAAATTAAATGTTCTTTGAATGTTTGTTAAATTAATGAATGAAAAAAATAACAAAGGGAAATCACTTTTTGGATGCCCATTGGTTGTCAATGAGATTTTTCATTTTGATAGTGGCAATTCTAATATTTCTTTATAAAAAAAAAATCTAAACTAGACAGAAGAATTTTATCCTAAAGGTAGAGATAAACCACAGTTACTATCGACCTAACACACTATGAGTTGTTATTTGTCTAAAGGGTTTGCTACTAACCATCTCAGGTAACTGGAGTTACATGGCCTCTCTTGTCTCTTGTCATGTCTCTATTTCAAAGAAACAACTACTTATTTGGTCAATGACAGTGCCGTTTTGGGGGGTTGTTAGCCAAGCATTTATAGAAAGAATCTGGAGTTAAAGTGTTATTCAGTTAACAGATGCACATCTTTTATTGGGAAGTTTTTATCCAAATAGGAAACTGGACCTGCCTCATGAACCCCTTTTGTGGATGATCTCTAACAACAATTTCAAATTTTCCATATGTTTCCATATGTTTCTACATGTTTTAAGAATGCAAAATTTGTAAAGTCTAGTCTGTCACAACTCCCAGTACCATCGCCTTGGAATGGACATCATTCAGAGACAGAGATATCTCTGAGACAAATACCCGTGACCGGGTTCCTACTGCAAATCCACTTAGATGACATGGACCTGTTCATGGGTGTGTGCTGTCGAGTCCCGGTTTCTCCTTGTGTTTGTTTGATCCTCTGCCCACTTGCCTCACCTGTAAATTGGCTATAATGATGGCACCTCTCTCATTAGGTTGTTCTGAGGATTAAATGAGATGAATTGGTAAAGCTTTAACAAAATGCTTCAAGCAGAGTAAATTAATGTCATTACTAACTGTACAGAACATTATATAAGTTACGCAGGGGCAGGAGTATGCTGGTAAATGCTTCACAACCAGCTCTTTGAAAAAGTGCAAAAGCCCTGGGTTGTAACATTTAGCCATTCCCATGGCATAAACACTCCTGCCACAGTTGATATCAAGCTACAAACGCTGACCGTGGAGTTGGAAAGAGATTCTAATAATCATCTCAGGAGAGCTGGTGGCTCCAGCACACCAACCGCTGGATTAGAGGGCACAAAAACCTCTTTGCCTGGTCAATAAATCTCAAAAACAGGTTCTGTATGACAGATAACTTGCTAAAGAGAATCAAGTATTGGGAATCATTCGGGGAAGGCTAAGGCCAAGATCCAAGCACAGAACAATTGGGGGTTAGGAGTGAAGCTCTGGAGGACATCTCTGAAGTACCCTGGCTTTGGAACTGCATTTTTTCTCCCACTCAAAACTATTCTTAAAAGATCATACAAGAGATCACAACTTCCAGTCTAGTTCTTGAGGAGAAAGAAATGGATGAGAGATTATGAACTCAAAGAATGAACATTAGCAGATTCTCTGCTAGAAGTAAAGGCACAAGATAAATGTTGAGTTCCGTTTTGGGATACTTCCAGGGGAAGATGGCAAAAGTTCATTTGGGGATGACATACATGGACAGTTGACAACACTAGATTTTAGAAGAGAGTTCTGGGCTGGACAGGGAAAGTCTCTGCATAGAGTGATGGGTTAAGCAAACTTTGGGTTTGGTTAAGACTAGAAGGAACAGAAATGTAAAATAAAATAAAGGGAAGAAACTTGGAGAAGAGTTCATTTAAGATTAGAAGGAGAGAAGTTCATGAGTGCTTTTAGGGAAAAATTCAAAGAGACAGAAAGGCTAGTCTGAAAAGTTATTGTCATAGAATCCAAGAGAAAAGAGATTTGCTACATCGTAGAAATTCTCTTGGTCGACCGACCTGCTGATGATGCTTTAGCCTTAATTTTATTTGAAGTTATTAACCTTGTGAAGTAATCTTTAGTGTGATGCAGTTATACCTGCATGTAACAGTACTTCCTCTTGGTGATGTGTTGCTGTAGATAGAGGTGAGGTCTTCGATAAGCTCCCAAGAGCACAGGAAAGGCTGTGTACGACAGCAAGTACACATCCCCGAGAAGAACACGGCCCAAGAGTTTAGAATTTTTATTTCTCCCTTCTTCTCTCTCCTTCTCACCCTCATACACACATGCACACTGTTCTCTCCCTTCCTGATCTCGTTCTGTCCTCTTCTTGTAGCTCTCCCTTCTTGACCCTGCTGATGGCAGCGATCTGGGGCTGTGAGTGGAACAGAGCCAGGGACTTCTCATAGGGCTCAGTACCTGCCCCCATCTCATTAACACTCCTCATCGGGAGGGCCTCTCAAATGAAAAACATCAATCTTCCTCTCTAATTCATCTTGTCTTCTCACCCTCCCTTTCTATTCCTTCTACCTAACAGCCTGGTGTCCCCTCGACTTCTGAAATGGAACTGTGGAGCAGCAGAACAAAGGACCCAAATCCACAGGTGACATTTAAAGAGCAGCAGCTCTCTCTAAGAATCATCTGTCCTTCGGAAGTGTATTTTATTGTTTTCCATGCCAGGGACTGCATTTAGGCTTCTTGATGTCAGGATTTGATATATTGAAGCATTGTTTGATTTGCTCATTGATAGGATTTAGAATTATGGGTGGGAAGGATACCATAAATGACAAAAGCCAATTCTTGTATCTTGGATTAAATTTAAAATAAACCAAATAGTTAAAAACGATAAGGTAATAATTTCTCAATTTTTTCCCAAGCTTCATGCAAAATCCAAAAGTAAACCCAGGGGAAAACAAACAACAGGCCATATATTTAAAGGTAATTTAAAGCAGGGTGGTGGGGGGATGATATCCAAAATCTGAATCATATACATGTTTAACAAGTCTTTTATGGAAAGTATGCAAAATACTGTCTATTTTTTTTTTTTAAATGTAAAAATGATGACAGCATGGGCTGCATCCTCGAGATGTCCAGAACGTAACAGAAAGGCGAGTAACTGGACCATGACACAAGAGTCGGGTATGTGCCACAGTGAAGCACATACAAAGCTGGACCCTCGTTAAATAAACTCTAGTCCAGATACTTAAATAAAAGCTTATTCTAAAATCTCGATTGTAACAATAAATGAGAAATAATTTAGGTTTAGGCCAAAAAACATTTTGGTGATATAAAAAAACAAGAATTAGATTAGGTTTTTAATGTGCTGAAAATACATTTAAACTATATGTCAAAGCTCAAGATCTAACCCCGGTTAATGTCCCTTGCATGGAGAAACAATGTGAATTGATGTTTCAAATAAAAAAGCCAATTATTTAGTTAACAGATGATCCTTGATTATAGGCTTGTAGAGACCACAACTAATAATTCTAAGTCCAAATGGGTTTCTCGAGTTTTACATTCCAAGGAGGCCAGCTCAGCCTCAACGCATTTCTCTCATAGTACCTCTGATCAAAGTCAGGCGTTACTTAAATTAACAATTATCTGTCCGTGCTGAAATGTCTTCTCCTGCCACGGATTTCTCCAGTGTTTGAACTTAAATTTAACGGGACCGATGTCACCTTCTCACCGCAACTTCTTGTAGTTGTTTCCTACAGAGCAAAAGTCTTCTAAGACGCTCTTTTGGAAGAGGATGGGGGTTATCCCTCATCAAGTAAGTCTAGACTACTAGAAGCCGGAGGTTAAGAAACCAGCTTAACTCTGGTCAATTCAGGTTTTTCATACTTGATTCTGTCTGTCATTTATATATGTATCTAACTATGGCAATGTATGCAGAAAAGAGCTAACACAGCAGGGCAGAGTCAGCTGTCCACAAGAAGGGCTGCTTCCAAGTTGGGCTCTTGGCACACATCTGGGAACCTGGATTTGGGGAGGGTTCCCACTATTCCCTAACTCTGAGAGTGACTCACTGTGCCTAATCTGTTTGTACAAAAAATGTATGTTTTATGCTGAACGCCCGCTTTCTTTCTGGAAGTCTGGAATTTTGTTACATACCAGCCAGAGGGTGCCTAGGTGACTTGCCCCCAATAAAAACATCGGGCACTGAGTCTCTAATAAGTTTCCAGATAGACATTTCACATGTTGTCACAACAAATTGTTGGGAGAATTAAGCATGTCCTGTGTGAGACTCCTTTAGGAAAGGACCCTTGGGAGCTCGCACCCGGTTTTCTCCACACTTCACCCCATGCGGCTTTTTCATGTGCTGATTCCGCTTAGCATCCTTTCACTCTAATAAATCTTAGCCGTGAGTACGACTGTGTGCTGAGTCCATGAATTCTTCCAGAGCATTACCAAAACTGGGGACCCCTGACACGCATAGCATCCATCAACATTTGGCCAGAAATAGTGTTCTGAGAACACTTAGGGAAACACTGCTCAATAGCATAATTAAGAGAATGTATATAAGACACAGAGCCCAGCTACTGGCAGATACGATGGGCCCTATAAATAATAGTCATTAATATTGTTACTCCAACATTCTTATTAATAATAAAATTCTGAAAAAAATAGGAATCTTCCTTGCCATACCTTTGAATATTAGCAGTGTACTCTGTACACTGCTTCACACATAGTAACCACTCACTAGATGTTTGTTAAATGAATTATTGGGCCTTTATTTACAAAGTGCTGTGCCAACACAATAAAGGCCATTTGAAGCGTGCTGTCTCAGGCCTCTCGGAGCTCACAAATCTAAAACAAATACTATCAGTAAAGACAGAGCTGTGGATGAAAACACAGACTGAAACTTGGTAATAAAAAACAAATGGATGCAGATAAACACAGTGGTCAATACACTCTCGCTAAGCGGAAAGATGGGCACTTATGTATGTTTCTAATTTTGAATGCAGACATTGGATGTGCTTTAGAATTCTCCATTTCTGTAGATGTGAATTAGGTGGTCCCATGAAAGCTTTTTCTATAAAGCTAATAAACCCACATGGGAGAAGGCTTAATAGCTAATGAAGTAGAACACACTTAAAATGGTGATGACACACTTCCAGAAAAAAAAAAAAATCTAAATCTAAGCCAGTTGGATAAATTGTTTATATGATATATTTCTTGTTCCAGTAAAATTTCATTTTTACTGAGGCTAAGATCTTATGCATGAACTAACCATAAGTAAATGACCGTGTATTCCAGCTTGCCCAGGACGAGGCTCCGCCAACTACTAACCATATCTTGGATAAGCTGCTTAACTTCTTGGTGCCTCAGTTTCCTCGAAAGTCAAATGAAGGTACTAACAGTACCTACCTCACTGGGTTCTTATAAAGAGTGAGAAAAGCTATCTGAATAGTATCTGGTACAAAGTACAAGCTTAAAACTACTGTTTTTGAGGGTATTTGCATGTGAGCCAGGGAAGGTGAGAAAGCAACTTAGCCAGGAAAAAGTACGCAAGTGGCATGTGTGTCTGTCTCCCATGGAAGATGGTGTCACTTGGTTATGCTTCTCTTTCCTGTTGATCCGGAGGCAGCCTCAGAATCTTCTTCTACATACCTCTCTGTTTTGGACTGAATTGTGTCCCCTTTAAATTCATACGTTAAGTGAGGTCTTACGGGGTGGGGCCCTAATCTCATATGACTGGTGTCCTTACAAAAAGAGGAAGACATCAAGGATGTGCGCATAGAGAAGAGGCCATGAGAGGACTTAGCAAGAAGAAGGTCGTCTATTAACCAAGGAGAGAGAAAGAAACCAAAAGAAACTAAACATGCAGATCCCTTGATCTTGGACTTCTAGCTTCCAGAGCTGTGAGGAAAAAATGTGGTTTAAGCCCCTGGTCTATGCTATTTTGTTATGGTAGCTTGAACTGACTAGAATAGTCTCCAAGAAGACAATCCCCTAAAACAAGCACTTCCTGGGAATTCTCCCAAGGTTGGTACTGTCCCTAGGACAGAGACTTCTGCCTGTTCAATGAAGATCTTTTGTCACTCATCTAACTTCCTAAAGCCACTGTGGATCTTGTGACTGACACTGGTTGGCTCAGTCTGCCTGGGCATCTACATCACCCTATAAATTCAGCCCATCCTGACTGGACCATTTGCCCTCTCCAAACACATCTGATTTAGAAAATCTTGGTTTGGGTTTACATTGGCTGCAAATCAGAAATTTTGGAAAGAGTCCTTTAGCAACGGAAGATGAGCAACCTGTTTTTCTAATGGCTTCTCCATATGGCATGGGATTCTTCTGGGTACCCATCCTCCCTAATCATCCCCATCTCAGTAAACTGCCTAAACTGCATAAACTGCCTCAGCAAAATGCCTTTCTTTTTGGCTCAAGACAAAAATCTCCTAATCCCCATCAATGCTTCTTTCTTTCACAGCATACATTTAATCCAGTAGCAAATCCTGTGGCCTCTTCTTTCAGGACATATCTCACATCCAATCCCCTCTTATCTCCTCCATCTTGGCCATTTTAATCCACCTGGTTTAACACTATATCCTCCTTCCTGGCACTCTGCATCCACTACAATCCCCTCCAGCCTACTTCTCTCAGCCTTGCCAGAATTCCTGGTCAAAGACAGGTCAGACTGCATCCTGCCTCTGCTTAAAACCTTCAGTGCTTCCCATTTCACTCAGAAGCCAGAGCTTATACAAAGGCCTATACGGTCCTGCATGATCTGCCTCCTCCCTCTCCAATCTTCCTTAAACATATCAAGCTCACATCTACCCCAGGGTCTTTGCACTTGCTACCAGGGCTCTTAAGAAGGAGTCCAGGCCCTGGGAGAAAAAAAAAAAAACTGGGGTACCCCAACAGAAGCAGACTGGTAAAAATCTTTCTATAGGATTTTCCCCGAGCTGCTTCCCAGACTGTAGAACCCTGTCTTTTGTAATACTCTCTGCCCCCAACCTGTCTGGCTGTCTACCCTGCCGATATCTGCATAGCTCACATCCTTCCCTTTCATCAGGTCTCTGCTCAAATGAGCTCTCTTCACAGAGGCCAGCCAAGACCATCATGTATAAAATATGATATTGCTCAACCCCTGCCTTCTCCATCCTTCTCGCCTTGTTTAATTTTAGTCATGGGCATTTATCATCACCTGCCTGCTCTCTTGCTGTAAGTTCCCTGAAAGCAGGAACTCTGGGCCATTGCTTAGTGCCTCAAAGAGTACCTCACAGGTAGTAGGAGCTGAATAGTCATCTGTTGAATTAACGAGTATATGAACAAGTGAATGAGTGGGGCAGGTGGAAAAGATAAGCTTCACTTCTAATAAACTAAGTCACAGGTAGTAGACTGACTGGAATTATGACATACCTTTTTTTTCTTTTTGACATGCTGGGAACCCCAGAACCTCTGGCTAACTCTAAGCTGCTGAGGGTTAGCCAGCATGATGCCCCAAGCTTGATGGGTCACAAAATAAGACCATCCTGAGGTCATAATGTTAGAGAGAGGCATGTAAATCTTACCATGACAAGTGGATCTTTTGCAGATTAAAAAAATATTAATTACTTTTGGTATATAGTCTGTGTTTAGAAAAGGCTTTCCCTTTTCCCCTGGTGCATCGGTGGCAAAGCAGCCAGGCGGTAAAGCGCTAACTTAATTTTCTCCTCCCATTCATCTTTTTTATTTCCAACTTGAGAAGCTAACCCTGCTGCTCTCCCTCTGCAATGATAACTTATAACTGAACTACTGCTGATCTCTCACGTTAATGAAACTTCACTCTATTTCTCTTAAGAATGACATGGGCAGGGTGGTTTAACAGCCAGTGTGACAAGACAGGTACTGTATTTAGAGTGGGAAGTGAAGTATTAGCCCCTAGGCCAGCACTGATTGTTGGCTTCTTAATCTTTCCTTGAGAAAGCAACTGAGATGCTAGCAATAGCACACACAAGGCATTTTGCAATGGCTGATTCATCTCTCAGAATAAATGATTCACTCCAAGCCCCAACTCTACTCTTAGCCCAAAGGAGAGGATGACAGGATGCACATGTTCTTTACAGCTAAAGTTAAAACAAAAGAACACTGTCTTCCTTTATCTATGCTGGATCTATTTCTCTATGACATAGAGGCAACTTTATATAAGAAGAAGAAAGCATTCAAAAGGGGATATTCAGTGCCTAAAACCACAAATCAAGATTGGTTGACTAAACAGTGTCTGAAAGATGTCACTCAACCAGAACCTTCAGGATGCTGAGACGACAGAGCCCAAGGTCTTCTCTGCTAGCCTAGGACAGAATCTACCTAGAACCAACCCAGGCAAGAAGATCACTATGGAGATAGAAACCCATTCACACACTCGTGTGCTTTCTCTAGGATTTCAACTCCTATGGAAATCCTATCTCAACAAAAAACAGACAAGCTCAAACTTAATGGACCAGCTTATGAGAAAAAAATGAGACCCACTCTTCATTCTCCAGGTGGGGATAAACTTCGTAACCAGGATTCCAAGGGGAGGGACCACAGTGCACGAGCAAGCTGATGGACTCTGACAGGGAACACATGGGAAGAAATTCCCAGTCCTCTGCCTCTGATTCTACAGCCCCAAGTTGTATAGTTACTTTGACTCTCTAAGCCTCATTTCTTTAAAGCACCACCATGTAAAGCATAGATGAATTACCAGTATCAAAAAGCACACTTAATGTTTATTGAAGCACTTATTAAATGCCCAGCTCTGTGCACATAACATGTAATACCCCATTTCATCTTAACAGCTCTAAGAAGTAGCTCCTCACATTTCTCCGTTTTTATAGATGTGGAAACTATAGCTCACAGATTAAACAACTTGCCCCAAATTACTTAGCCAGTGAGAGGTAAAGTGAATATTCAAACATAGACCCATATGATGCTAAAGATGACACTTATCCATGACTTCTGAGAACTGCACTTTCCAAAACAATAGCCACCAACCATGTGAGTATTTAAATTAAATTTAATAAAATTGAATTTAAAAAATTCTGTTTCATAGTTGCACTAACCACAGTTCCAGTGCTCAATAGCCACTGTATTGGACTACCTCATATTGGATAGTACCCATATAATACATTTCCATCACTGCAGAAAGTTCTATTGGATCACACTGGTCTAGACTTTCTCCAATGCATAAAGTGCCTGACTTTTAGTAGGCATTAATAAATGTGAGGTTTAACAATGTCAGAATAGAATTGGGATTATTCCTCAGACTAGCTCCACTAAGCTAGGTCACAGCAGGTGATCCGGGTCATGGGAAAGCTAAAGATTATGCAATTTGGGGGTCCTCTTTAACCAGGATAATAAAAGGCACAATATAAAATTGCAAGCAGGTTTTCAGGGTCCCGAATGGCCAGCTTCCTTAGTTTCTAGTCATTTGCTTCTGCCTCAGGAGAGCAACATAAGCATGAGTCACCAGGCTATGGTCATGAACACATCATCATGGCGTAGGGTCCTGGTCCGCTTTCTGTTGAGGTGGGCAGACACTGCTCTTCTGCCTTCCCTCAGTGGTTACCCTTTTGTACTGAACCCCTCTCTCTCTGAGCTATAATTTCCTCAGAATGTTGTCAGGTGTGGATGAGTCTCCCATGCTGCCATGGACAATGTGCAGGACACCTTCCTTGGTTCCCCACAACTCCCTCTGCCCTGCTCGCTCCCTCATCCTTACTCCTGGGTTTTCCTGTCCTGTCTCTCTCACCTCCTTCACTATTTTTTATGATTTGTAAAAAAATTGAGGTTAAATTTACATAACATAAAATTAACCATTGTAAAGTGAACAATTCAGTGGCATTTGGTGCTTCACACTGTGGTGCAACCACCACCACCATCTAGTTCCAAAACGTTTCGTTCATCGCGAAAGAAATCCATATAACCATTAGCAGTCACTCCCCATTCTCTCCACTCCCTCGCCCCCAGCAACCAATCTATTTTCCGTTCTTATGAAATTACCTATTCTACACATCCACGTCAATGTACGCATAAGATATATAATCTTGTGTGTCTGACTTCTTTCGCTTAGCCTACTGTTTTCGAGGTTTATCCACGTTGTAGCATGGATCAACACTTTGCTCCATTTTCTGCCTGGATACTATCCCACCGAATGGATAGAACAGATTTGTTTATCCATTCATCAGGTCGTGGACTCCCTTCCCTCTTGATTAGCTGAAACAACAGGAAGTGGGAAGAATGTAGTCTCCATCACATTAATGAAGGAAGTCAAGGCCAAACTCTCTCCGGAAGCATCCTTCCAGAATGGCTGACTATGCAGCATCTCAGAGAGGCTTGTTGGCACTCACTGGGCATGTCTACACTGACCATTTCCTTCTGGTTTCATTAATTGTTTTTTCTCACCAACATTATCTAAAGCATGATTTCTACAATGGGAAATAATTCTCAGAGGAGAATATTGATAAAAGGTTCGGTTTTGAAAAGTGTGGAATATGCTGGCTTAAAGAGCCTTCTCAAATGCAGATCTTTAAAATATCTTTATTGTGTCAAATGTGCACTGTGAATTTTAAAGAAGCAATTATAGTTTTTGATGTTTCCCAAACTTTCTTTGTTTCTAAAATATACCCAAGGGAGCACAGAACTTTGTGTGTGTGTGTGTGTGTGTGTGTGTGTGTGTGTGTGTGTGTGTTGAGGGGCATCTCTCAGTTCTTATTTTTACTCGTAAAGAGTTTGAAAAAGCTATATTAATATATGAATCCTTTTTAGGTCCACGTAATTGGGAAAGGGGTCCACACACTACAGAGACTGGCATGCTGCTGCTGGGTTTAAAATAGGTACATTTGGAATCACAAGTTAAATATCTTAAATATATTTAAATGCAAATTATTTCTGACTTAATCATATAAGCTATATAAAATGTCATGAGCTTAAATTGCTGTTGAAAGGTAACAACTCATAACATAATATAATATCCATTTGGAAAAATACCTAAAGCCTTCAGCACTTCATAGCAAACAGGTTCGAGGATCTCAAAGGCAAAGTCATAAAAAAAAAAAGTATCTTTTAGAATGCACATTTCAGCATATATCCTCAGTATATTTATTAACACTTAAAATATAATCTGCTTAAGTGTGCCATATAGTTGGAAATTGTGTTTCTGAATAATATCTACATAATTTTCAATAAAAATAAACTTGCAGTAGATTATCTAGATTTTAAGGTACCAAAGACAAATGGTCTTTGCTGGAATTAGTTTTCCCTTAGGAGTAATATAATAGAATTTGTCTTTTGCAATGAGAAAATAAAATTTAAAAACATCACACAATAAAAAATGAGCACTGGTGAGCTCTGCTAGAACCATTTTACTGGTTGCTTCTCATAATTAAGGAAGTATCACTAGCCAGCTCTGACATGTCAAGATTCCGCTAAAATGGAGTTCGGTTGGTGAAGACTCGATGTGGTTAGATGGAAGGGCCCCATGTTTGAGCACACAGAGCTCTCAGCAGCCCTACAGGGTGGCTTTTGCCATATTCCCACTTACTCCAGGGTTTCCTACCACAGTACTATTGGCTTTTGAGGGTGGATTATACTTTGTGGTGGGGACTGTCCTGTGAATTGCAGGATATTTAGCAGTGTCCCTGGCCTCTACTCTCTACATGCCAGTAGCACCCTTTCCCCAGCCATGACAACCAAAAATCTCTCCCGACATCACTAACTGTCTCCCGGGGGCCACCGTTACTCCTAATTGAGAGCTACTGGTTGGCAGTGAGCAAACTAAGCATTTAAATGATGTGAGAAAGAGCCAGTATGTGGAGCCTGGGCTCTGCAGGGGGAGGCGGGGAGTAGGTTGCCATTTGGCTCTTTCACCTACCTGCTGAACCCGATTCCTGACATGTTCCCTATGCTTCATTTCTCCAAATGAAAAATGCACAAAAACGATTTCTACCTTCAAGGTTCTAAGGAGTATAAGCTCCTAAGGGGACAGCAAATGTGTTCTGTTCATGCTCAAACCCCTAATGCCTAGAACAGTGTGCTGGCATGCTGGTGGGCACGTAATCTGAAGAGATCATCCAGGAAACGCACTTGATCTGAGCCTGACGCAGTGCACTTCTGCAAAACTTCTATTTTGTAGAAGTTGCACTGGGGCAGGAAGCTAGACTCAGAGCTGCCTGGGTCCAGGGCCTGGGTGCTTCCCTCTAAAATGAAGACTGGTTCAGGGTCAGCACCAGGTGCTGGTACCTGCCAACTTAGGCTGAGTAATCAATGCTCTAATCAGTTGCCCTGCCTCTCCAGTGAACAAGATGGCCTCAGAGTGAGTCACTATTTGGGGCTCATCTTGTGCTTAAGTGATGGATCCAAAGCCACTCTAAGTCTGAGACTGCTCCAGATGAAAATTACAATCAAGTGTTTAAACCATTCGCTGATTCTCACTTCTTCTGAAGAAAATGATCCTCAGGAAACACCAAGATGACACTGAAGAGAAACAAGGAAAATGTGAAAGAGGCCTGGGCATCTGTGCTCTGGTAGGAAAACACATCAGAAATACGAGAAACTATCTCCAGCTCTTAAGAGAGAGCCACTAGGGGTCCACTGAGAGTTACTTCTCCCTCTAGTTATCACCCTATTTGCAGCCAACAGAAGAGGAGAGCCCCTTGCTCACTCTGCTGGCTATGCCATCATCTTCAGGTTCTAGAGCTGGGCGTAGCCAGGGCCACAGTTAAGTTCCATCACTTACCAGCTGTGTGACTGTGCATATCCTGTTCTCTATGCCTCTATTTCCTCATCTATAAAAGGGGATGTGGTGATAGGAATAATGACCCCCAAAGATGTCCACATCCTAATGCCTAGAACTTGTTACTATGTTAGAGCACATGGCAAAGGGGAATTAAGGTTGCGGATGGAATTATGATTGCTGACTTTAAAATAAGGGGGATTATCTGGATTATCCAGGTGGACCCCAGGTTGATCAAAAGTCCTAAAAATGGGACAGGGAATGGGTAGAGAAAACCAGAAAGTTCTCAGTGTCAATGTCAGTGTCAACCAAACATTGCTGGCTTTGAAGATAGAGGAAGAGACCACAAACCAAGGAATGTGGGTGACCTCTAGAAGCTGGAAAGGCGAAAAATTAATTCTCCCCAGAGCCTTCAGGAAGAATCGGCTCTGCCTGCTGATACTAGTGAGACTCGTATTTAACTTCCAATCTCCAGGACTGTAAGATAACAAATTTGTGTTGTCTTAAGGCCTCATTTGTGATAATTTGTTATGGCAGTAATAGGAAACTAATAAAGGTACCTAACTGCATGAGTCATTATAAAGATGAGTGAGATAGTGTATACAAAGGACTGAATATAACCCACATCGCATCACCAATATCACTGTTTTGTCATTGTATTACTCAGAGTAGGAGTCAGCATCAGGTCTAGCCCACAGGCAGGACAGCTCCTCTGGGCGTTCAGGCCTGCACCCAGCTTTCTGAGCAATGCTCCAGAGGGGGAAATGCTGGGAAAGAGAAGCAATGATAACCTTCATCTTGCATGCGACATCTGTAGACATTTCTCACTTCGCAAAGTCTTTTCCAACCACTATTTCATCTACTCAGGAAGCAGTGTGCAGATGAACTCAGGCAGCCCTTTGCCCTTGATCTGGAAATGTGCGTTTGCTGCAAGCCTCTGCGAAAATGCCTCTGGGGAGCCTGTTCCGGAAGGGACTTAGTTCACCTCTTGGCCCGACAGCATTGCCACCACATAAAGGTGACGCACATTTAGTGTTTCGTCTGAAATCTCCGGAAAAGGGAAATTTATAAGCTCCCTTTGGGACTATGATCTCAAAAATGCTTAAAATCACATGGTCAAAGGGCTGCGGAGCTACCAGTGCCTGAGGGACGTGAAAGCCCAGCTAGTCCAGGCATCCGTCTGCTTCTGTAAAGCATCAGGGAGTAAACACTTCTGGCTTTAGGGCCATGCTCTGCTGCAACTCTTCTGTTGTAGCATGGAGATTTCACGATTAAACTCTGCATTAAAACCTCAAAAGGAATAGAAAATGCACTAACAATGAATCGTGAAATGCCAGTCACCCAGTTTTCTGAGTCTTTATGACCAAGCTGGCCAAGACCTCCTCTTCCGATCTACCACCTTTACCTGTGCTATCCCCAAGGAGCCCATGATCAACTGAATGTTTGCCCCAAGCCAGAGGGTATGATGGACTTCAAAAGAGCACAGAGGAGCCTCCTCCTGACTTGTTACTGTCACACATCGTCAACCCTGTCTTAGGTCTCACTAATGCTCTTTGATATGCTAAGCCATCACTTAATGAGGATGCATTCTCTCTGTCTGCTTTCACTTT
>NW_011888810.1:551696-553886 GCF_000151845.1 Pteropus vampyrus
TCTCACTTGCCCGGTTGGTGGAGTTCATTTCCTATCTCCTGCATGAGCCTCACCCTCCCGTTCTCTGGAGGTGTCTTAAACTCTTTCTTCTGTTTTCTCTCCCCAGAACACTGCCCTGCCCTTGTCCCCGTCACCCAGCTAACTCCTTCTCATTCTTAAGCACTTGCTTTGGTGTATTTCCCCAGCTAGATCATGAGGTTTACAAGAACAGGGACAGCACCTCTTGTTATGGAAACAAACACAGACCTTTTGTCTATTCAAGTCAGACAAATGTTTGAGTGAACAAGCCATGCCATATTTTCAGACCCCCTAAAAGGCCAGCATGACATATGGGGGCCGTCCTGAGCACTGTAGTATGTTAAGCAACATCTCTGGCCTTGACCCAATAGATGCCAGTAGCGCCACTTCCCCCAGTTTTAACAACCAAAAATATCTCCAGACATTGCCAGATGTCCTTGGGAAGGCACGATCACCCTGACAGAGAAATCCTGATTTCAAGGATACCTGAGAGGGAAAGACGGCATTCTTTTTTTCAGACTTCCCATTAGGCCTGCCCCCAAAAGTCATCTCCCAGTAAGGCCTGCCTAAACCATGCAGCCTCTCCTAGCACTCTCTGTATCTATAATCTGCTTTTTTTTTTTATTCCCAGCACTTATAACTGCCTGACATGTTACATACTTACTAATGTCTATTTATTGACAGAGTTCCACAAAGCAGAAATTGGGTGGTTTTCACTGCTCTATCAGCACCTTGAAATGGTAGCTGGCATGGGTTAGGCTTCCCATCAGTGGCTGCTGAATCAGCCAATCTTGTTGTTGCTCTGAATGCTGCCTGTCGAGGTTGCTGGATGTATGCTGGCCCTAATGTATACACATCCTTTTGGTGGTCCCAAGTTGCCTCTCCATAAGGGCTGCCCCATTTCCCTCTCTGCTTCCCTTGCCTGGAAGAGAAGGCTCAGCTGGCAAAAGAGCACACTCCTCCGTGCTTTCTTCTTATCTCTTTCTTTCCCACCCGGCTCCCACATGCCCCTGCCTCACACCCTGCGCGCCCCCTCCCAGTGCCCCCATGTACTATTCTTTTCATCCTGAGATTTTGCCCAGAGATTCTCATAGTTTTAAATTTGAGTGGTGAAGCAGTCTGCTTCAATTAGCATTAAGCAGTGGGCTGGCCAAAACTGAGATGGGTAACCCAGGGGTTTTTATACCCCATCCTAGGGACTCACTCAAGGTTCTGATCTGCTCAAGGAAAATTCAGCACCCGTTATGACATTATTCCCCAGGTACTTCCCGGGAAGGCCAAAGCTGGCCTCACAAGGGCCTCCTGATCAATGTCAGCTTCTTCCTCCCTTGTCTGGGCCACTTAGAGAGCTTCACTACAGTGATCCATCCCCTAATTACCAATCCTTCTCATGCCAAAGTGCGGCAGGAATCTCTGGGTGGGGAGACGGCTCGCTTTCCAATTGCATCGCCCTTTGCCACTTGGCCTCATAGCCGCAGTGCTTGAACCTAGACTCTTACTCGGTCTTTTGTGACTGGTTTAATTAGCTTTTGGTCCTCATATTCAATTTTGCACAGTATTTCATAAAAAAAAATAATTATTTTCCTCCTTCTAACTTAAGAGTGTCAAGCTTACAAGAGGAGGAAAGCCTCCTATTTTATCTTTTGCTCCTCTCTCCTCTTGGTCCATGTCCCCGAAAAACTCTCCCCTCCCCTGCTCATTTCACCAAATGAAAAAGCAATCTTTATGCTTACTGACAAATGCAAATAGATGAAGAGTGAGTGATGGCAGCTAGAAATGAATGTTTTATCTATGTTTGCAGGATCTGGTCCCCAAGGGTTTGGCCATGAAACCCGTTATCGAGGGATAACGAAATATCAACACTGTATTTTCAGGACTGGGAGCCAGAGCCATGGGCCAATTGTTTAACTTGTTCTTATTTGTAAATTTAGCAGTTTAAATAAAATGGGTCTAATGGCTCTTATAATTCTGATGTAATTCTTCAGCATCTTGGGGGGAAAAAAGTCACCAAATCATTTGAAAAAGCAAACATGATGAAGTTGTAAGTAACTAAATAACTAAAGCAAAAAAGAAAAATGAAAAGAAAAAATAGGGACCATCACATTAATTTATTCCACGAATGTGTGGTAGGTCCAGCCTATGGGCCCAGTGCCTCAGATACAAGGCCCAGTG
>NW_011888810.1:553936-561357 GCF_000151845.1 Pteropus vampyrus
ACACTGTATTTTCAGGACTGGGAGCCAGAGCCATGGGCCAATTGTTTAACTTGTTCTTATTTGTAAATTTAGCAGTTTAAATAAAATGGGTCTAAAGGCTCTTATAATTCTGATGTAATTCTTCAGCATCTTGGGGGAAAAAAAGTCACCAAATCATTTGAAAAAGCAAACATGATGAAGTTGTAAGTAACTAAATAACTAAAGCAAAAAAGAAAAAAGAAAAGAAAAAATAGGGACCATCACATTAATTTATTCCACGAATGTGTGGTAGGTCCAGCCTATGGGCCCAGTGCCTCAGATACAAGGCCCAGTGTGGGGAGGAGAAGTTGAAGGACACAAGGTTCTCCCACCTGCCAAGATTCAAGTTTAACCTCTTCTAAGCTAATGAAATTTAGAAAAATATGTTTCCATAGACCTGAGTGAGGAAGCAGCTTTGCTTAGTGGACCAAATAAATAATCAGTCAGGAGCACCACGGCAGTCTAATCCAGCCGTGTGGCTGCCACGGCAATGTCGTTTAACTTCTTCATGCCTCAGTTTCACCAGCTGTGCCCGGCAGATAAGGCCAGGTTGCAAAATGAAGTGCTTGGAAACGTGAAGAGCCGAACTGGAAAGAGTCAGATGGAGATGCTCAGAGGTACCGGGGTAGAGAGAGGCTGCGACCAAATCCTGATTTATTTGTTTCTAAAGTGAGTCAGAAGACAACACGTTCATTTGTTTATCAAATTCTAATTTTCCGCATTTCAATTTTTTAAATGCTGTGTCAGAAGAGACATTGGAAAGTAGGTAGCTTTAGATATTTGCTCCGAGTCAAGCAGTTGATTGAGGAGAAATAAGATCTTTGATTTTTCTACTATTAAGTGTTAGAAACTCCTGTGTGCATTATCTCATTTGATATTCACGACAGAACCTGCTTGGTGTAATTGTCCCCATTCCTAGTTATGAATAAACTGGAGTATAGATGGGTTATATTAACTAACTCAGTGGTTCTTAAACTTAGCTTCACAGTGGAAACACCTAGAGAGTTTTATAAACATGCTGATGCTTGGTCCCACTCTGAGATATTCTGATTTAATTGGTTTGGAGAGCAGTTTGGGCATCAGGGGTTTTCAAATATCCCCAGATGATTTTAAAGTGCAGCAAAGTTTGAGAACCACGAATAACTTACTCAAGGTTATAGGTCTAATAAGGCAGAAAAGCTGGTTCTGCTGACCCCAGAGCCAGTTCCCTTCTCTCAGGAATTATCTTTGCCTGTACCAGCTCAAATCTTCTGAAGACATTTTCATCTCCAACCTAAAAGTTTGATTTCTGAGAAATAAGCAAACAGTAACAATGCACTTCATGGTCATCTAAAGTCTAGACTGGATGGAGCAAAGAAGCCGGGGACAAATTTGCCTGGCTTTCAGGAGCTGTTAACAAAACACAAACAAAGGCAGTTTTGAAGAGTGTGGATTGGATTTAGAGGGCTTTCAAAGGGAGAAATACAGACCTTTATGGCACAAATGTATTACCCCCGAGGACTGTAATGGAATTGGTTCAAAGGCCACTTACACTGAGGTAAATTAATGAATCAAGCCAGTTGCACTGGTGTTAACACTTATTTTAGACCCAGGGTTTTCAAATATCAGTGAGCATTGGAACCACCTGGGAGGCTTATTGACACCCAAACTGTAAGGCCAAAGTTTTTTTTATCCAGTGAGTCTGAGATGGGGCCTGAGAATTTGCATGTCTGTCAAGTTCCCAGATGATGATGCTGGTCTAGGGTGGGTGGGGGGCACATTCAGATGATTTTCTTCTACAAAATGACACATGATGATACTAATATCTAACTGTATAACTGCTAGCTGGATGCTTAGCAACTGCTTTCATCTCGATTTCACCTGCAGGGAGCTTTCAACTACAAAACTGTACGTGAGGTTATGACTCCCTATCCCAGAACACTTAGTAAGTGACTATACTAAATGCTACCCTTATACAACTCGCTTACTAACTACGACACCACTAGATGATCTGCAATCTCACCTTCATTCTAAAGATGAGAAAACAGAGGCTGCGAAATAACTTACCAAAGTGACAGAGTATTAGGGCAAACAATGAAACAGCCGATATTCACCCTTTTTTTGGCCTATAAAAATGGCAGTCTCATGTGGTTCCTCGGATAGCAGAGGCAAGATTCTAACGTCAGTAGGTCTGATTCCAATGCCTGAGCTTTAACTCCAGTTCTCCATCTCCTCCCTCTTGGGGCTCTTTCCTAGAACATGTGTGTTACTGATTGATAGGATCACGTTATGGGAAGTTAAGATTATAGGTGTGAAGCTCTCCTGAGCATGGACTGGTTACTTGCCCTTAGATAACCATGCCTGTCACTATCTCTCAGATTCAAATTATATTGATGACATGGCTGATGCAGTTGATGACAACACCCACTGAGCTAGAGTTTTTCATACAATAGGTTCTTTCTGCAGATATCTCATCATGAGACTTGGGGTCTGAAAATGAGAGACATAAGACAGTGGCTCTGCTTTAGGGATCAGAGGTTCTGGGAAGCATAGTATTAGAGTTGCTCAGCTCTTCTGAGCAGCCAAGGCAGAGTTGCTACCACCCAGCTCTGAGCATAGTAGAAGCAGAGTGGCAGGAACAGTGATTCTTAGCTGGGGACAACTTAGCCCCCATGGAACAACTGGCAATATCTGGAGGTATTTTTGATTGTCAAGGCTGGGATCAGCGTACTAATGGCATCTAGTATTTAGAGGCCAGGCATACTTCTAAACACCCTAAAACATAATGGCTGGCCCCCATAACAAAGAATTATCCTGCCCCAAATGTCAATAATGCTGAGGTTGAGAACCCTGTATTAGAATAGTATCATATATTCTAGGTATTTCCTGTAGCACCGCCGTTTCTGGTTGTGTCACATGTGAGCCAGATTATTGGGTCCTCCTAGTAATTCTATAAGCTACCTATAATCTTCAATAAATTCCTTTTTTTGTACATTAGTTGAAGAGAATTTTGTTGACTACCATCAATAATCCTAAGAAAGCTGGCCATGGGCGAGTCCAGGCTAGAGGATAAAGAAGGATGTAGCTTGTCCCTGCAATCGAGGGCTGGGGGAGCATTTGAAGTACAAACATTACGAAGGGCAGCGCAATTCTATCAAGGTAAGGCATGCGTTGTCCATGTATAACATGGACATTATTATATAAACAGGTTAATCACCTAAATCTCTCTCTAATCTGGGAAAATCTGTATCTCCCAATTGTTTTACAATAACTAACGTTATGAGACACATATTTCTGCATGACAGTAGCATTTTTCAACTTGATGTATCTTTTGCCAAATTGTCTTAGAGGTACACATGTCTTAGAATTGGGCAGAGCCACATACGTGAAAGGAAACACAAGAGCAATGATACCCTATGTCTGCCAGGGGTATTCTAATTTCACGGGGTATTCTAATTTCACACTTAACCACGAAGTCCAAACTTATCTAAGAAATTGTCTTGAAGAAGAGCAAATTATATCCCAGAATAAGTGAAAAATATTCATAAGGAGACAATGTAACCCTATTCGTGTTCTGTGGCCAAGAACACAGGTGTGTTCAGTTACCAGTTCTATAACTGAGAATGATAACAGTATTAAGCTCATTTTATGAAGATTAAATGAGATCATCATTTATGTATTTAGCATGGAGCCTTGGCACATTGTAAATGTTCAGTAAATGTTCACACCAAAATTAATAACAACAATACATCTCGAGAACCATTTTGGCCCTCAGGTAACACATAGGTAAAGACAAGATAATAAAGCAGTTTCACAGATTTGTGTATGTAGAACTCTAGAGAGTTCTTGGGTATTTCATAGGTGCTCAATAAGTGTTAGTTCTCTCTCTCCTTCCAAGTGCTCCTTTCTTCTCCCACCCAATCTGACATTCCCAAGACTCTATGCATCATCCGCCTCAGAAAATAGACCAGAGTGAAGGTCTCCTGCCCACTACCATGGCCCTGCTTCCTGTTTTACTTTCTCCCACTGCTGAGCCCGGCCCAGACTCTCCACTGCCACCCCCCCATCTGCCTAGCAGACTCCGTCTCCCTTTCCACTCCTGTCCTCCCATATTGACAAATCTGCAGCCAGCAGATTATATTCACAGTGTGAGGGAATCATTACCACCTGCTAATATTTTTATAGAATTTCATAAACTTGGTCATTCATGAATCATTTACAGTACTTTATTCCAATGAAGAGTTCACAAATCACTCAAATGCTGGCAAAATGCATAATAATGAGTAATATTTCAGGAGGCTTTGCATTAATATGTCAGCTTCCAATACTGCGAGAGCTAAATTATTTTGCCAGGTGCCACTTCAGGTCAGAAGCTTGAAAAGCCCTTTTGGGAACTGGGGTAGGGAGAGTAAGCAGGTGGCAGTGGGTCATGGAAAGGATGTTTTTAAAAAAGAAATCGATCATACAGCCAGTCGAACCCCCTTCCCAGCCCCAGTAAGTGGAGGGCCTGAGAAAGAGGCCTAGGAATTTAAAGATTAGATGTTAGAGTCTAGTTGGGGATAAAATAGGAAGAAACATTTCGTAGTGATAGAAAACTCAGGGCTTTGGAGATAGAGATAAACGGATATGGATCCCAGATTCAATACACACCAGCAGGGAGACCTTGAAAAAGTTATTTAACAGTTATTTGCTTATCTACAAAATGGTGTTACCACCTACTTCTTAAGTCTCTTGTGTGAAATGGATTAAATAAGAAAATGTACATGAAGCGGTTAGCAAAATATCAGCCATGAAGTGTTCAATAAACTTTAATGATGATACGCATTCAGGGACCCAAGGACAGATTTATCCCAGATTATTTCTTATTGTGCAATTCCCCGATGGTTAGTTCAGAATGCTTTCTTGTTGGATTTGGGAAATGTTAACACAATAGCATGGACTTCCATGTCGGTAGCATTTAACTTTAAAATAAACAACAACAACATTGGCACAATTATAATGGCAGCCTATTCACATACTCTCCACTTTTTAAACTTCCAAGAAGGAAGACTAAAACGTGGGAATTGCAAACCTAAAGTTCAGCTATTTGAAGCAGGTTTGCTACCAACGACAATGAGCACCATGAACACCATGGATCTAACTGTACTACTAAGATGCTAAATTGCTTCTAAATAGGCACTTAAATGGATTGGAATTGCAACACTCTTGTGCCCAAAGTATGTTAACAACAGAGTAACCCAGTACTTAGCAAATCTAGAAGGAGGAGAACCAAACACAAAGCAAGCAATAGGCGACCTTCCTCAGCAAGGACATGAGGAAAACAGGACAAAGGCTGAATAGAAGAGTGAGAGGTGGGGGAATATGTCATTTGAAACTGGGCCCTCATGAGGCTAGTGAAGCGTGGCTCAGAACCAGGCCACAGTATTCCCAGTAAGCACCAGCAGTCTCCACTGGGCACGTGTGGCTCTGTGCCACAGGCAAAGCAAGCCACACCGTGAACAAGGCACAGCTTCCACGCATATCACCCATACGCACTGGCGAGGAACTTAAATCAGTTTATTTTGAAACAAAGCCTCTAAAGAACTAAAATGAAAGCTACAGGAAGGCAGGCAACCTGGTGTGTCGTGTTCCCCACAATATTTCCCTGCCACGTTGGAGGGTGCTCCTCACCCTGTAGGTACTCAATCAAATATATGCAGACAGAATGGATTGGTCAATCAATCAATATATTGCGAAGTACATTATGAAACTATACCATAAAGTCAAGATTACTCCAGGAAAGTTCATGGGCAGGCTAGACTACAACTCAGAGCCCTCGGAGTTTTTATTTACCTTCCTTTGCCTTTCATTCACATCGTTAACTTCTTACTCATGTAGTAAGATTATACAGTGCTTACTACGTTTCTGGCACTGTTCTCAATGCTTGGCATGTGTTAACTCATTCGAGCCATGAAAATCCTATGAGATCAGTATTATTATTATTGCCACGTTACAGATGAGACAGTTGAGGCGGACACCCTGCCCGAGTTCCCAGAGCTAGTATATAACAGCCATGATTCGAACGCAGCCAGTGTGGCTGCATGCGAAACTATGTTTTTAACTGCTATGATACTATATGGCTTCACTTTAAGAAAAAACATGAGAGGCTCCAAGCTTCCGATGTATTTTACCAGTTGATTTACAATTCCGAGTTAGCAAAAACTAATAATTTCATCTTTCACAATCCTTAGCGGTGCTAGTACTATCCCCACTTTATAAATGAGAACACAAGATCAGAGAGAGTAAGTGGGTTGCCCAAGATCACACAGCTTGGTAAGCAGCAGCACTGAGACTTGAACGGCAATTTTCTAAGCCCAGAACTCTTGTTCTTAATCACTATTATCATCTGAATATCGCTTAGATAAGAATAAAATCACCTAAATTAAAAAAAAAAAATTAACGTAGTTCTCATTTAATCCTAGCCCAACGCCTTTGTGGACACTGGAAAGAGGCAGCCCCCTTCCAACAGACGCGCCCGTAATGCAGTGTGGCTCTCCGTTTACAGAGCGTGGGCTGGCTCAGGCCTTTCTCATTCCTCAGCCATCCCCCTTGTGCAGCAAATCTCTGCACAGTCATATGCGACAGCCACGCATTCAGCTTTGTGGGGGCCAGAGAAAAGGGACATTTCATTATTCAGAAATTTTCCTTAAAGAATTTAAGCCTTCTTTGGCAACATCTAAGCCAATTGGTGGACCAAACACTATCTTTTCATCACTCTCTATTGATCCTTGAATGTTGGCCTTGGAGTTCTTTTCCCGGCCCCTATGACCACCCCAAGGTGTCTTCCCCTCAGGGAAATTTCTCAGTGTCCTGGAGATGAAGATCATTGCCATCTAAGGAGAATGTTCACACTGAGGCAGGCCGTGGTTTATGGGGCCCAGAAGTCTCTCCCGTAATGTATAAGGACTCCCAAAAGGGCGACTTTAATTTTTAAACTACTTTTGGATCCCACGAACATCAGATAGAATTAGCCAAGGATGCAGCCAACCTCTTGCTCAACTCTTCAAATAGCTCCTAAGGGATCACCCCAAAAAGGCATCTTTTAGCCTCTCATTTGCCAGTTCTCATTCCTGGAAACCTGCCTTTTCCATTTTTTTCGATTCATGCTCATCCCATTTCCAGGCTACAGAACACTCCCAAGATCTCTCTTTTATTATCTTGTACCTCTTTCATCCCCCAGGAAATTCTTGAATTCGGCTTCATCCAGGAATCTCTGATACTTAAAAGAGGGGAGCAAACGTTTTTGATGTTTGATTCATGTCAGGAATTCACGTCAGGAGTCTGTGGACCGGGATCCACAGACTCTCATCACATCACTGCCCTGTATCTGTCCAGCACTTTAACACCTCCCACGTCCTCAAACTAACTTTTCTTCACTGGAAACT
>NW_011888810.1:561767-564379 GCF_000151845.1 Pteropus vampyrus
AGGCAGCCCCCTTCCAACAGACGCGCCCGTACTGCAGTGTGGCTCTCCGTTTACAGAGCGTGGGCTGGCTCAGGCCTTTCTCATTCCTCAGCCATGCCCCTTGTGCAGCAAATCTCTGCACAGTCATATGCGACAGCCACGCATTCGGCTTTGTGGGGGCCAGAGAAAAGGGACATTTCATTATTCAGAAATTTTCCTTAAAGAATTTAAGCCTTCATTGGCAACATCTAAGCCAATTGGTGGACCAAACACTATCTTTTCATCACTCTCTATTGATCCTTGAATGTTGGCCTTGGAATTCTTTTCCTGGCCCCTGTGACCACCCCAAGGTGTCTTCCCCTCAGGGAAATTTCTCACTGTCCTGGAGATGAAGATCATTGCCATCTAAGGAGAATGTTCACTCTGATGCAGGCCGTGGTTTATGGGGCCCAGAAGTCTCTCCCTTAATGTATAAGGACTCCCAAAAGGGTGACTTTAATTTTTAAACTACTTTTGGATCCCACGAACATCAGATAGAATTAGCCACGGATGCAGCCAACCTCTTGCTCAACTCTTCGAATAGCTCCTAAGGGATCACCCCAAAAAGGCATCTTTTAGCCTCTCATTTGCCAGTTCTCATTCCTGGAAACCTGCCTTTTCCACTTTTTCCGATTCATGCTCATCCCATTTCCAGGCTACAGAACACTCCCAAGAAGATCTCTCTTTTATTATCTTGTACCTCTTTCATCCCCCAGGAAATTCTTGAATTCGGCTTTATCTAGGAATCTCTGATACTTAAAAGAGGGGAGCAAACGTTTTTGATGTTTGATTCATGTCAGGAATTCACGTCAGGAGTCTGTGGACTGGGATCCACAGACTCTCATCACATCACTGCCCTGTATCTGTCCAGCACTTTAACACCTCCCACGTCCTCAAACTAACTTTTCTTCACTGGAAACTCACAGCAGGCCAATTGGGTAGAGAGGCAAATGTTATTTGCATTTTATGGCTGAGATCCTGAGGTCCTGTGCCTACACGGTGTTCCCAAGGTCAAAAACTCACGGTGACAGAGAAGGCTAGACCCAGAGTACCTGTTTCCCAGCCAGATACTTTGACTTTTCAATGCAGTGTCCCTCCACTCATGTCTAGAGAGAAGAAAGAACATGAGTTTTGGGGACGGAGGCAGTAGTGTTACTGAAGGGGAACTGGGATGCCCTTATGTGGTGTTGTGACCAAGAAAACCAGAGATGCTAAATCCAGTGCTGGTGACTGGCCACCACCTCCGGACCCCAATCCAGGGAAACGCACACATGATGGGCAGTGGCGACAGAAAGCAAACGTGTTGTCTGGGCCTTGTTCCCACAGTGCCTGCTTCCAGCTTGGTGCACTGGGTCCCATGAAAGGCTTCCCTGAAAACTGCTAAGGATTCCATTTCATTGCTGAAAGCATGAGATCACTACCCTCAGAGGCATGGGTGCCTAACAGGCTGTGAGCACGAAACTGTTTTGGGGGTGTAGTAGGACAGACCTCCAGCCTATGTGAGATTTATTGCTCCCTCCAATAACTGGGTGCAACTGCTTTGGTCTCTGTATCCTGAATGGGTATCGACTTCTGAAACTATCTTTTCACAGACAGCCTTTTATTTTCCACATAAAAGTAATTTAAGTACATTGTAGGGAAAAAAATAAAAACAAAAATAAAAAATCAGTAACACCCGAACCCAGCCATTAACACTCTGATTTTTGTTCCATTATGTTTCTTTGCAAAGAAAAAAATAAAAACAAAAATAAAAAATCAAAACAAAAATAAAACAAGAAAAAAAATAAAAACAAAAATAAAACAAAAACAAATAAAAACAAAAATAAAAACAAAAATAAAAAATCAGTAACACCCGAACCCAGCCATTAACACTCTGATTTTTGTTCCATTATGTTTCACATTATGATATGTGAAAATGCTTGATCTGTTATGAGGATGCCATACGTGTTTGTGTGTTTGTTTCCATTTGCTGTCTGGACTCTCTCCCATATTGCTAGACCTTCTTCAGAAATATTTTAAATGCAAAATTATGTCATAATTTACCCTATTACTGAATATTTAGCAATTGATTGCACATTAAGGATCATGTCCTGCTACAACATTATTGCACAAAAATCTAACTAAATTTCCCCTATTTCCTTAGGAGAGATTTCTAAAAGTAAAATGATCAGGTCCAAGGGTTTACACCTTTTACTGCTCTTGATTATCAAGTTGGTTTCTGGAAAGCCAAAGCTGTTCTAAGGGTCTTGACCTCCTCTGAGTTCCCCCAGGACCCCCCTTAGTCTCCAGTACCCAAAGTCTCACACAGGCCTGGGGGGCTCCACTGATGAGACAGGAGCCCCTGCTGTTGTCCCGCCGGGGTTCAGTGCCACTCAGCTCCCACAGAGACACACTTGAAGCTGTACAACCCCGGGTTTGATGAAGCACAGAAATAATGAGCTCAGTGGGAAGAACACAATCTTTGCACGCCACGGCTCTGCATGCAGGGTGGGCACTCGAGGGGTACTCACTTGATAAGTAGCAAACATTTCTCTGTCCAAGTTCCGTGTCACAGAGACGCTACCCGTGTTCTCATTGATTCTGAAAATTCCTTT
>NW_011888810.1:564429-568851 GCF_000151845.1 Pteropus vampyrus
ACTGGGTGCAACTGCTTTGGTTTCTGTATCCTGAATGGGTATCGACTTCTGAAACTATCTTTTCACAGACAGCCTTTTATTTTCCACATAAAAGTAATTTAAGTACATTGTAGGGAAAAAAATAAAAACAAAAATAAAAAATCAGTAACACCCGAACCCAGCCATTAACACTCTGATTTTTGTTCCATTATGTTTCTTTGCAAAGAAAAAAATAAAAACAAAAATAAAAAATCAAAACAAAAATAAAACAAGAAAAAAAATAAAAACAAAAATAAAACAAAAACAAATAAAAACAAAAATAAAAACAAAAATAAAAAATCAGTAACACCCGAACCCAGCCATTAACACTCTGATTTTTGTTCCATTATGTTTCACATTATGATATGTGAAAATGCTTGATCTGTTATGAGGATGCCATACGTGTTTGTGTGTTTGTTTCCATTTGCTGTCTGGACTCTCTCCCATATTGCTAGACCTTCTTCAGAAATATTTTAAATGCAAAATTATGTCATAATTTACCCTATTACTGAATATTTAGCAATTGATTGCACATTAAGGATCATGTCCTGCTACAACATTATTGCACAAAAATCTAACTAAATTTCCCCTATTTCCTTAGGAGAGATTTCTAAAAGTAAAATGATCAGGTCCAAGGGTTTACACCTTTTACTGCTCTTGATTATCAAGTTGGTTTCTGGAAAGCCAAAGCTGTTCTAAGGGTCTTGACCTCCTCTGAGTTCCCCCAGGACCCCCCTTAGTCTCCAGTACCCAAAGTCTCACACAGGCCTGGGGGGCTCCACTGATGAGACAGGAGCCCCTGCTGTTGTCCCGCCGGGGTTCAGTGCCACTCAGCTCCCACAGAGACACACTTGAAGCTGTACAACCCCGGGTTTGATGAAGCACAGAAATAATGAGCTCAGTGGGAAGAACACAATCTTTGCACGCCACGGCTCTGCATGCAGGGTGGGCACTCGAGGGGTACTCACTTGATAAGTAGCAAACATTTCTCTGTCCAAGTTCCGTGTCACAGAGACGCTACCCGTGTTCTCATTGATTCTGAAAATTCCTTTAGGCTCTTGATCCACTCCCTTTCCAGTGAGCCGGAACTTGGACCCTTCTGGTCTGTCACTGTCGACTACCTGGTCAGAGAAACAGAGTGACATTTAAGACTCTGGCACACAGAGAAAGCACATTACAAACATACGTCGGTGACCAACCCAATAATCACAGGTGCTAACACAAAGGTGCCTGATGAACTTGATTAAAGCAGCATCACCAAAAATAGCACCATTACTTAATGCCTTTCATCCTGATATGCAAATCTTTGCAGGTTATAGCTGAGGCAGCTTACCAGCATTGGGGTGACATATAGTGATGGATGGAGGAAGGAAATAACTCCAGGAAATTCAAGGTCAACATTTATATTTTTAAATCCCAAGAAACAGATATACTATTTTTCTGTAACCAAGACCAAACAGGCGATGGGAAAAACATGTATTCAATAATCCTATACTGGGCAAGCATTGATTACATTTCCAGGTATTTACATATATCTGGTCATTAACAGCACCACCTGCCCCATTGTTTCTGCCAGGTACTAGGCACAGTGCTGAGGAAGCATTTTACACACATTTTTGAAAAACCTCACAACAGTGTTGGGGGCAGAGGATATTATTATTCATATTTAATGGATTAAACCACTGAGACACATGGAGATTAAGCATGCTGGCCATGGCCGCAGCTATTAAAAAGATGAAGATGGGATTCAGAGCTCATCTTCCATTTCTCTAGAGACACTGCTATGCAACACTGTCATTTCTGAATTTGCTTTAAGATAATTCCCTACAGATTGTTAGCCTGGCTTTAACATGGGATGAATGAATTCAGAAGGTAAAGATGGGAGAGGGTATTTCCAGGTAGAGGGAACAGGACAGAGGCAGCAGGTAGGTGAGAGAGAGCCTAGAAAATTCCAGAAACTATGTCACTAGCATGGTTTGGGTAGAGGTAAGGTGAAAGGTAATTAGGAACCAAATTATATTTTGTTTTCTTTAAGATATTTGAAGATGTCCAACTAAAGAGAGAACTATTATGTGCATAAATTGGTTCTCGAGTTTGCTCACGCAGTCATCTACATTTAATTTAACTTTATCACCAATATTTGCAAGCAGAAATTTGATTATAACAATTTAAAAGTCAGGAGCACAATAGACATTAGGAACATACAGATAAAAAGGAAGCTGATGCCGATCCAACTGTAATCAAGTTAAAAATGAACAGGCACCTGTTGGAACTTAGTCAACCGTGCCTGGAAGGTTTAGGTGGCTAGCCCAAGAAATGTGCCTTCTAGTGGAATCAGCCTCTCTCCTGTGGCAGCCATGTCTTTGGCTACCAAGCCTGCAATTCAAATGGGTGCCACCAAGTGGCAGTGGTGCCTAAGGCAGCACGACCCTCATGACCAGGTTCCTCTGCCACAGTCGTGAGTATGATACAGTGCCATATGGCAATATGTTTTCTTCTGATTAAAAATATTCTTTATTAAAATACACTGAGTTTTGATTAAACACCAACTATCTCTGTTTGCATTTCAAGATTAACAGAAAATATCATTTAAAACAAGATTAAAAATAAGGTATGTGATATCTCCTGAAGAAAAGAATTATTAGTCACCGCTCTTCACTTGATTTAATCCAACTGCCATTCTCCAGACCCACTTCTGCTGCTTGGAAGCTCCAAGGGATCAACAGCCTCAGCATACTGGACTCACCACTGGATCCTAGGGCCTGGCACACAAGGCCAGGATCTGTTTAATGAAGAGCACCGCTTTCAAAAATACGCCCAGTCCCAGCTTGGCCAGTGATCAACCATGCGACCTTGGCCATGATGCTTTGCCTCTTTGGCTCTCGATTTCCTCATTTGTAAAATGAGGATAACACCACTTATTTCCCAAGGCTGGTGGGGTTTTAATGAGATAGTATGTGCAAAGTACAGTTCCAGGCACATAGGAGGGGTTCCATAAATCGTAGCTAATGATTGCAATACAAATAGTAACAATCATGACAAAATTATGCTCTTGTTGGTAATGGGTAAGACTTTACCTCCAGGCATAAAAATCACCTTAGTCATAATATTTTACAAAATCCAAAAGGGAAAATATTTCCTCTTCACAAACCTCTCTGGTTTGAGGAGTGTTCTGAAAACACCTACCGTGGGAAGGGGCAGCTGAGCGAACGCCGCTCTTTGTCACCTCCATGTTTACTGTCACTCCCCTCCCTCTCCTACCACTTCTGCCATACGTGGTTTAAAATCCTCTTCCTCTTGCTCCCTTAAGCAAACTCAAGAGGTAGGTCATCTCCAAAAGTCCTTATTAAGCTAGAAGACAATCTCCTGGGAAGTGAACATGGGAAATTTGCGAGAGCCCTGGAGCTGCCATGCTTCCCAAGAATGAACTTCTAGTCCGGTCTATCTACTAGACATGGCCCATGGACCTGCCAGGAGAAGGCTTCTGTACTCCGTTCTCCTTTCTTAACCCTTCCCTGCCCAGAAAGGGTTGGGAGGGCAGCACTCCAGACCTTCTGGTAGAAGTACAATGGGAAACAGTCTCGAAAGCTCTCTCGGGCCAAATATCATTACTCTCTCATTTCTCTACTTGCCACTTAGCATGGAAAACTGAATTCTACTCAGAAATTCTCCTGGGGTGACTTTCCTCCTCCTGTCAAAGTCAGATCTGGGTCATTTCCTTGCTCTCCCTCAGACAGCTTGACCTACTTGACCTCACAGAAGCAGGGTCTTGCAGAGAAGACTGTTTAATTAGCGCTGGCTGCTTGATTTAAATGACTTTTTCCCCAGGGAAAGAGCAAGTCCCTGCTGGGAGCGCCCCTGCTGGGAACGCCCTTGCTTAGTGCTGCACATCTCTCTTTTTCTCAATAACGTAGTTCTTAAAGACTTGGCTTATAACATATCTGCTGAACCTGGCTCCTGACCCTCAGCTGTATCCACTTTGAAGTACGGCCCATAGCCACACCAGGTAATGTGCCCTCTGAGGAGCCTTATCGGGCCATCAGCACAGGGAAGTGAGGGGCCCCATTGTCCTGGGAACAATACACAGGGAAGTGAGGGGCCTCATTGTCCTGGGAACAATAATCTCAAGATGTGTTTTCCAGGACCAGATGGACATCACCTGGGAGCTTGATAGAAATGCAAATTCTTAGGCCCCAACCAGACCTCCTAAATCAGAAACCCAGAAGGGCAGGACCTGGCAATGTGTGCTTTAACAAGCCCCCTGGATGATTACGATGCTCACCCAAGTTTGAGGACCACTGATTTAGACAAATTACAGCACCATCCACACTCATTATAACTAACGCTGGTTTCCACTGCTACATTTGGAGACTTCTGCTGAAAAAAGGCTAGGTCTGTTTGCTA
>NW_011888810.1:569946-580901 GCF_000151845.1 Pteropus vampyrus
TGAATTCCAAAAGATATCTGGCTGTATATTTTCTACAGAAGGTGCACAATATGGCCAAAGCCAAGGCCCCTTTGAGTCCCCTTGCTACGTCTTGTTTTTACTTCTATTTTCGGCTGCAGGTAACCAATGACACCAGGTTATACATGTTTTTAAGGTATTCTATGAATTTACATACATATATATGTACTCATAGAATGTACAGCAATTCTGAATGCTTTTACATAAACAAGATCATTCCATATAAATTATTCTACATTTTTTTCTATTCAATGTTGTTGGGATATAGCTATATCTATATACAGATAGCTAGACATCTATCTATCTATCTAAATTTGGGGGAAATAACTTTATATTTATAGAAACATTGACAAGACAGTAGAGCTCCCATATGCTTTTTATTCAGGTTTCCCTGTTAACATCTTACGTAACCATGGACCGTTGGTTATAACTGAAAAATTATCATTGGTGCCTGACTATTAACTGACCTCCAGATTTTATATCTATATATTTCACTAGTTTTTCTACTTCTATCCTTTTTCTGATCCCAAATCCAATCCAGAACCGCACATTGCCTTAGTCAATGTGGTTTTTAATTGTCTATTCAGGGGTTTCCCTGTGGGTTCAGACTCTTCCTTATTTGTACTAACAACGCTGTTTTTCCCCCTATAGAAAATATATTTGATATCTCAAAATGGCAGCCACCAAGTTCTACGTATTGTCATTACTTTAAGAGCTTCTAGCCCTGCCCTCTGCTGATCTCCAGTATCTGTGCCTTAATTTAGATCTCCAGTAGATATTTTTGACTGTTTTGCTCTCAGTTTAACACAGTGAGTTTTTAATAAATATTTGCTTACTGAATAAGTAAATGAATATTAGAGTCGTCTCCTAACTGGCCTCCATGTTTCTGATTTCTCTCTTTTCCCCTCTTGTCCTAACTATGACCAATCTAAAAATGCAAGCTCAAATCTGAATGGGACAATCCCCAGATTACCTTTCAATGGTTCCCAGTTGCTCCCAGGGTAGAATCTCAAGGGTCCCCTTGATAGGTCTCCACCTGCTTCTTCATCTCCAACTTTTGCTACAGCAAACATAGGCCTTCTGAACTCTGCCCACTGTCTCTGGTCCTAGATCTATGGGCCCCATGCCCCATCCTGTCTGCTGGAGACATCTCCTTGTCTTCCCGGACTCAGCCTCAGAGATTACTCATTCACTGGAGCTTCTCCTGACCCCTTCCGCCCTGTGCTGTGGAGCCAGAACCTCATCCACCAGGCTTAGACCTGCTCAGAGCGAGGTCTATTAAAGCACGGGGAGCAGATGGCCTCTTTGTTGATGGTGTTAAGTATCCCTCGGGCTGTTTGTTCCTCATTCCCTTGAACATTTCCTGTGCTCATTGAAATAGGCAACACTTGATTAACGCTTTCAGTGAAAAAGTGCAACTTTATTTGCACATTTTTTATGTAATCATAAAATGCTCATAAACTCACAAATTAAAATGAAAAATAAGGTCTATTGTAATCTTTTTTTTTTTTTTTAATGAAGTAACTTTAATTGTGGAACATAAGTGCCTTTTTATTTCCTTTTACGAATTCCCAAAGTTAAGTTTCTGGCAATAGTAATGTCTAGTATTTGTACAGGGGCTTAAAATCTGTTCTGTTCTTATAATCTCAAAGGGTCCCCCTTGTGTGAAGGCCAAGTAAACACTACTCGCTAGGCAAAGCAGCTCAACACAAATACCTTAGTCACATCCAACTAAACTGATGCCTCTAATTCTCCCCTATTTAAAAAAATCAGGAGAAACCTATTTTTGAAGGATAGAAGACTATACATGTATACACAATATGATCAAAAGAATGAAAAACTAGAAGTTACTCAAAGGGAATAAATCACATGTGAACAGTATAAGTCTTTGGAGGATGAAGGTAGGGGTGTTATTTTTTCTTTTACTCTAAGAATATTTGTGGATTTGTAAAATGAACCTATATTACTTATACAGTAAAAAATTTTAAACTTGTAAGGGTAATTATTGAGATTGATGTGCATGCTAATTTAGATGTTTCCTCTTCCATGTTAAATATGAAAAAAACACATTTATCGCCTTCACCTATAGTTATTAGAAGGTATTTGTTTTATCTTTAGACTGGTTCTCTAAGGTGATCTGTAAGCATTAATTAATTCTCAGCTGTGATTTAGTCCTTGGCATGCCTTTGAACTTGAACACATTTAGCCATTCAGCAGTTTGGGCAGCTGTTAGAACCATGCCATTCTCTCACCCTCATGCTGGTCAAACTACCTTCATCTACTAGGTCATAAATTAACAAGGGGATCTAAGGAAAACTATCCCAATACCCTGGTGTAGAAACTCTGAACTAATGCTCTGCCAATCCACTGGACGAGGAAAATAGCTAGAGAACCACTGTATAGACCCGTGGTTCTCGTACCAGCTAGGGCCGGCTGTGTTCACCACCAAATTCAAGTGGTTTCCATCGTCCCAGGGAGGTTGCTAAGGTTAAGGGCAGGATGGTGCACATGGGAAGGAAGATCAAACTCTAGTAAAGCGAGATGAGAGGATATCTGAGTCCACTACCCTTATCCTTCCTCTATATCTGAGTCCACTACCCTTATCCTTCCTCTATGTCTGAGTCCACTACCCTTATCCTTCCTCTATTAACATTATCGTTGCACCAGCTTTTTCTTCTTTTGTAACAAAGACATTTAGGATTATGCCGAAGCAAAGCTTAAGGTAAATTCCATGGGATTCAGTTTTGCATTATTCTGTGATTGCTAATAATTTTTTGGTTAATGTCTCTAGGCTATATGATTTCTTTTTACAAGAGTATTTCCAAGTATTTACTATATTTTAATTGTTCATTTCCCATTTATCGTATAATAATGTGGTTTACAAAATTTCTAGTTGTGAGGTTTTTAAAAAGTTATTAGTGGCCAAGTACAATATCATCTTTACTAAATGATCCATTGACACACAGAAAGAGTGAATATTCTGCAGCACTATTCACAATAGCTACAAGGTGGACGCAACCCAAGTGTCCAATGATGAAATAAATGAATAAACAACATGTAGTACACCCATACAATGGAATATTACTCAGTCTTAAAAAATGAAAGACATTCTGACACGATGCAATATATAAATTAACCTTGAGGATATTATGCTAAATGATATAAGCCAGTCACAAAAGGACAAACTATGTATGATTTCACATATTTAAATATGTAACTGGCACAATGCTATTCTTATGGAAGGAGCTCAGTTTATGTTTATTATTAACATAGACCAGAATGATACTACCATTCACTTAGCCTGATGGTCAGTTTCTCTCCCATGACTTTTAATACGGTGTTTCCCTCATAAACACAATTTTCTCTAACATACTGTCTCCCTTACTTTCTTTTCTTCCATTCAAAATATTTATTGATGATTTATGAGTTCCGGAGTACTCACAGCCCTCAACAGCTCACAGTTCAATACGCTCTATGAAATTTACATTATGCGACTTAAGAGATGCACTGAGAGATACCACAGCAGATCAGAGAAAGAGGAAATCATCTTTGGGTCATCTGGTCATTGTGCTTTACTTGTCTGAGCCCAAAGTCCATTCACTGCCCATCAGTATCATACTTTTGCAGCCCTTTTTTGTCCAAGGGAATAACTGGGGACCTTATGTGTCACGTTCTGAATTTCTGATTAGTGCAGACTGTAAGTTTAACTCTCCTGATAATTGGGTCCTTTGACTTTGCTTCTTGTTGTTTTACCAAAAATCAAGATGGTCCCTGACATCTCTAGTGAAAACTTTAGATCTTCAGTGCCTACTGTCTCTTCTATTTATGAATCAGATTCATGGTTGTAGAGAGAAGTCACTAAGGCTTCCCTAATTACTTTGGCTCCTTTCTTTCTGGGCACATCATAGAACTGTATGTCCCCAGGTCATCTGAAGTTAGTTGTAGACATAATGTTTGTTTTAGCCAATGAAATGTGAGTGAAAGTGGCACGTATCACTATAGCTAATTCTGATCGAAAGCTTTATGAGCTGTGGTGTTCTTAGCCAGTATCATTTTGCTTTCTCCATGGTGACCAGCTATGTTCCCAATGGTAGTGACTTCATCAAGGGAGATCCCCAAAAATAACGATGATGAGAAGAGCCCCCATCTAACCCTTGATGGACATGGAGCTTAATTAAACCTTTGTTACTCTGATCTACTGAAATTTGGAGTTGCTTATCACAACAGAGTCTAACATATTCTGACTAATTCTGACTAATGCATGGAGTGCTTAGGAGAACAGGGTTTGCAACTTAGAACTCACGATGTAGACTTGCTGGGAGCCATGTGGCCTCTCTGAGCTTCATTCTCATCCTCTGGAAATAGGGGAAATAATGCCTAACCCAAGAGGATTGTGGTAGGTAAATCATCTGAGAGATATGAAATGCTGAAGTGTATAAGCATGCTCAATAATATAAGGCAGTTATTCTTGTTACGCTTGTTAAATGGTGACGGTAATGATGATGACGACAGAGGCTACCATTTATCGAATCCTAACTTTGGACCACATGCCAGTCTCAGAATTTTACATTCATTAGTTTATTTAAAACCTAAAACAACTCTATGGGGTAGGTACTGATATTAATCTCCACTTTACAGAGTAAGAAACTGAGTCCCACAAACCTTGCCGAAGTGAGCTAGATAACGACTTTGGATTTGAACCCCAGTATCCAGAGCCCATGGCTTTAACCCCTATTCCATATGGCCAACTGATTGACATGTGCTGGATTGAGTAGTTGTACCCAAGGAGTTGAATCAACAAAGCATCAAAATTTGACTCTGTTGAAAGTGCTCGTGGTCTGGCTTCTTGGGGACACGCCTACCTCAGGAAGCCTGAAGCAGAGATGTTCATCTCGGGCCTATTTCAGCAGCAGAGTCAAGATTAGAAACTTCCATGTTTCAATTCCCAGATTTCTGTGTTCATTGGGCCACTCACCTCCCCTGTACATTAATTCCTGGCAAGAACGCCTCTGCCTTCTCACACTCTCTAAGCTCTGTCATAGTAACGGTGTATTTTGGAGGTTTCCACATGCTTTCTGCCATCTAAAAGGACAATAAATTAATCATGCCCTTGGGCGCTGTTGAAATACGCACACTTAATCTCTAACTAACATGCCAAACTTTCCTTCCTTGCCATTGCTCTGCTCCTCTCCCTTCCATCAGTTCAGGTTTTTATGGTTCCCAAAGAAATATTAAACCAAATATTTATGCACTCATCTGAACCACAGTTCAGAGAAAGCAATGTAACAAAATCAGCATTATGAACCTGGAGCTATTCCCATTTGGAAGTAATAAACACGAACAATTGAACAATTTCTCCTTGGAAATGCATGTTGGCCGCTCTTTCGCTGAGTTTCAACACTTACTCTTATTATTCTTATAATTCAGGACAAATTTTCATGTTAAGTCTGATTCTTGGAAACGCAAGCAGTGTTAACCATAAATAAAATTTCAGTCATTTTTAACTGAAAGCCTGACATTCTCCTCTGCCTTGCATGTACCCATTAGAAGGGCCCGTGCATGGCTTTAAGGCTCCCCATGCCCGGAAGTGGCTACAGTCTCTCACAACGGGATCACACCCGATTAAAATCGTCCAAAGGTCCCCCGCACCACCACTTTCAGGAAAAATTCAGGCTCCCACAGCAATGCATTCGAGGCTCCCTATAGTCTGTTCCCTGCCTCTGTCTTCAGCCTCAGCTGTCGCCGTGTGCACACACATCTCCCCATCCAATTTTGCTGCCATTTCTTCCAAAGTACCATGCTTGGACCTACCCGTTTCAGCCCTGGAATTACCCTGTTTTGACCCAGAGGCTCCCATTTGAAAGATGAGCCTGGTCGATCAGATCATTTTTGGGAAGCCTAGGATTGGGACAGGGAAAGACAGAGATAGCTAGCTGAGGGCTGTGGACCCTTAGAGTCTTGTCAGCATGAAAGCCGAGTCTAACATTTTGGAGAGACTCTGGGCCATGATTATGGACCTTGATAAAGAAAATCGTCTACTGGGAAAACTGAAAGAGAAAGTAATGAATACTTATGTGTGTATGAAGCCAGTTCAAGCTCGAACATAGTCTTACCACTCTGCAACTGGGAAATCATCCTCTCCAACATTATTTAATCTTAGGTCTTAGTCTTGGTCTCCAAATTATACTCCCTCACAAAAATATCACAGTCCCCTTTCCCAATGGTGTCTGGTAATTGGCTTTAATTCACCAGGATATTACCAAATGGATATCTGTATGGCTCATTCCTTCATTGTCCTTCAATTCTGTAATTACATTCATCTCTTCAGAGAAGACTTCTCTAACCACCTTACTAAAAAATAATACTGGCTTCCCTTCCAACATCATCCTCTATGCCCATTACCTTCTTCTGTTTTTCTTCACAGAACCCATTATCACTTGACATAGGTACTTGTTAATTATCAGCTGACATATTATCACCTGACATAGTTATCTGATAACAATCTCTATTTATTATTAAAATATATGCTCTTTGTACCAGACTTTTGTTCACTGCTATGAATAGTGCATGGTGCATAGCAGACACTCAAATATTTCATAATAAATAAAGAAGCTATGTAAAGAGAAGCTGAAATGAGAGACTGTATAATAAGAAAGAAAACGAAATTAATGCATAAATCAATGAACATGCACGGCTACTTTGGTTTTAAAGTGGCTTATCAATTTCTGGGAAGAACCAGCTCTGCTTTTTGGACTTGAGTTCTGAGAGATGCTCTAGTAACCTCCCAACAGAGTCATTTTAAGCGATACTTCTAATTAAATGATCCCGATGAGACACTCACTTTTAAAACGTCAACAGCATGCTCCTTGAAAATTAACAGGCCTGTGGATGCAAAGGATCAACTTGGGTAAATATCTTTCTTTCTCTGAAGGTTATGGCTGCCTAAAATTTGGCTTTTCCAAGGGAGGCCCAACGAGAATCATACAAATGGAGACAGTAAAAGTTTTGGCACAGCATTTAAAAAGATGCCCAACAAATGAAAGGATCTTGGTGGAGGACATGTATGGTTATCAAGTTCCTCTCAAATTACAATACCAAATCCTCTGAAATAGCCATGGGTAAACACAACTGCCCAATAACTGCCCTGTGAGTGAATATTCCTAAACAGACCACCTGTGTGGTTCATTCTATCCCAGAAATATGGGAATGGGTAGAGGCCATGGTAGGTAGAAACCCAGGAGGAAGTATGGGTTTGAGAAAGAAGGTAATATGTTCTGTATAAGATGAACACAGCAGAGCCCATTAAGTGATTAGAAATATAGAAAAATGAGGCAGAAGGCACACTTTTGGGCATCATCTATGGAAGAGAAGATTGGCTTAGTTTGGTTGTTTCAGAAAAGTTAATCGATGCAAGTTACTGAACAGATTTCCGCTCACAAGAAGGAAAACATCCTGAGGTTGAAAGAGCTTTAGCTGATGGCTCCAGCTGTCTGGTGATAGAGAAGGCTGCCACTGCGGTGTCCAGGCTCACGCCATCTGGTAAAAGTGCAGTAGAGGCGATCGATACCACACAGACTCTGAGGTGGTTTCTCACTCCCAGCTGCTATGATTCCTTAAGTCTGAAACTTGGAGCAGCTCTGATCGTGTTTGGATCAGCACTGTGTGAAACAGGCGAGGAATGAGGTGCTGTCCAGGGATTTCTGTTTAAACCCAACTCAGCTACTTTCTACCCATCACCTGGGCAAAGCTTCTCTTTCATTCCCTGTACCTCCATTTCTCTAGGTGCTGAGCAATATCTATCATTCCTGCCCCTGCAGTGAAATGGTTTACACAATAGTTTCTAGGTTGGTTTGTACCCTGGCTCTAATATATCCTTGGTTTTTGATCTTGAGCAAATCTTGTCACCTGTACAAATATCAGTTCCCTCTTCAGTTAAATGAGGATAATAGAACTGAACTCCCGAGCTCCTGGTGAGTACGGAGTCCTGTGGCTGGCACACAGTGGGCACTCAACGAATGCTAACGTTTATCTGAGTATTTTTAAACACGACGACATGTCAATATCAAGAAGAGTCATTTTTAATTAAGAAGATCTTAAAAAACTTTCAAGTTGCATCCTAGGTAATAATTGCTTTCACTGAGGTGCTATAAATGTCAGGTACCGTGCTGAAACTTTAAGTGCATTTTACCAGATATTTACTATTATTTCTATTTCCAAGAAGGGAAATGTGAGACTCAGTAAGGTGAAGTCATTTGTCCAACTGGGTTGCACAGCTAGTTTGGGGGCAGGGCCAGGCATGGACACCTCTGAGATCAGCCAAGTCAATCCAGAACTCTGGATGCTGGTCTGATGCCAAGTCCCAGATGCTCCGTTACTTATGACTCCACCAGACACCTCCTCAAGGAGCTGGGCTGGTTGTGTCAAGGCTCTGAATGGATTGTGAAGGAGATAGCTGGGTCTCCTTTGCAAGACTCCTGTTGAACAGATGAGCATGCTCAGATCCCAAGCCCATGCGGCACAGCGGGTGCTCACTATTATAGGGCCTAAAGCCCTCACCCATACTTGCAGATATACCTGCTACACAGTGAAAAATAAATGCATGCACAGTCCTGGTGCTTTCTGACTTGAAGCCAAACAAATTTACCCAGGCTCATTTGTCAGCTGCTGTAAATGCCCTCCTTCCCGGCCTAGCTCATCCCACCTCCAAGTTCCTTAGTTGTTATAAGCTTATCACAGAAGTAAATCAAAATATTCTCAAGAGGAGAAGAAAAGATAAAAGCGAAAAATGCGACATTCCTCAGAGAGGAATATTTTTTATAGTTCCACAACTCTAGCAATTCTGTCTTTAAAAAAAAAAATCCATTATTTAATTTTAGTACCATGAAGGTGCTAGTGATGAATAATGGCTCCTCTTCCACCTTCTAGTATTTCTAAAATATTAATACTGGTTGGTACCTCTCCTAGGGGGAAGCAGAAGTTGAATCTTTTATAGGCTCCTGAGCTCTGTTCCCCATACTATGAATTTATTTCATTACTACCAATCATATGTTCTGAGTTCTTTGAATTGTCTGCTATAAAGGATGGGGGCCATATGGTGGGTGGAGAGGGTAATATATGCTGCCAAATAGTCTCTTTCTCATCATTTTCTTTGTCTAAGTCTTTATTCTTTTATTACCTATCAAAGTGCAATGCTTATCTCTACACTAGACGTGGGCTGTGAATCATAAATAGAAGCCACAATGGGAAACCTAGCTTCACAGACATGGGGCAGGTCAAACATCTGTCAAAGCTAACAACTATTTGTTACTTCTTTAACCGCAAATTGTTGATATTAAGCTTTGAACATTGAGTCGCAACTATTTATTCTTCAGCAGATCATAATTTTGTGTGTCTATATGTGTTTCGTATGTGTACATGTGTTTTGCTTGCTCTATCTTTACACTTTGGGTATGGGGGAAGGAAAAAGAAGACCGTTTTAGGGTAAACTATAAATAATAATGTAAATTACTGTATTTGGCAATGAACTTTTTTTTTAATGCCTACAGCACTCGGTCTAACTAGGTGGTCTCCCATCCAAGTACTAACCAGGCCCGACCCTGCTTAGCTTCCAAGATCAGACGAGATCCGGCTTGTTCAGGGTGGCATGGCTGTAGACTGAACTTTTTTTTAAAATAAAAAATCAGAGTTTTTTTTCCCCCTTTACAAAACTAACATGTAAACTCGGAAAACTCTGGAGAACAAATCAAAAATAGAATAAAATGTTCAATGTCCCACTTGATAGTTACAACTATTTTAAACACATCAATGACTCCCTCCTAGTCTTTTAAATACATACGGCTGTATAAATATATTCTCAATTAAATTTTTTATTTTGAGATAATTGGAAGATTCACATACTGTTGCAAGAAATACTCTTTCACCAATGGTACCATTTTGTAAACTATAGTATAATTCCGCAGTCAGGACCTTGACATTGATGCAATCCACCGATCTGATGCAGAATTCCCCAGTTTATTTGTACTCATTTGTGTGTATGTCTGTGTATATTAAGTTCTCTGCAACTTTGTCACATGTGTAGATTTTTGTATCCATCACCACTATGAAGCTACTAAACAGTTCCATCACTCCAAGGACCCCCGTTGCCATCCCTTCTTCTCTTCCACGTGTTACCTCTCCCCCACTCCCTTGGCAACCACTGATATGTTCTCCCTTCCCATAATTTTGTCATTGAGAAAACGCCATATAAATGAAATTATTAAGCATGTAACCTTGGTATTGACTTTTTTCACTCAGCATAGTTCCCTGGAGATTGCTGTTGTGTATCAGTAATTCATTCCTTTTATTGCTAAGCAGTATTCCGTGGTACAGCAGTACTACAGTTTCCTTAATCATTCACCTATTGAACGACATCTGGGTTGCTTTCAGTTTCTGGCAATTATGAATAAAGATGTTACGAACATGCGTTTACAGGTTTCTGTGTAAACACAGTTTTCAGTTCTCTGGTATAAACGTCCAGGAGTGCAATTGTTGTGTTCTATGGTACCTGCATGTTTAATTTTATAAGAAACTGCCAAACTGATTTCCAGAGTGTCTGTTCCATTTTCCATTCCCACCAGCAATGGCTGAGTGATCCGATTTCCCACATTCTTACCAGCATTTGCTGCAGTTACTATTTTCTTAAAAAAACCATTCTAATAGATGTATACTAATAGCTTGCTGTGTTTTTAATTTGCATTTTCCTCATGGTTAATGAGGTTGAACATCTTTTCGTGTGCTGATTTGCCATCTGTATCTCCTCTTTGGTGAAATGGCTGTTCATGTCTTTTGCCCATTTTCTAATTAGGTTGATTGGGGATTTCTGCTGTTGAATTTCAAGAGTTCTTCATATATTCTACATACTAATCCTTTGTTAGATATGTGGTTTGTATATGTTTTCC
>NW_011888810.1:580951-683630 GCF_000151845.1 Pteropus vampyrus
GGCTTGTTCAGGGTGGCATGGCTGTAGACTGAACTTTTTTTTAAAATAAAAAATCAGAGTTTTTTTTCCCCCTTTACAAAACTAACATGTAAACTCGGAAAACTCTGGAGAACAAATCAAAAATAGAATAAAATGTTCAATGTCCCACTTGATAGTTACAACTATTTTAAACACATCAATGACTCCCTCCTAGTCTTTTAAATACATACGGCTGTATAAATATATTCTCAATTAAATTTTTTATTTTGAGATAATTGGAAGATTCACATACTGTTGCAAGAAATACTCTTTCACCAATGGTACCATTTTGTAAACTATAGTATAATTCCGCAGTCAGGACCTTGACATTGATGCAATCCACCGATCTGATGCAGAATTCCCCAGTTTATTTGTACTCATTTGTGTGTATGTCTGTGTATATTAAGTTCTCTGCAACTTTGTCACATGTGTAGATTTTTGTATCCATCACCACTATGAAGCTACTAAACAGTTCCATCACTCCAAGGACCCCCGTTGCCATCCCTTCTTCTCTTCCACGTGTTACCTCTCCCCCACTCCCTTGGCAACCACTGATATGTTCTCCCTTCCCATAATTTTGTCATTGAGAAAACGCCATATAAATGAAATTATTAAGCATGTAACCTTGGTATTGACTTTTTTCACTCAGCATAGTTCCCTGGAGATTGCTGTTGTGTATCAGTAATTCATTCCTTTTATTGCTAAGCAGTATTCCGTGGTACAGCAGTACTACAGTTTCCTTAATCATTCACCTATTGAACGACATCTGGGTTGCTTTCAGTTTCTGGCAATTATGAATAAAGATGTTACGAACATGCGTTTACAGGTTTCTGTGTAAACACAGTTTTCAGTTCTCTGGTATAAACGTCCAGGAGTGCAATTGTTGTGTTCTATGGTACCTGCATGTTTAATTTTATAAGAAACTGCCAAACTGATTTCCAGAGTGTCTGTTCCATTTTCCATTCCCACCAGCAATGGCTGAGTGATCCGATTTCCCACATTCTTACCAGCATTTGCTGCAGTTACTATTTTCTTAAAAAAACCATTCTAATAGATGTATACTAATAGCTTGCTGTGTTTTTAATTTGCATTTTCCTCATGGTTAATGAGGTTGAACATCTTTTCGTGTGCTGATTTGCCATCTGTATCTCCTCTTTGGTGAAATGGCTGTTCATGTCTTTTGCCCATTTTCTAATTAGGTTGATTGGGGATTTCTGCTGTTGAATTTCAAGAGTTCTTCATATATTCTACATACTAATCCTTTGTTAGATATGTGGTTTGTATATGTTTTCCGAATTTGTACCTTGCTTTTTCATCCTAACAGGGCTTTTCCTAATCCGAAAGTTTTAAATTTTGATAAGGTTGAATTTATCGTCTTTTAGAGATCATGCTCTTTTTGTCAAGTCTAAGAATTCTTTGTCTAGCCCTAAATGCCTAAGATTTTTATTTTTTCCTAAAAGATTCAATTTTACATTTTACATTTACATCCATGATCCATTTTGAGTTAACTTTTGTAAAAGGCATGAAGTTTAAGTTGTGGTTCACTTTTTTTTTTTTTTTTTTTTTACTAATCTGATGGCTGAAAAATGATGTAATTTTTTTTTTTTTTTTTTTTTGCCTATGGAAGTCCAATTGCTCCAACACCATTTGCCAAGGGAGCTACCACCTTGACAAAAGCTGAATAGCTTCTGCACCTTTATTAAGAATAGGCTGGGCATATTTGTGGGGATCTATTTCTGGGTTCTCTATTTTGTTTCATTAATCTATGTGTGTTTTCCTCTGCTGTACCACATTGTCTTGATTACTATAGCCATATAGTCTTAGCATCACGTAAAGTGATTCCACCCATTTTATGCTTCTTTTTCAAGATTCTTAAGCTATCCTGGGTCCTGGGCCTTTCCACATAAATTTGAGAATAAGTTTGTGCCTAAAGAAAACCTTGCTGAGATTTTGATAAGAATTGCATTAAAGCATAAACATATCTTTATATTATTTTTTAAACTTGTTATATCATGAGAATTTTCCTTATTATTATGAACTCCTTGTTAATGGCTACCCAATATTTTAAAATAGATATACTATCATTTAACAACCATTTCAATAATAACAGACATTTGGCCCCTTTCAATTATGAATAATGTGAATAACTATCAAGAACATCTTCTTGCAAAAAAAAAAAAAAAAAAGAAAAGAAAGAAAATTTGCTGCACTTTGGATTGTTTCCTTGAAATAGATTACCAGAAGTGGGGTTAATCAAGAAAAGGAATGTTCTTACAATTATTTCTAATTGGATATTCTTTCACAAATTACCTATATGTGAAAATATTATCATTAGTTTTAAATTTTCATTTTGTTATGAATTTGAACGTCAAAGTAGGAAAGATGCTCATCAGAAAAGGGAGATTGTAAAAATGGAAAATAATGTAGCAACCATACCTCCCAAAATGATGATGACTATAATTCCCACCTGGCATGACTTTTCACAGGTGTTGCCACATACCTGCTCTTAGGTAATCCTCTCAACTATCCAGTGAAGGCAGGTAAGTAAAATCAATTTCTACTTCACCTACTCTAGGACAGCTATTTGCTACTAAAATGTTTTTAAAATCTCTTTTCATCTTAAAGAGAATAGATTTAGTTAAGTCATTTTGTTTTTACCTAAGAAAGGAAAAGGGACAAACTGACCTGCCTAATCAATCTCCTTATTGTTTTGGCTGTAAAAATGGCTCTTACGAGAGATGGCCCTGAATGGGAGGTGACAAATATCTGCCTGGTGGAATAATCAATGAGTTCCATTTATGTTTCTATCCTTCCTAATTGGGATTTCTCCTTTTTTTTCTAGTGAAGTAGAGCTCCCATAGAGAGACAGAAAAATAATGTGGTTTTTCATTCCATGCAGTCATTTGCTTTTAAAACCATGTTGGATCTGCGTGGCTAACAGAAAGCATAATCATCCTCCCAATGTGAGTCCTAAAAGCTGAGGTTCTCCTTCTCAGGTCTCAGTACAGAGGTGACCTTTGGTGTACTTAAGTCCTTCGGTGTATCCAGAATGGGCTACAGACAGAAAAAAGGAAAGCCTGAGGCCACCTGTGGGCCACACAAATATTATATGATTCAGTAAAACCAGTTTTCGTACTCTCAAATGTTGGGATCAGGTGTCCTTGAGGATTATAAGGTGGAAAATCACTCAAACTATAAACACTGGGATGTAGAATAAAATCCCTTGTATAAATGGCAGCTTTTCAAATGGAAATATTTGATACTTCCTCCCCAAGCTGAGGAAGCAAGGATGAGGAGGGAGAAGGTGGTATTAGTTAAGTGTTTGCTTTGGGAGAGGCAACTTACTAGGAGCTTTTCTTATATGTTTATTAATTTTCATAATCTGATGAGGCATTTTTAGTCCCATTTCACAAAGGAGAAAGTGGAACATTAAATAGCTGGAGTGAATTTTCCAACAGCTGTCAATCAAAGCTAGGCTGCTCTGAAGCTGAGCTGAGTTTTTTTCCTACCATTTCTTGGTGAAGATGCAGAGAAAGAGAAAAAGAGACAGTGATTTAAGTTAGAAGGGCAGATACAGTGATAAATCAATGAAATGATGAAGAGAGGAGTCCTCAAGCTCTCTGTATTTGAACTTCACTCTTGTACAAATGAATGAAATTCAGAGATTGTGGGAAAGGGCCCAGGGAGACCCCACCTGCTTCCACTGGAGTTGTCTTATATTCCTCCATCTTGCAGAGAATCAGAGCCTCCTCCAAAAGAATAGAACACCCAGCCCAGTGGAAAGGAGGGAAATAAAAAAGATCCCTATCCTGTGCCCAGAGGGCAGGGTTCAGAGCACACAGCTGACATGCAGAGCTAGGGGTTCAAGTTCTTGCTCAATCTAACACTCAGCTCCTCCGTTATAATATGGGGATAATGCCAACCTAGAGGCTTGCTTTGCACATTAGAGACAATACAGGTAAGGAGCTGAAACCTGGGATGGCTCAAACAGCTATGATCATGGATACCCTGCCACCTTTTCCTCAAGCATAGTTTCCACACTTCCCTGGATGTGACGATTCTCCAATTCGCAGTGCTCCCATCAGGGCACAAGTACTTTCGTGTGCTGATTTGCCATCTGTATCTCCTCTTTGGTGAAATGGCTGTTCATGTCTTTTGCCCATTTTCTAATTAGGTTGATTGGGGATTTCTGCTGTTGAATTTCAAGAGTTCTTCATATATTCTACATACTAATCCTTTGTTAGATATGTGGTTTGTATATGTTTTCCTAATTTGTACCTTGCTTTTTCATCCTAACAGGGCTTTTCCTAATCCGAAAGTTTTAAATTTTGATAAGGTTGAATTTATTGTCTTTTAGAGATCATGCTCTTTTTGTCAAGTCTAAGAATTCTTTGTCTAGCCCTAAATGCCTAAGATTTTTATTTTTTCCTAAAAGATTCAATTTTACATTTTACATTTACATCCATGATCCATTTTGAGTTAACTTTTGTAAAAGGCATGAAGTTTAAGTTGTGGTTCCCTTTTTTTTTTTTTTTTTTTTTTTGCCTATGGAAGTCCAATTGCTCCAACACCATTTGCCAAGGGAGCTACCACCTTGACAAAAGCTGAATAGCTTCTGCACCTTTATTAAGAATAGGCTGGGCATATTTGTGGGGATCTATTTCTGGGTTCTCTATTTTGTTTCATTAATCTATGTGTGTTTTCCTCTGCTGTAGCACATTGTCTTGATTACTATAGCCATATAGTCTTAGCATCACGTAAAGTGATTCCACCCATTTTATGCTTCTTTTTCAAGATTCTTAAGCTATCCTGGGTCCTGGGCCTTTCCACATAAATTTGAGAATAAGTTTGTGCCTAAAGAAAACCTTGCTGAGATTTTGATAAGAATTGCATTAAAGCATAAACATATCTTTATATTATTTTTTAAACTTGTTATATCATGAGAATTTTCCTTATTATTATGAACTCCTTGTTAATGGCTACCCAATATTTTAAAATAGATATACTATCATTTAACAACCATTTCAATAATAACAGACATTTGGCCCCTTTCAATTATGAATAATGTGAATAACTATCAAGAACATCTTCTTGCAAAAAAAAAAAAAAAAAAGAAAAGAAAGAAAATTTGCTGCACTTTGGATTGTTTCCTTGAAATAGATTACCAGAAGTGGGGTTAATCAAGAAAAGGAATGTTCTTACAATTATTTCTAATTGGATATTCTTTCACAAATTACCTATATGTGAAAATATTATCATTAGTTTTAAATTTTCATTTTGTTATGAATTTGAACGTCAAAGTAGGAAAGATGCTCATCAGAAAAGGGAGATTGTAAAAATGGAAAATAATGTAGCAACCATACCTCCCAAAATGATGATGACTATAATTCCCACCTGGCATGACTTTTCACAGGTGTTGCCACATACCTGCTCTTAGGTAATCCTCTCAACTATCCAGTGAAGGCAGGTAAGTAAAATCAATTTCTACTTCACCTACTCTAGGACAGCTATTTGCTACTAAAATGTTTTTAAAATCTCTTTTCATCTTAAAGAGAATAGATTTAGTTAAGTCATTTTGTTTTTACCTAAGAAAGGAAAAGGGACAAACTGACCTGCCTAATCAATCTCCTTATTGTTTTGGCTGTAAAAATGGCTCTTACGAGAGATGGCCCTGAATGGGAGGTGACAAATATCTGCCTGGTGGAATAATCAATGAGTTCCATTTATGTTTCTATCCTTCCTAATTGGGATTTCTCCTTTTTTTTCTAGTGAAGTAGAGCTCCCATAGAGAGACAGAAAAATAATGTGGTTTTTCATTCCATGCAGTCATTTGCTTTTAAAACCATGTTGGATCTGCGTGGCTAACAGAAAGCATAATCATCCTCCCAATGTGAGTCCTAAAAGCTGAGGTTCTCCTTCTCAGGTCTCAGTACAGAGGTGACCTTTGGTGTACTTAAGTCCTTCGGTGTATCCAGAATGGGCTACAGACAGAAAAAAGGAAAGCCTGAGGCCACCTGTGGGCCACACAAATATTATATGATTCAGTAAAACCAGTTTTCGTACTCTCAAATGTTGGGATCAGGTGTCCTTGAGGATTATAAGGTGGAAAATCACTCAAACTATAAACACTGGGATGTAGAATAAAATCCCTTGTATAAATGGCAGCTTTTCAAATGGAAATATTTGATACTTCCTCCCCAAGCTGAGGAAGCAAGGATGAGGAGGGAGAAGGTGGTATTAGTTAAGTGTTTGCTTTGGGAGAGGCAACTTACTAGGAGCTTTTCTTATATGTTTATTAATTTTCATAATCTGATGAGGCATTTTTAGTCCCATTTCACAAAGGAGAAAGTGGAACATTAAATAGCTGGAGTGAATTTTCCAACAGCTGTCAATCAAAGCTAGGCTGCTCTGAAGCTGAGCTGAGTTTTTTTCCTACCATTTCTTGGTGAAGATGCAGAGAAAGAGAAAAAGAGACAGTGATTTAAGTTAGAAGGGCAGATACAGTGATAAATCAATGAAATGATGAAGAGAGGAGTCCTCAAGCTCTCTGTATTTGAACTTCACTCTTGTACAAATGAATGAAATTCAGAGATTGTGGGAAAGGGCCCAGGGAGACCCCACCTGCTTCCACTGGAGTTGTCTTATATTCCTCCATCTTGCAGAGAATCAGAGCCTCCTCCAAAAGAATAGAACACCCAGCCCAGTGGAAAGGAGGGAAATAAAAAAGATCCCTATCCTGTGCCCAGAGGGCAAGGTTCAGAGCACACAGCTGACATGCAGAGCTAGAGGTTCAAGTTCTTGCTCAATCTAACACTCAGCTCCTCCGTTATAATATGGGGATAATGCCAACCTAGAGGCTTGCTTTGCACATTAGAGACAATACAGGTAAGGAGCTGAAACCTGGGATGGCTCAAACAGCTATGATCATGGATACCCTGCCACCTTTTCCTCAAGCATAGTTTCCACACTTCCCTGGATGTGACGATTCTCCAATTCGCAGTGCTCCCATCAGGGCACAAGTACTTGCACTCACCAGGTGAGTCAGGAAGCTAGGTGTGTGCCCTCTGACATCAGATTCCACCTGCAGCCCTCACCCCCACGGAAGCCTCCATTCTGGCCAAATCTCCCACTACAAAGCCCAAGAACAGGCAGGCATACCTCGGAGATATTATGAGTTTGGTTTCAGAGGACCGCAATAAAGTCGTAATATTTTTGCTGTTGGCGGGTCTGCCTTCAATTTGCAAAAAATGCAACATCTGTGAAGTGCAATAAAGCAAAGTACAATAAAACAAGGTATGCCTGTACATAGTTCTATCCTTTAAGAGAAATGTTTTCTGTGTTTTTATAAGGCGAAGACATATGTACCATTTAAACTCTGCAGAGAAAAATCAGACCTTCATCTTTTAGATGTATTGCTTCCTCCGGTGTTTAATAGAATTTCCATCCTGTCCACACTTACTGGGCACTTGGGGCAACAGTGCACTTGTGTACACCTTTCGAGCCACCCATTAAAATCCCTTCAACCTCCCAGAATGCACAGCCTTGGGGAGGGCTTGGGTAACATACCACGCAAATACCACTCAGTCACACATTTCAAACTCCCTTTTAGAGGCAGCAACATAGAGGTGCCAAATCTATGTCCACGCAATTAACCACGGAACCTCTGGTCCTGCTAGGGCCCTCTTTTACATCACTTCTTTGGCTACAGCTCTGAGGAAATTACTTTTCTTAGACCATGATGTCCTTTTTATATGGGAGGAGGGTTGGGAATCACGCAAAGCACCGTAAACAAGATTTCATTTGGTGATAACAGCCAGATATGTTGAAAAAGCACTGGTATCATTTCGGGCAATTCTTCCAAAGCCCACAACCTGAACAGCTCAAAAAAAAAAAAAGACCCCATATTCTCCATTTTCCCCATATTCTCCACTGAGATGAACCCACAACCCAGTCCCCACATCTAATCGACACCCAGCAGTTACCTGTCGAAGGGGGAACACTGCACACAAAAGAAGCAGCTGCTCTTGCATGCATTAAGTACAGGCATACCTCGGAGACCCTGTGGGTTCCACACCACCACAATAAAGCAAGAATCACGCAAAAGCAAGTATCGTGATCAGGCAAGACGGTATCTTTTAGCCAGTGGAGGGTCTTGCCTTCCATTTGTAAAAAAAAGAAACACCTGCGCAGCACAATAAAATGAAGCACAACAAAACGAGGTATGCCTATATTTTCAAGGATTTAAGAGCAAGAGAAAGGGTTCTCACCTGGGCCATTACTCGGAGCCAGAAACTGTGCCAGGTGCTGTAAATAACACAACAGCGACTAAGGAGTCAGTGCTGACTGGTGTGTGGCTCAGTGCTTCAGGTGTGTTTACCATCCTTTTATCGTCACGTAAATCCTATATGCTTTTTTTGGTCTTTTTTGTCATTAAATACACTCTAAAAGATAGGTGGCTTTATTATCCCATTTACAGAATTGGGAAGCTGAGGCTCAGAGCAGTTAAGAATTTTGACAAAGTATACGTCTTCCCGCAAGTTGCACTTGGGGCAATAGTGCACTTGTGTACACATTTCGAGCCACCCAGAGATTAAAATCCCCTGAACTCCCAGAATTCATAGCCTTGGGGCAGGTTTGGGTAACATACTACGCAAATAGCACTCAGTCACACATTTCAAGCTCCCTTTATATCCACGCAATTAACCACAGAACATCCGCAGCAACCTAGACAAAATAAAAATACTTGTGACTTATTACAGACTTATGTCCCAGTGGTGCTAAACACTTATGTATTATTTTATATGACCCAAAACCATAGGAAGTAGATGCTTATCTCTATACTACAGGCAAAAATACCCTCAGGCTTAGGGTTAAGAAACTTTCCCTGAGGGTCAGTCATTTAAGCCTTTGTGCCCATTGAGCCTTTGCTCTGAATCACTACATTAAGCAATCGGATCGATAATTTGCAAAGTGATTAACCAAATAAGAATATTTCTACCCCAAACCTACCATTTAGGATGACCAAAATGAGCAGACTGAGAAATGGCCAGGGCAGTTGTTTTGGCCAGCTTAGTAATTCTGTAGTAACAAAAGAGGATTCAATCAATTGCTTAGCAATCAGCCATTATGAGAAGATGGGGAAAAAAAAAACAAAAACAAATCCAATTGACTGTTTGGTAGAGCGGGAAGCATTTTAAATGTCATCACAGTGAGAGAAATATTTGAAGATTTGTCTTCATAATGGTTAACTAATTGCAATCTTCAAATTTTATTGCCTTGGAAAAATAACTCAATTCAAGAGACAGGGTATTAACACTTGGGGCTATTTCTCCTTTGTTTTAGATAACATCAGAGGGAAGCATGCAATTGATCAATCCCTATAATCTATAAAGACCCCCTCCTAATGAACGGTCTCCTTGAGGCAGAGTCAATGTGCTATTCATCATTTTATCATCTATATGTACCTAGTATAGTATGGGGATATATGGTAGGTTCTCAAAACATGCTTGCTAAATTGAATGAAAATTTAAAAGAATGGCTGGAGTCTATCCTCAATCTTGAGTTCCCTTTAAGTGAAATTCTAGAGCTATATATGCAATTTGACTTTGGTATAAATACAGGATGGTAGCTATAGACTTCTTTAGCTAGCAGGCTATCCATTCCCTTTTGGCATCAGCATTCCCACCTGCACGATGATAATCAGCTAGTGCCGCAATCATCCTGTCATGACATCCCTCCACTCCTACCACACAGGGATGTACTTTTGACCAAACCAACCCCATTTTTCTTGCCTCAGACAGAGATGGCTTAAGCAATGGGCATTTGCCCAAAGTTGGACCAAACTGTATTTTCTCCAGGGATTTTCTGCTAGAGCTGGGGGGAAGGCCTTCTTGCCTTTGAGGATGATGCTAGAAGAAGGCTGTTTGTGTTGTTTAGAGAAAGTCTATGTAGAGAAGGAGAGAAGAGATCAACATGCACAAGGGAAGCAGAAAGAAAAATTCTTTGGATCTGGGATCCAGCTGTTCTGAAGCTAGATGCACCCTTGGATTTCCTGGTTACGGGAGTCAACAAATACCCTTTTACTTCAGCTTTTCGAATGTGTTTCTGTCAATACAACCACCAAATCCTGATAACAGAATCTTTTTCCAGCTACTATCGTTACTTCCTCTTTGGTTTGGTAACACCGGGGCAATCAGAAAAAGAACTAACTAGAGGTTGAGAACAGGATTAAGAGGTAGGATGCAGAGGGAGGTTAAAACTTAGAGATGAGACTTTGGGAAATCTCAGGGAAGTGGGGTGCAAAGCAATCCTGTTCAAAAAGAGTGATTTTGCAAGGGATGGGCTTGCATCTGGGCATCTGAGATGCTGAAGGACGTAGGAGGGAGGAATCCACAGAGCCCTAAAGTCAGAAGGGGGGTCCAAATTGGAATGGGAGCCACACACAGAAACAAAAATAAAAGTTTTATGTTTTATCCACAAAGAAAAAAGAATTAAATATTGAAATAGGGAATTGAGTTTCTTTCTAAAGAGTCTATCAAACACAGCTAATGAAAATGGAAAATGCACCATGCTGTATTACTAATGCAAGATAAGTAAATGTCAATGAACTTCTATTACTGAGATCCGTCCCTTCATTAGAGTAGAAGTTAAAAATACAGCTTCACCTTGCTCCAACTTTTCCCCGCTCCAAGCTCTTGGTCAGCAAATGGGCAAATCCATTATGACTAACATGGGAAAGAAAAAAGGTAGGATGTGAATAAGCTGAAGAAGGCACAGTAAACCATAATAATGACTTATAAAGTTTTATGGTTGGCCATTAATCTTAACCACCTCGATTTCTAAAAAGAAAGATTCATGGTCTTTTTAAATAGACAAAATTCAAGTTTATGAGAAATTTAATAATATTCATGCTGATGCAATAAGAAATTCCAAAAGTCTTAAATTTTCTGCAGGCTTTGGAGTGGAGACAGATTGTTATAGTAGGAAAAAGACAAGGTTGAGAGTCAAACCCATAGCCAGAGCCTGACATGGGGCTTTAAGCAAGTCACTGACTCTCTCCGAGCTTTAGTTTCCTCATCTGGGAGATGGAGATAATGCTGGCTTCCTTGCAAAACTGTAGTAAGGACTAGAAAACAAGGTAGGAAAGTTCACAGAGGCACACAGCCTGGCATGCAAGCGTGGCACTCGATTACACAGCTGCAATGATCATTTCAGAACCTTTTCCAAACATATCCAGAATCCCATCATGATCACTCCTCTCTCCTTCTACCACCATGGCTCTAGGCCAAGCCCCCATCACTTCTAGAATGTGAATGACTCAACTGCTCCATGGTTTCCCACCTCCTCTCTCTCTCTCTCTCTCTCTCTCTCTCCCTACGGTATATTCTTCAGACACCAGCCAGAGCGGTTCTATAAGGACGTACACAGGATGGTGCTTCTCTTCCACCAAAACCCTCCCATGAAATGGCTTTCTCTCTCAATTAGAATAAAAGCCAAAGTCCTTCAAGTGACCTATAAGGCCTTCCATGATCTGGCCACACCTCTGCCCTTATCTTATATCCCTTTGTTCTCTCTGCTGCAGCCGCATTGGCCTCCTTGGCATTTCCAGAATGTTCCAGACATACTCCTGCCTCAGGCTTTTGGTCTCCTAGTTCTCTCAACCTAGCATGCTCACCAACCCTCTCCCAGCAGATGAATTCCTACATGCCCCTTCCTCAGGTTGTCTTACCGAGGTTCCTTCCTGAAAGCACTATTTAAAACTGCAAGCTGCCCCCAATCTCCAGCCCTTGTTTCCCCATATTTTCTCATGATCTTTATTGACTTTTTTTTTTTTTTTTGCATCTCATCCTTCAGGGCCTCTTCATGAGCCTGGACTTATCACAGCCTTATTTTATAACTTTTGATTTGCTGCCTTCCCTTTCTCAAAGGTTGACTCTAAGCGGGCAGGATTGGTCTGTTCTCTTCACTGCTGTATCCATAGAACCGGCAGCAATCCTCATCACGTAGCCAGAGATCAATACATTTTTGCTGACTGGAGAAATTAGCCACTTAACTCCCCGAGTCACTCTGGAACTCCTGGTTGCAGATTATTTCTCCTGGGTTGCAGAAACCTGTCCAAACAAAGAGGATTCTGTCCGAGATTTCCCCTGCCAGCACACCCTAAAGGCCTCGAGGCTTCAGGCCAAGCTATATCCGGACAGTACAACAAAGTATAGAATCACAGCATGCAGATTGGAATGGCTAGCTTTGCCAAAAGCCATGGTTTCATCACTGAGAAAGGGGGTGTGAAACCTAGAAAAGCTGGTATATGAGGGGATTCAACAAGAACTGTATAAATACCAGTTTCATGAAGGTGCTTGGGTGATACAAATGTCCCTCCCTGAAATGACTGTTGTGAGGATGACATAAAATTGCTTATGAAATAGTAGGTTATGATTTTTGTTTAAAATCTCCATCTCTTCATTTGTCCTTCTCCTTCACTTGGACCACCATCTGCCTGCTTCAGTGGATAGCATTTCATCCTCTAGCTCATGGTCCCCCATTGAAGCTCATCCTCCAGTTGTCCCTTTCTTTCAAGGTCAACCTTTCCATTGTCCTAGTTTTCCATGAGTTCATCTGATACAACTTTAGCACCCAGAAATCTAACTTTTTGTAAGTCTTAACCCTGTGGTTCTCAACTCTGACTATATACTATGGTATTCAACAGAGCTGCAGGCAGATTAAAAAAAATTAATGTACAAGCTACGACAGAGAATTGGGCTTACTAGAGCTGGTATGGGGTTTGGGAGCCAGGATTCTTCTGTAATTTGGGTCATTCTAATGTGCTGTTGGATTGAGAACCACTATTGTTAGCCTTTCTGGGAAAGGCATTTAGATGTAAATGGGGCCTCTTGGAGACAAGATATTTTAAAATAAAACTTTTTCCAAAAGTGAAAACTTGAAGACTTTATGGGAGCATATATGACTCAGATGTGCTTGTCTAGCTACAACTATGTAAGGCAAAAACTTGGTCATAATGGACACATTGGTATAGGTGAAGCCTACCTTAATGTGAGTGGATCTATTTGAGCCTCTGACAAAATCTAGGTCCATACTGATCGCACAGGAGAGCAGTGAGCAAATAGCAAGCAGAGTTAGGCTCCCAGTGGATGCATAAACCTGAAGGCACATTTCATTCACTTGCCCCATGAATATGCTTGGGAAATTGCGCTTATGTACACATGGTATTGACTACATGTGTTCGTAAGAGCCATGCATATGATCAATATTTTCCCAATTTTTTTCTCCTATGGATGTACTGTGGATCTTTTTTTAACTAAACTAAGACTTGAACTACAACAAAAATACACTCCTAAATGGCACTCAACAAAAAATAATACAAAACAATCATGACAACAACAACGACAAAACAAAAACAAAACAAGAGAACCTGAAACACCAGAGGCAGATCACAAGGCTGTCTGGAGAAGTCCAACAACTAAAATGCCTTTTAAAATAAGACAATACAATCTTAAAAGAGCTATGACTAAATGCTATTTTATTTTTAAAAATCTCTAAGGTGTAATTTTTCTCTTCCACGAGACAGTGCAGGAACAAAAGGAGATGATAATTGGTCTCCAGACATATTCCATTGGGTAACAGGGAGAGACTCTCAAGGTGAATGGAAGGGAATCAGTGACAAGTGTGTCAAAGGCATGAATCAGTGATGGGGAGAAATGAGAAATAGGCTGTTCTGAGTCGTTGCCATTTTTTGATCTGTTCCTGGTGATAACCAAACAACTGTGCCGGCTTATTTTATTGATTATTTCTGTTCTTGTTATGATAACTACAAAACATTTCCAGAAATAGGCTGGGTCAACATATAACTGGTAGAAATAGATTTAACTAAACATTTTAAAGGACACGAATGGGAGTGTACTGTATTTGGGAATATTCCTTAGTTGAAGTGACATTGTTCAAGCACGAAAAATCATAATTTGCTACTGAAAGAAATTAAATAACTTTGTAGAATTTAAAATTCTCAGAGAAAATATAGTTTCTAGCATCAAATTTGACAGATTGGTTTTAAAGTCTTTCACTTTAATTTAGTTCAGAATTTTTTAAAAAGCTCTGCTTGGGCACATGGCTGATGATTTCTATGGGAACACTGCAACTTATTGAGAAATTACTACGTGCTAGGCAATGAGTTAGGTGCTTTATATTTGATCCTTTTATTCACTGAGAAAGCCTGAAGTACTGTTATTTTTATTTCATCTGGCCATGAAGAATTTGATAGATGCTTAGTGATTTGCTCAAGGTCGCATAGTTTGTAGTCCAAGAAAAAGGAGTCGGTGCAGCCTAGCAAAGAGTACAAACTCAGGAGCCAGGCTGATTGAATATAAAGCTCAGCCCTGCAGCTGCAGAATTTTTAGGATTCTGTGCCTCAGTATTTTTATCTGTAAAATGGAGATTATAATAGTATCTACTTCATAAGTTTATTGGGAAGCAATAGATTGATAGAGCGATAGGTAGATAGATAGATACATACATACATACGTATATACATACATACATACATACATATATACGTATCACACACAACTTATCTAAATACATATATAAATATGTAAAATACACACACACATAAAGAGCTTAGACATCATAGACACTAAATAAGTTAACATATGTATAGTATGAAATAGATTTATACATGGCAAGTATTATTACCATAATCACCAACATCTACTCTGTTCTTTCATTTACATTTAAGCCTTGATATCTATCGATAGCTCTTCTCTCTTAGTCCTGCCTTTCCTTTTATAGCATCCTTCTTTTCGTTGTGGGATGATACAGGGAGCACAATACAATTGAAAGAAAAGAAGTCAACAGTTTTACTTTTTAATAATTAAAATAAAAGGCCTATTATGGGATTCAACAGATGAGAAATAAAAGCACTGTAGTGAAAGCTGGACTCTCATGAGCTTTCAGACAGGAAAATTTAACGTGAGCAGATATTTGAGCCAGGTTTGGAAACAACTGTTCATTTTTCTGACCATTTTTCTGGCTGTGGGGTGGCTGACCAGTGAGAGGGCCAACATCTTCTCCTTAAGGATGTCCTACTCCTGACCTTCTGGGTTGGGAAGGTGGCTGAAAGGCCAATCAGGATTTGGCTCTGACTCCAAGCTTCTTCCTCCCTAATTTCCAGCTCAAAACAATTCACCCGCACCTGCTTTACCTACTGGATCTTTGGATAGAACTTTATTTGAAGAACAGATATTGAAGCTCAGAAAACTTTTGACAACCAGTGGTTTCGATTCCTTCTAGTTCTGATATTGTGAGGCTCTAAGATCAGACAGTTGATTTATAACATGCCCAAGCCTCCTATACTAGGTTCCCCCTTGGACAGCAGTGACAAGTGCTGACCTATAAGGGAGGAACATTGGGACCAAAATGAAATGGGAGCCACCCTGAATACAAACTGACTTTTGAAAGAAACACAGAGCTTTCTAATTTCAGATTCTAAATGGTGCTGCTAAAAACATCTTCAGAAAAGTTGAGTTTAATTCCACCAGTTGAAGCTATAGTAATATTACTGGATTTTTCTAAAAGACTGGTGTGTACCCAATTCCCATGTGTAGCATATAACTCACAGATTTAATTATAGATCTTCCTCAGTCACTAGTTCCCTAGGAAACAAATCCATGGCTCATGTCTTGTGCATGGAAGGTCATAGCAAGAAGATAAATATTTTCTGCATTTTGAAACTTTATCTAGAGGTCACAGGTCTGCAACTCAGCAGATGAGAGCTCTTCAGACAATAGCCAAAAGCTGCTATGTTTGACTAATAGCAACGATACTTAAAACCCTTTTTATTTATCTCAAATAAAGCACTTCCAACTTAAATGAATGAAAATTTTCATTATATCTCTTTTCCTTTTTAAGGCTGAAATACAAATGAGATGAGAAGTTTCCTTAAATGTTTCTTCCTGCTCAGTTAAGATAGAAGTTCTGTTTTTAATTTTTGTTTAAAGGGAACATTATCTGAAAAATCCAAGTTAATTTTAATCATGTGGACATTGCAGGTCAGAGACTGCATGCAGAAAACTGCCACAATTGGCCAGTAATACTGGAAAACTAAAACAAGAGGGAAAACTAAAAGCAGAAAATTCAGAAAACTGAAAATACAAATGCCTTTAAATATATGAAAAAATATCACAAAGTAAAGAGACATATTTTTCCTTACAACTAGAGGAAGTCGGTCTTATTTTACTTTATAATTTTGTGTATTTAACACTCTCTGAAACTGGTTTCTGCTTGTTACCATTAATGCCACTAACTTTTTTAGTGCTATGTGAGGATTAAATAGGAAAACATAAGTAAAGTATTTTGTAAATTTCAAAGAGCTGTACAAATGTTAGTTATCTCAATTAGCGTCTCTAGTATAAATTCTTAAATGGAATCCTTTTGATCACAGTGTGGCAGGACTGAGTGTTACAAGACCTCAGACTTTAACTGACAAAGCATAGAGATGAGTAGCAGTCATGATCTTCTTCACCTTTCAGGTAGAGATCATAAAGTAAGCAGACAGTACCATTAAATGCAACTCGCAGAAACATCCCAGAGAGGTTCAAAAGATGACTTATTTTCCCAGCAGATGACAGCAAACCCATGGCAGAGAGAAGACCTAGGGTCTAAACTTAGCATGTAAAATTTTTAGTTTCTCTTGCAGCCTCAACAATATACTGTTTATGGCTTCAGTAGGAGATCAGAGGTGTCAGGACAAAGCCATCTTTATTTGCCATTCTTTAGCAAAAGATCCAGGTCAGGAGAAAGAGACTATAAGGTGGCATAAGGGGTGACTAGCAGGAGAAGGGAGGATATTAGTCAGTCATTACTTCCTTCTCAATGCATCATATGTAAATCGCTTTTGCTCAGTTTAAGGGCCTCCATAAAATATTAATTTGGGCATATCTAATATTTATTGAGCAATTACTAAGTACCAGGCAACATATATTTTTCCTGTTTTTGTATAGTACCAAAACAACCCTGTGCGGTTGGTATGGTACATTGGGAGGGTAATTCAGCTCAAGTTTCCAACAAATAAATAGAACGTATGGGCACTAAATCAGGGTTTCTATACCCAAAGCCTGTGATTCAAGCCATCATACAAGACATACAGATATTTCTATTCATTCTGAGTCAACATCTCCTTGGGGAATCTATACAACTTGTGATCCTTCTCTCTCCAGAACATGCATGCATGTGCACGTATGCATACACACATGCACGCGCGTGCGCACACACGCGCGCGCACACACACACACACACACACACACACACGCTAACATCTCTTCATGGACCAAGTCTCAAACATTTCAGGTTAAGAACTTCTGTTCCACAACCTGCTGGCCCCTGGTGGCCCCCACCTTTTCTTCCCTTCTTTTCAACGAGTAGCTCAACCAACTAGACATAAGATTCCAGCTTAAGTTCATTTTAATGATGACATAACTGAGGGGTGTTTTTGCTTTACTGAAAAAAAAAACAAAAAAGCCAAATACTATAGTCCACAATGTGATCAAAGAAGCTTCAGCTTGATGGAACTTGTGGCATTATCCACAATGGTAGTTCCCTCATGGGGTCACTGGACACCTGAGCCAGAACCATCCAGAGCTTATTATCAAAAAAGAGCTCTGGACCCCATGACAGACCTACTGAATCTGAATGTGAGGGGTGGGGTTGGGGCCTCACTCAACGCTGTGAACAAAATCACCTAGTCAGCTCAGGCACACTGCAGTTAGACACTCCCTGACTGAGAAGAAACTAAATATCCAAATTCTAAACGAGTCTTGCCTGAGGTCTCATTTCTTGTTGGTGGCGGAGCTAGGCCTAGATGCGATGACTCCTGACATCCGTCCACACATTTCTATCTCAAATACCCAATAGTGTGATCAAAATTCAGTCAATAGAAGAATTCATTTAAACACATCATTGTGCTGAGAAAATGAATTTGAAATCTTCAATGCTAGTGTGAAATGAAATGTTCGTGATTTATTTCTTTAAGCCAATAATGTCCCCAAATTGGATGCTCATTAAATTGCCAAAATAGTAATGCATGAATTTAAATCTGCTATAATGCCGTCATTTTAGAGAAAAAGTCCCCTTTTAATAAAATCGTGTTTTCTCCAACAAGAAATAGAAAAAAACACATTTTGTTGCAAATTGTGGATTAAAAAAAAATCAACAAATGACTATAGCAGCATGGATTAAGCATCCTTTGTTTGCTTTACAGAAACCATTATTTAGAATGGCCATTTTTGTGGAATTAAAATTTGCATGTGTAGCCTAATAATTATGCATATGAAAAATGGGGCATGGTTCTGGGGATCTGGACAGTTCCAAGATAATCTTGAATGCTAGGGTCATTTGTGTTTCTATAGAATGTGCAATGTGCATACTTTAAACATATTAATCTTTTCAGAATATAACTGTAGGAAATTTAAATGATGGGACACTTCTCTACGGATCTGATGACTTCTTGATATCCATGTGGCTACTGTCAAATTGTGGGTCCTGGACTATGAGTCTGATATTCTAGGCCATTTACATTGGTTTTATGCCTTGACACTATTTTTTTTAAGAAATCATATCATGATATTTTTTTATTAAGAAAGTTTTTACCTTTTTTTCCTAACCTCATCTTTATGAGGCAAAAGACACAAAAGGGAATATATTGATGATCTGATTTCAACTGATTTTCCCATTTGCATTTATTTCTTCCAAAGTCTACAACAGCAAAAATAAACTTACCTCAAGACCATTTCAATTCTCTTAAAAAAATGTTAATTGATTTGGTGCCGTGTGATGAAGAGATGATTTTATATAGAAAACCTTACTTCTAAGCTACCATGAACCTACTGAAATTTAAAAATACATAATCACCATGCTCCAAAGTCACTGTGTTTTGGCAAAATTCTGTTTTCTCACTAAATAAAACAAAGCTTACTTCTAAGGGAAGGAACTCATACTCGAAGCTGCAAATAGTAAGCTACAATAAAAAATCTATGGATTAAAATCCTGTGCCCAAAGAAATCATTAAAAGTAAGTTATTTTCTAACTGTTTCCCATTTATCAGCATTTTGAAATTCAAAAAAACTTAACATGCTTTAATAATGAATATATGTTGAAACATCTTTTAGTTTGATGCTAAAGAATGCTTCTTTTGAGTGGAAAAAGTAAGTGATTTCTATTTTATCCTAAATGTAGAAGCAATATAGGCAATGGAGAATTTTGAAGATTTCAGAAATATAGAGAGCCAAATTCAAATCCTGTTTCAGTGACATAATGCTCTGTGACTTAACACCTCTCTAGGAAGACTCTCTTTTCTTGGTAGTAAAATGGTGGTAATGGCAGTAACCGTCTGATAGGGTTAGGAGAATTAATAAGATAGAAGCAGGTAGTGCTTGGGACACTACCTGGAATGTAATAAGTACTCTAATCTTAAAGGAAATGTTGATTTCATGTCAATAGGACCTACGAAACCCAAAGGCCACCCTGCATTTCTTGGAATCCCTGACCTCCTTACTAAGATAGTATTTCAAAGAAGGGGCTTGAAAGTCCCATCAGGCCACCACCACTCTACCTCTGATGTGTGATTCCAATTCCATAGTCATTAAAATAGCAGCATATTTATCGAATCTTCATGCATACAGGTTCTGTGCAGTAAAATATACACCTTCAAAGTCGGTATATCTTCTCCATACAACAAAATGCATGAACACACTGTTCCAGAAAATAAGTGCATGTCTCTATGTTGCTTCCAGAGTAACTTTAATAAGCTGGAGGGAAGTAAGTAAACATGCAGAAGGCAGGAGGGGCCAAGGCCAGGCTATCTGTGTATCTTAATGAGCACAAATTAAAGGGGAAAAACAGTAGAAGATTAAAAAAAATATACAGCCATCCCATCAATGACTGTATGGATTCTACAGACATGAGCTATGATTATTAGGGTCATTAGCAGGCATTTTGACATTCAAGCATAAAGCATTATTCATGAACACAGAGTGGGTGAAATTATACAATCCATTTAAATAAAATCAACCGCATAACAGATATAATTCACAAAGTGATCATTTTTAAAAATAGAAAATTGAATTTCAAATCAGCATTTTAATGGCCCAGTGATCCAAATATTAAATTGATAATCAGGCCACAGTGATTTGCATGAGTAGCTGGAAACATTCTTATAATTCTATAATGATCTGTGAAATGCCAGAAAATTCACAATCTCAGAAATACATTGTCCCAAGTAGAATCTTAGACTATCAGCGTTGGAGGGGACCTCAGATATGATCTAAATCAGTGGCTTTCAACTAGGAACGATTTTGCCCCCACTCCCCAGTGGATACTTGACAATATCTGGAGACTTTTTTGGTTGTTGCAACTGGAAGGAGGTGCTAGTGGCATCTCGTGGGTCAAAACCACAGATGCTGCACAGGACAATATACAGGACAGCTTCCACAGCAAAGAACTATCTGGCCCCAAATGTCAATAGTGCTGAGGTTTAAAAACCATAATCCAGATCAACCTTTCTCACTATATAGAATGGAGAAGCCATAATCACGGCTTTTCCTTGGACTGACAGTGAGTTGCTGACTAGATCTTAGGGTTCTTGGTACAATTTTTATTCCCCTACTAGGTTTTACAAAGCTCCTTTATTCTTGCCCATCTACCCACTTACCCTCAATCTACCATTCAAGACGTATGAAATACCTAGTATAGATTTGACACTGAGAATACAGAAGTTAATAAGACAAACAGTCTTTCTCCTTTGTGGTGAGGAGGCAGATGTAAGACAGACAATAACAATGCAAGGGATCATCATTATGATAAGAGCCGAATGAGAGCACACAATTAAAGGAACCCAATTCAGTCCAACATCTCCTTGTTCTGAAGACAACACTCCTAATACTAATACTCTACCATGCATTTAAATACCCTTGAAAGAGATTTGGAGTATGAGGCATGGGTCTTGAAAAGGAATCCTATATTATGGAGGGCGCCTGGCAACAAGGTTGGGGATAATAGGAATGGCTGCCACTCACTGGAAACTTACCATATCCCAGGCACTGAACTAAATACTCTTCTTACATTTAAGCCTCACAATAATATTGAGGGGTAGGTACTACTGTCATTACAATCTCTAATTGATGAAACCCCACATTTTGGATGAGTGAGTTGGCTTGGGGATAGGCTATAGTCTATCATAGCTAAGTGAAACTTTGAGGAAGGTGACTGGCTTTGACTGCTTCATTCAATGAGGGACTCCATTGTGATGTAGTAGACTTGAGGTGGTTAGGATATAATTGAATAGGTGATTAATCCCTACCCTTGAGGAATTAATGGGGAAAGTAAAGGTAGTTTGAAGAAACCAACTCAGCATGCTATGGATTTATTGGCAATGTTATCAATTGCCATTTTTAAGATAAAACAATGTAGAAAAAGATTTTGATATATATCTGAGACTTGGTACGCTTAGAACTGCTCTGCCCAAAATGGGAGCCACTAGCCACATGTGACTGTTAAAATTAAGTAAGATTAAAAACTGATTTTCTCGGTTACACCAGCCACCATTTGAACACCATTTCAAGTGTTCAGCAGCCAGATATGACTAATGGTTCCTTATATCAGATGTACAGATTTAGGTTTCCATCAGCACAGACAGTTCTAGTGAACAATGCTGCTTTGGGACTTGGGGTAGCATCTGGGGGTAAGTAATCTCTTAGTGGTTGTTCCCAGGATGATATTCTCCTGTTCATAGTTTGAGATCTAAGGCCATCTCTGTCTGGCTCAGGCTGGTTGGAGAAGAAAGTTACTGAGGGTTTGCTCAGACTCAGATCCTCTTAGACAACAAAGCTTCAAACCAGGTATTGGACGACTTTGAAATAAGACAAGTCCTTAAGGATTGAAGTCAATGACTTCATTTCATAAACTAAAGACTTATATCCCAAACCTTAATAATATATATTTACCTCCAGCACTCTTTTCTGCCAGTAATTATCCCACCAGGAATTGATTCCTTGGAAATAATTAGGGATATAAACAAAGTAAGGATGTTCAGTGGAATGATTTTTATAATTGGGGTGGCGGGGGGGACTGGAAATCCACTAGATGTCTAACAATGGTTAAAAACACCTACTGGACAGAATAATGCACACCTTCAAGTCCAGTGCTGTACACATCATTTTGACTTGAAAAGATGATGAAGCATATTAATTTACAAAGCAGGTTGAAAACAGTATGAACATTATAACCTTAATTTTGTGAACATATTATATCCATATGCATGCAGGAAGGTACAGAGATCTATAAAGCATTTGAAGTGCTGGTGATCTATCTGGACAATGGGGCAAAAATGATACTTTTCTTTTTACTTATCTGCATTTTCTTATGCTTTCTCAATGGACAAGCTACAAGTTCAAAGCTATCCTCAAAACCCAGGACTAGCAAGATAAGAACTGTTCCATCACTGAAAGGTCACCTGGCTGAAATATTAGGGTTTCTGAATTGGCCACTGGTGCCCCTCCACCCTACATAGTCTCTCCCAGCTCCTCTGATCTTTTCAGTCATCAATCCCTTCCATTTCCCAAGTTCCCTACACAGGTTCAAAATGAAAAGAAATAGATCCAAATTAATAGTGTCTATGAAGTTATGCATTCACCAGTGTGCAACAACAGGGGTTGAGAACTTAATTGCTATTTTTAACCAAATTAGTGTATTACTAAACTAACTGCGAATAGCTCCATATAAAATATAAAATCATCAAACTTTTTCCCCTATTTTGGAAACATCTATCCTAATTTTTTCTGTTCAAACCAAAAAGAACTGATATTGATGACCAAAAATCATATGTATGATTCTTCAGTATGTTTGACACTAAAGAAAGAATCCAGAATAGGGCTGCCCAGTAGAACTTTCTGTGATGATGGGAATATTCTTTACTGGTGCTATCCAATACTGTAGCCACTACCTGTATATGGCTATTATATTTTTGAAATATGACTAGTGTGGCTGAGGAACTAAAGTTTTAATTTTACATAATTTTAATTAATTTAAGTATAAATAAGTAGCCACATGTAGCTAGTGGCTACCTTACTAGATGGCACAGGATTGGAATCTAAACTGAGATCCTGTATACTAGCATGGAGAACCCCCATCATGACCAGAAAGGGCAATGTTTACTCTGGCTTGGAGAGGTTCTGAATGACACATGTACTCATTTGTTTCTGCTTTGCTTTCACCCAAAAAGCTTTAAGCAGTTCTGAAGCACTGGTCAAGATAACTAAAACATATTGGAAGGAAAACTGAATTTTTCTTTTTTTTTTAAAGGTAATGCCAAGTAAAAAGATGTGACTTTTGAATGTCTCTGTGTGGTATCATTAGATATCATATTAACATGGATGATATGATTCAGGATTTAAGACGTGCTCCAGTGATTTGACAGACACTGAGCTGACCTGATCTGTTTTAGAAGTCCATTACCTCCTCAACTCGATAAGTCTCCAACTCTCTGGGAGCAGAAATGTCGCAGAGGTACTGTAAGACAGATTTCATACCAACCAACTAACTTCAAGGCATTAAATTTGGGGTTTACGTGCATGCCTTCCCATTAGTTCCTTCTTATTTTAGGGGGTAAAAACTGGAGGAGTGTTATGGTTATCTGGCCATAACTGTATGTGCTGGTGAAATGGTCACTTTGGAATAATCAAGGATGTGCCTACTCCGCTGGTTTGTGATAGCATGCCTTTGGTCATAAAAGAAGAAAAGCAGCATTCAATAGGAATGCCACTGGCAGGAGAATGTGAGTAAACAATATGGTTGTTGAGAAGATAATAGGACAGAACCTCAGTTTGGGGCAGTTTCCTCAAGACAGATTTCACTGGAGGTTAGGGAGAGTCATAGAGTATTGGCTGCATATCCCATATTTTTCAAAGCATCTTTCATGTAAGTCACCAGATTTAGCACTTAAAAATATAGGATGTCCCAATGCAATATTTGGGATATACTTATACTAAAATATTCGTCATCGATCATCTGAAATTCCAATTTAAATGAATGTTACATTTTATTTAGCAACTAATTTCTACCCATGAAAACACGAGTCTCAAGCTCTCCCACAGTAAAAAGGAGCCTACAGCTAACTATATGCTGGAAGGGGTGGCTCACCTTGTCATCTTCTCAAAGATTCCCAAAGATAACAGCATGTTGAAAACCCTGAGAAATTCTACAGCAGATACTTCCAACCCTCTTTAACATAACACTTTCTAAACTTTTGTGAACATAGAGAACAGCAGTAAAGTGGCTTAAATGCCAGCTCCAGGGTCAGGCTGTCTGAGTGCAAATACTGAATAGACAGCTTGGTGGTGGCTCTATGACCAGGGACTAGTTATAAGTAGAACCTGGGATTGGGCATCTGTAAACGAGGATAGTTGTACACCTACTCCACAGGCCCCTGGTGAGAAGGATGTGAATCAGCATAAAGCATTCAGCCTGAGCCTGGTGCTGGGTAACTGTTACCATAAACATTAGCTTTAATAGTCATATTAGTGACAGGAACCTTTCCTGACAATGACTATTAACATCCAGAACCAGTAGATGCACTTTGGTACAAGCGAAGGTAAATCAAATTGGGGTAGGGAGAGTGTTAGGTTGGCCCAGCATGAAATGAACACTTTTACTATCAGACTGGTTGGCCTTGAACCCAGCTCATTGTGGTTGATGAAATGAGGATTTCTGGTGAAGCAGAAGTTTCAGCAGATTGAATCATCTAATGAAACTATGCCCTGTCATGGGGGAGATACTTAGCCTTCTCTGTTTTTATTAGCTACTGCATTGGTTTTCTAGGACTACCATAACAAAGCCCCATAAACTAAGTGGTTTAAACAAAAGAAATTTATGGACTTAACAGTTCTGGAGGCCAAAAGTCTGAAATTAAGGTGTTTGCAGGGTCGGTTCAGGGCTGTGAAGAAGAATCTGTTCCATGCAACTGACCTAGCCTCTAGTGATCTACCAGCAATCTTTAGTGTTCCTTGTGGTGTAAACATATCACCCTGATTTCTTTGATGTTCACACAGCATTCTCCGTGTGTGTGTGTGTGTGTGTGTGTGTGTGTGTGTGTGTGTATCTGTCTCTGTGTCCAAAGTTCTCCCTTTTATGAGGACAGCTGTCATATTGGATTAGGGCCCACCAGAATTACCTCATTTTAACCTGATTACCTCTATAAAGACTCTATCTCCAAATACAGAAACATTCTGAGGTACTAGGGCTTAGGCTTACACATATAAATTTTTGGAGAGCACAATTACATCCATAACAGCTACCTTCTAAAACAGGGCTAATACCAGCTGCCTTTCTCATAACACAGAACTGTAATGAGGCGTAAGTAAGAGAATGCAGAGGAACATATTTTGAGAAATTTGATAGCACTATAAAACTGCAAGGTAAACCTTTGATTTCATATGTTGATCTCTACTGGAAGTGGTACTTAAACCTTTGCAAGAAAGTTGTCAAGAAACTGCTAATCCTCCCACAATACGGCCTGGAAACATATAGCTGGGGACTCCACATTTCAGAAAGACATACAGATTATAAGGAAATGGGAGATGCGTGCTTAGAAATGAGCGTGCTATTTGTGGTGTCACTAAATTTCCTGGTGGCATATAGGAAATTGGAGACAGAAACAAGGAAACGAAGATAGAGACACAAATATTTCAAAATTTACTATGCACTTATCTTGTGTCAACCAAAGTATTGGGCACAGGGCTTGTCAAATCTCGATCCAGGAAACTGATTATTCAGGAGCAACCTATTTAACAGGATGGGTAACCTTATTAGAAGACTTTCCGTCATACAAAAGAGAAGTTATTTTGGAGGAGAGAGGTTGAATGATGGGAAAGGGGATAGGAATGAGGGAAGAAAACTAAGGCACAGAATTTTCAGTTTTATAATTTTAGTTGATGCTGCTTCTGTTCTCTCTTAATTTTCAAGAAACTAGTTTTTACCAATCTTAGAAAATTCAGTCCGATCAAGAAGTGAGCACATGCTTCCCTCTCCTATACTTCTCATCCACACTTTGCTAGAGAATGGTATGAATTCTTGGACTTTTTATTTTACTCCCTCATCAGTAAACCTTTAAAATTTAGATTATTAAAGAGATGAATGCTTAAAATACTTTTAAAAAATAATAATAACAAAATCCGTCCAGGAGGCCCCAACCTCTTGTTCCTCACTAAAATATATTTGAAGAAATAAAATACGTCCAAAATTCCAACGATTTTAAGTAGTAAGACTGGCAGACAGGTACCAGGAGAATATCAAAGACCAATAGGAGGGAATTGAGAAACAACTAATTAGGATTTTTCTCGGCCTTGCCTTGTGAAACAAAGGAGTGTCTCTAACTAGAAAACGGGAGATGCCAATGGCCCTGTGTTCTCTGTGGTGTGTCTTTCTGCCTTTCAACTTTTCAGCCAGTTCTCTATCAGAGTCAAGCAAACGCTTCAGGACATTATGATTTCTCTCCACCCCTGGACTCCTATCTATGTCTGCAGTATCACATAAGCATTGAGAAAACAAGTAACAGTCATGGGGTTAGGAACCTGCAAAATAATAACGATTCCTTTCTAGAGGAAAAATTAAGGCAAAAATAACTAAAGCCATTTTGAAATTAGCGCATTTTCCAGAATGTCTTACCTCACCGTATTTTAAGACACATAATAAAGCCTCAAGGGTTAGAACAATGTGGCATTATTGCAAAATTTAATAGATGAGATGATTTCTAAGTAAACTCTGATATATTATAATTTAATATTGCCCAAAAGCTATATCACGAAACCAGAAAAGGAGTGAATATTTTTAAAAGCCGTTGGAAAGAAAATAAATGTGGAGGGTGAAAACTCAAAATGGGCTTTATATGAAATCATATATCAAAATAAATTCTAGATAGATTGAAGAATCGAATGTGAACATGAAGCCATAAAAACTTAGAAAAATGTATATTAGTCTGACTCTAATTTGGGAATAGGCCAAGGGTTTTCATTGTGAAAACAAGGGAATAAGTCATAAAGAAAATAGTATTGTGTCTGATTAAAAATTTTAAAAATCAGTATCTCAAAACATCGAATAAAATGAACTCAAATAACAAGCTGGCAAAAAAGTTGCAACAAATATATGACAGACAAGTGATGAATATCCACAATGAGTAATAAGCCCTTACAAATCAATAGGGGAATCATTAACACCCAAATAGAAAAAGGGAATAGGGCTTGAAAGGGCAGCTACTTTACGTCATGAAGAAAAAAAAAAACACCAGCAATTTTGAAATGGTGAAAAAGGCAACAGTACTTTATCATTTTCATCTATCAAAGTGACAGATTTAAGCAAACCCTAGCACTTAACACTAGCAAGCAAAAGGTAAATAGGGACTTTCATATACTTCAGGTGGGAGTAAAGTTTAGTGTTATCTCTTTGCAAAGCATTTTGATAATTATATATTAATTGTCAAAACATTTATCTAATACAAACTTCAACTTCTAAGGATCAATGCTAAGAAATTATATAACTTTGGACATACATCCATGTACCTAAATCATCATCACAGAATTATTTAAAATAATGAATTGTTGGTAGAAAACTAACCAATAATAAGGGGAATCTTAAATAAATCGATAGCCCATAAGATGTTTTCTTATATGAACATTAAATATCATAATTTTGAAAAACTCAATGAAAGGCACATTTCAACAAAAACGTAAAATTTTAAAAGCAGATACTATCTAAATATATAATTTGATACTACATACACATACATATCCATCAATGTATATGCACAAACATTCATACGCATTTATATTTAATTATATTCATAGAGATACAGAAAAAAAGACACAAAATATCAAACGTTATCAGAGATTATCTCTGAGTGGTGAAATTGCAAGCTAACTTTATTTTCCTTTTTTTATTCATTTATTCATTGATTTATTTATTCAGTTATTTATTTAATAATAAGTATGCATTTTATAATCAGAATAAGTTAATTTAAACATAAAAGACTAAAGTATGCACCTATAGTAAGTTAGGGAGAGTTTATTCTGTCATTTTATAAACATTTATAAAATGTCTACTCTTAGCTTTGGGCTGAGGGAAGGCAGAGACATTTGGAGAACTGTTTCTGCTGGAAAGAATAATGTATTTACTTTTTATTTATTTATTTATTTTTGGATGGCACTATCCGTTAGATGGTGCTTAATGCCCAGCTGAGTTATTTGACAATGGGAACCAGGAGGGAGACAAATTTTGAAAACATCGTAATTAAAAAAAAAAAAAACAATCAAAGATGAAGTTTGGCCTGAAAGAGTGAAAGAGTTTGGTAGGAGAGATTTAGGAGAGAAAAGTAAGGGATGTGATAAAAAGTGGCACTCAGAAAGATTAAGCAAAATGTCCACAAACACACAGCTCTGTAATAAAAGCAATGACTGAGCCCAGGTTTCCCCAACACTTAACCCTTTTTTTTCTTTTAATACTACTACATAATACCTACTGACAAAGATCTAGTATCCAATCAAAATCTAACTATCGAGCATAAAAGTACTGAAAGTATTGTTGTAAATATGTTTGCCAATAACTAAGTTAAAATATTCATAAAACTTAATGGAATTATTATTTTATTTTTTAATTTTTAAAACATTTTCAATTACAGTTGACATTCAATATTATTAGTTTCAGGTGTACAGCACAGTGGTTAGACATTTGTATAATTTACGAAGTGATCCCTTCGATTAGCCTAGTACACTCCTGATGCCGTACATATTTATTACAATATTATTGACTCTATTCCCTAAGCTGTACTTTACATCCCCATGACTATTTTCTAACTGCCAGTTTGTGCTTCTTAATCCCTTCACCTTTTTCACTCTGTCCCCTAACGCCCCTCCCACTTAGCAACCATCAGTTTGTTCTCTGTATCTGAGTTTGTTTCTGTTTTATTTGTTCATTCATTTTGATTTTTAGATTCTTAGTGGGATTATTAACACCCTAGGAAAAAACTGCCATGTTTCCTTACATAGTGCATTCACTTTCATGTTGATTCCTACTTCTCAAAATAAAAATGCAACAAATAGAGGCTTCGTTCATAAAATCTTAGGGAGCTAATTATGTGGTGCAAGAAGCAACTATTCTATTTTTTTTTTTTTTTCAAATATTTGGGAGATTTGCAACTCCATGACTATGTTTCATGAATGGCAGTAATACCTGTTTACTCCTGCTTCATAGTGAGGCTAAAAACATCTCGTTCTGCAAAAGATATTTGACACCTATGAGCATTTTTTAAAAATCTGAATTGGAAAATGATTTAATTGATGCAAAATTAAATGTAAACTTCAAAAGGCGCAAAGTTGGGTGTAAACATGAGGTGCTCTATCACCACTGCCCCTGAATGCATTCAGTATGGAAATGAGGCTAAGTAAGAGCACAGTCTGCTTCCTTCTGAACTGCCTGCCTGACCACACAAATTAATCAAATGTCAGCCAGCTCAGAAAGCCTGTGTTCCTCACAATTTCTAGAAGTTTAAATGTTTCCGAGATAATAAAAATCTGATCTTGGAAGCAGGCGAGGAATCAAGAAGTTAATTATCTGCTGACTTGGGTGGCTCTGGAGATGTGCTTGGTTTTATCCCTCTCTCATCTTAGCTCAATTACTCTTCCAAGTCAAGTCTGATAGTTCTTCAAAACCTGTTTCCGCTTAAGACCCTTCTTCCTCCTGCTTAAACACTGACCTTAGAGATTTACATAAAATAGTCAGGTCTGTTATTTCATTCCTCATTGTACTTGGGCAGAACTTGGTTATTCATTTACAGTATCAAGAATTCACTCTATTAGTGCCAGGGATCTGCTGCTACGAATTGATTTCCTGGATCCTCTTTTGTCTCGCTCAAAGGTATTATACTTTAAGATCCAGTCACTAACTACAAACTGTCAGCATCACTGCCCGCAGGTACTGGCAAGACGCTTTCTGAATAAGATTTGATCTTTCTGCAAACTGCCCATTCTTCATTGTCCCAAAAACTTCATTTTTCTTTTTCTTTTCTTTTTTTTTCACATGCACAGTACCTGGTCTTCGTAGGTGGTCTCCCATCCAAGTACTAACCAGGCCCGACCCTGCTTAGCTTTGAAAATTTCATTTTTCTACTTTTAACATCCTCATGCCTTGGATTCTGTGCTGGCCTCCCACCCCTTTGATCTCTGCTTATTTTAGGCTCCTGTCTGTCTGTCTGTCTCCCACATTCCTTAGAGAGATCTTGCTGAAGGTTCTTTACAAAGCCCTCTTCATCATTACTTCTTTCCACAGTCCCTCTGGGAGAAGGAGAAGGCAGTGACCTAAAGCTCCCCATTTCTGACTTTTCTCCCAAATTCTAAGTCTGCGATATCTATTTTGAGGTTAAATTGGCGCCGAATTTTTATTACTAAGCCTTCTTACAAACTAATTCCGCCTCCGTCTTTTCCTTAATTTATGTCTATGTCACTGATGCTCACTCCCTTATCCTTCTCTGCTGTAATCACTAATTCAGGATCACACCAGTAAAACCTGAACCTTCATCAGCCTCCTGACTCTGTGCCCACCCGTGCCTACTGTATCTTTCACGAAAAACTATCATTACACAGACCTTCGCTCTCTGCTCCAGAGCTGTCAAAATACTCCCCCAAATGCCTTCCTTGATAGTTGTCCAGTTTCTTCTAACAGAAGTTGACAGATTTTGCATAGTAAAAAGGGACTGTGAGCAAAAGGAAATTAGATACAAAGAGTTAAGTACACAAACTAGTCTTTTTTCTACAACAAATATTAGACTATCTAACATTTACACATCTTGAAGATGTGTATTTTGCATCTTCAAGAAAGGCAGAGTTTGGCAGCATTTCTCCATTGTTTGCCAACAGAATCCTTTGTGAAGTGTTTGGGAGGGCCACTTTTGGGGGTATGCTCTTGATCTGCAAAGTAAACTGAGAGGTCCCCACCTGCTGTAAATTGCTAGACTTTTTTACTTTTCCCTTGAACCTCTAGTCTCTTTACATATTCCCAAATTCCTCTAGTCCAAGTCCTTAATGCTTTATAGTCTTTTCAATGCTCTCACTCAACAGCCATGGGCACTCTCTGCCTCGACTCTCAGAGCCTGGACTCCACTGACAGCTCAGCACCTGGGCCAGAGGGCGTGCTGTTCAAGTACAAGGCTTTGGATTCAGACTGCCTGGATTCAATCTCCAGCTGTCATATTTTTACCTGGGTAACCTATAGCAAGCAAATTAAGCTGAGACTTTGTTTTCTTATCTGTAAGATGGGAATAAAAATAATGCCCATAGCAAAAGGATATTAAATGAAATCTATATATAAGACCATTTTTGTAGTGCTTGGTACATTAAAGGCAGTTAATAAATAGCTTTGACTATTGGTACTTAAACTGGTAATAGATATTATTTTAAACCTTCAGAAAGCCAGGTTGCTTACTACAGCTAGACTGGGAATCCAGATACTAATATGTCTACCAAGCCAGGAGGAAAGTGACCTAATTCATCCCAGGAACTCAAAAGGCAAAGAAAAATGTCTACTGGGTTCTCCCACTGGCCCCCAGCCTACATCCCATAACTTCCAAGTACTGTAGAACTAGGCCCATGAGGTTCCTAATCTGCTTTCTGAGCAGATCCTAGAATCCCATCAGTGAGTTTTCCTGGCCCTTCAGGATTCACCACAGGCTGGCCTGCAGGAGATGAGGCTGGGAAACCATCTCAGAGGGGCTCCCGGGGCCCCAGAGCTGCAGACCCAGTCCCACCCCTAACCAAAGGGAGTTAGAGGAAACCTAAAGCATAGTTTCATGTGCCCCTGAGTTATTTTACAGGAGAAAAGCACCCAAGGGCTTGCCCAGAAAGGATCAGGGAGCTGTAGATTGAACCACCAAAGGAACTACTGTTAACCCACCTAGTCCATCTAGGCAGAGCTATCGGTCTTCTAAACACAACACTCCTTTCACTCTATCTGGTGCTAGGTTTTCCCAGAATTATCTGAATTAATCTGCTGTGCTAGAAAGGATAAGTAACCTATCAAAAGTCATACAGCAGTGCATGGGGGAGTCGCAGTTTTAACTTGAAAAATCGGACTCAGATTCCTGAAACCTGGAACCCCTGTGCTAAATATTCTAGTATATATGGCTTTGGGCCCCTAGATGTTTCTGACACAAGGTAAGAGAAATCAAAATACTTGCTTAGACACCCTGGGTTTGAGCATGAATGAGGTTTCATTTAAGAGTACGAGAGATTCAGGTTTGTGACCCGATTCATCCACATGTGTGGCCTTGGGGTGGATACTTCATCTCTCCAACTTTCAGTATGTATTTGCACTGGAAAATTAAGATAATAATGCCCATTTTTTAGCATTGACAGAGGGCTAGATGTGATAAGCATGTAAAGCACCAACTCTGACACTAAAGAACTTTCATTCTAGTGTTTTTGTTAAACACATGGGCTCTGGAATCCGAACTGAGTTTTCATTTCTGTCTCATCAGTTACCGGTTGTATGACTTTTAAAAATATAGATAACTCTCTTACTTATAGTGTTGGGATGATTATTAATTAGGTAATGTTTTCCAAGTGCTTGGTATAGTGTCCAGTAAGCATTTATTACCATAGTTAATAAATGTGATTATTGTGATGATGATGGTGATGATGATGATGTTTTTATTGGTTAAGATAGGTTAGGCTATGCCGCAGAAATAAAAAAAAAAAAACAGAACAAAATATGAAATCTCAGAGGCTTACAACCAAAGGTTTGTTTATCTCTTGCTCATGTCATGAATTCAGTGTGGTTTTATGCTATACAACAGCTCAGGAACCCAGCTCAAGAAGGCTCCACCATCTGGAAGCTGGCACCACCTGAAACATGTCTGTGGCCACCATAGCAGGAAAAAAAAGAGTGAGAATGACTGACATGATTCAGCTGGAACTACTCAAATGACTCCATCAGACTGCAAAGGGGCTGGAAAATAGTCTTTCTGTGTGTCCAGGGAGGAAGCGAGGGCTGGATATGAGTGAGCGCCAGTACCTCTACTACTATAGTGTTGGCAAAGAAAATGAAACAAGGTGACAAGCATTCAGGTTGGAGCCTTGCACTCAACAGGTGGTTAATAATTGGCAGCTACTGGTATTTTTACTATATGTTAATTGAGGTATAAGCTTTATCACATAGTGGGTAACAAGATGAGCATCCCAGAGGGAAGAGCTAGGCTACTCACCAAATCTAGAAACGGGCTACCAGGGAAGGAAGAGATTTCCCTAAACAGGCCAGTGTGCTGGAGTCTGGAACTTCCCCAGCTAGCTCTGTAAGTTAGGGAATCGGGTCTCCCAAAGGTCTCTGATGCATCTGTAAAGTCATTCCTCCAAAGGTGGTCCACAGACCACTTCCATAAGAATCACCTGGGAAGTTTGTCAAAAATGTAGATTTTGGACTCATCTCAGACCTACTGAATCAGAATCTCTGTGGGTATGTGGGTGCATGGGTCGGGGGGTGCATGGTAGAGTCTGCAATTTGTATTTTAATGAACTCACCTAATGAGTTTTATGTGACCTGAGTGTGAGCACCACCCAAACAGACACTTCCTTCCTTTGATTTCACTGTGGACACACCTCTGATTCTCAGACTCAGGGTGTTCCTTCAGCACCATGCCTTGTCCAACCCCTGATGCTGGGTAAAGGAACTGAGGTTTAGCATCAGAGAAAGCCAGATGCAACTTCCAGCTCTATCATTTACTTGCTGTGTATTCTTGAGCACACCATCCATAGCCCTGAACTTCAGGTTATTCATCTGTAAAATGTGTAGCATAATAAAATGGCCTGGCATTTTGTTGGAAGGATTCAATTTTCAGGTAAAAAAGGCATGATGATGATGATGGTGGTGGCGATGGTGATGCTGCTGCTGATGACGACGACAGTGGTGACGAAAACCTTCTAGTCAGTGCCTGGACCTCACATATGTAACAGATGAAACATTCAACTATTTTTTATTGTCTGTCTGTAAAATCGAGTTTGAGACTTGATTATATGATGGGTAATGAAGTACCAGGAATATATGTCATGTCCGAGATGTAGTTCATGTTTAACCAATGCCAGTTCTATTTTCCGTTAATTCCTTGTAAAACAGACCTAATCCCTGATAAAATGGCTAGCTGGCTTTAATTGCTTCCGAATTAGAGCCAGGAAAGTGGAGAGAGAAATTGGCATTGATAGAAAAACATGGATTCCTAAGTATAGAAGAGAGTTATATTAATAATGATTAATTTGTTTTCTGGTGTAATTCCTACCTAATTTTGAGTTGCAGTCTTCTAAAACAACCATGATAGATTATTTGATATAGTACCTCAGGCTTTCGAAACTCTCTTCTTGGGCAGAGTTGGTGTTTGTGGTCGTCGATTAATATAATTAGTTGAGAAGAGCTATATTGTGAGACTGACAAAGATAGATGGGTAAAAAATAAAGAATGTGGATAAGAAATGGAACCATGGTGGGTGACCCTTTTAACTCTGTAAGTATGCAAACCCATGCAGAGTAAAGGTGGGGAGAGAAATGTTGGTGGTTTGCCAAGACAAGAGGTGTGAATACGTGGCAGAATAAAAAACCCGTAATGCTCAGTTTGCCTATTTAGTATCTGTGTTTGTTTGAACTAAATCTGCTTCTGGCTCCAAAGAGTTAATAGTAATCTTAGATTACTCCTTAAAATGCTCCTTTTCTGTACCCAGTTCAAATAGAATTATAATTGTTTGTTTAAAAAAATAAAATAAGATCTCACTATTAAGAAAACCTTATTTATTCATTTGCTAATTTCTTCAGTATCAAAGTTCAATGTTCGAATACTGAAAATGCACAATTTTTTTCCTATTTTCTACTCATATCAAGACTTTTGGAGGTATTAACATATTACTCTAAGGTCTTTCTTAATTAATGCATTAAATATATGATAGTTCAATATAGTCTTTAAAAATCACATGGAACAAATAGCATCAAAAATGCAAAAGCTTCCAGAAAGAGTCAGCAAACTTTTTCATGTGCAACATAGGAATGGTAGGCGTGCTGACACCTAGTCTTGGTACAAAGGGAAGTCTCACTTTCATAGCAATGTAGTGGTCTCAAGATTTGTGACTGCCCTGGGCTGTCCAACTTTTTCTCCAACCGGAAATCTGCTAGCATTGCATCAAGTCTCAGTAAAGAAAAAGAAAATGTACTGGTAGAATTAGACATGAGTTCCTAGGCAAACATTTCTATAGAAACTGCTTTTCTCACTTTATGTTTAAAAACACCTTCAACATCCTTTAAAATTCAGGTTGCCATGGTTACAGTTGTTGTGCAGGAAGTAAGGTTTACAAGCATCTCTGAGCTCATCAGTTAATGCCAACAGATCAGAGATTTTAGAAAATTGATATTTATAAAATACCAACCCATTTTTTATACCCCCCCCTCCAGATCGTAAGTCATATCACTGAAGGCAGTTGGATAGGTGTACGGTATTATCAGTGGTGGTTATCACTGTGGACTTGGTATTTTGAAAGGCCACACAAGTGCCACATTGACCATATGCTATATGTAGCCTTTGATCTAAGTTCACATGTGGTGGGTCAAATTCATTTGCTGACATTCACCAAAATGAAGAATTGCCATTCTGACAGACAAAGCTGTCATCCTTCACCTCCATTGTCACAGATCTGTCCCTATGACAACCACAACTCTAATTGCTACCTGCTTGAAAACCACATTAATCAATTTTTTTAAGATAGCTTTCTTACAGAATTTATAATTTAAATCATAATGTGTCTAAGATCAGGTGCTACTGCTTTGTAGAAGAACCTTAAAACCATATCAGCCCAACTCAATGCAATTTTCTATGCTTGATAGACCAGTATGTTAATGAATAGGGTTAATTTATGTCATACATGTTTAAATGAGAAATTAAATGAGAAATTAAAGTTATATCCCTTTTAGTAAGTGCAGTGTCCCCACATTTGAAAAGTTTGTGTTCTTTGTTTTCTGAAGGTTCTTTTTTTATTAAGTTTATTGGGGTAACATTGGTTAATACGATTATATAATTTTCAGGTGTACATTATAGTTTGACATGTATATATTCTATTGTGTGATTACCACCCAAAGTCCAGTTTCCTACAGCTACCATATATTTGATCCTCTTTATCCACTTCATCCTTCCCCTACCGCCCTATATTTGACCTTCTTTACCCCGACTACCTGAAGGTTCTTTTTTATGTGTCTCAAAGAAACACAAGGTACATCTTGTGTTCCTGGTACATCTGCTCAAAAATTTTTGGGACATTCAGATGTCAATATCTATTCTTTGACCAGTTTGATTCTCCAATCGACCTGATTATCTTTTTCATATAGACCTTAAGTTCATTGTTACAAAATCTTAAATCCCACAGTACTAATACCATGATACCCATTAATTGTTTAGAAAGTATTTTCGAACTATGAGAATGCGATTTGACTAAAATAAAACTGTTGATTCAGCAGCTTCACCAGAAAGCAGTCTTTGTAATAATCTCTTTGGTCTTTCATTGGCTTTATTTTTAAAAGCCAGGAATAAATCTAGCTCAGCTAGAGTCACAAGAATTCATAGTGTTGCTTAGAGATACAGAACTAGCAAATGATGAATGGTCCTATTTTTTCCCACGGCATTTTTAAAAGCTGGATTATTTTCAGTCTTCAATTTTGGGCAAATGGGAGATTTTACCAAGACAGAGAAAATGGGTAGACTACAAGACATAGAAGGAAAAACAAAAAATCAAAATAGGAACATTCAAGGTATCTGACTATCTAGGGATCAAGAGTGAAAATAAGTAAGAGGTGAAGGTTGAAATTCAAATTTGTGATTTATTAATATATATGTAGTAACGAAGGCCCTAAGAGTCAAATCAATGGTGCTGTTCAGGAGGAATGAGCAAAGTAAAGATAGAAGGTAGCTGGGAAGAAACCCAAAGCAAGCCAAGAATTTGATAATTTCAGGGGAAAAAAAAGACATCCAGCAAAGCAGAATGAGAAGAAACAACACTCAGAGAAGTAGCAGAAGCATGAAAATATCTTGGTGAAGAAGCAGAGAGAAAAAATAACAAAAGTGTGAAATTTTTCTGTTAAGTAAAACGAGGAGGATGGAGACTTGGAAGTGCTACTTCCCTGTTTGTTTCCTCAAGAGACTGAGCTCTCAGAATAAGGAAATGATCTTGGCTTTATCATAGTCCCAGAATTTGCCTAGGTCAGTGCCTAGAACAGAGAACTCATTCTATCACTATTTGTTTAATGAAAGAACGAGAATATAAAAGGTGCGTGACACCTGAAATGAGTCGACTGCACGTGTTGGTTGGGGGCTGCTGATGACCCTTCCTAGAAGAATCTGAGGGGGCATTGAGGCCAGATTTCTCCCCTTAGATAATGTGGTATTATCCTGAGGGGTCCTTTTACATTTTCATAAAAAGAAAACTCTAGTTCCCTTAAATGATGTGACACAGTTTTCACAATCAACTGCATTTAGACTTTAAAATGCAATTAAAATGTAACTATAATGTAAATTGGGTTAGCTTGAAGATGTTTCCAAAATCTCTCTGATTCATCTAAAATGGGAAGTGATACCAAATGTAGCATCCTTAATATCTCACAGCCACCCACACCCTGCCCAATGAATCCACACATGGTTCATTATGAGGCCTGTGATTGTCAGAAAAGAACAAGCATCTGATAACATTAGTCTGTTATCTGCAATCATCTCAATGGTTGATCTGAATCATAGCACTGTTAATAAGATGGACCGTGTGGCAATTAGCTATTAAAAAGCAATAAAAAAGACTCAAATTAATCTAAAAAGTCAATTCTGTGACAATCTATGGAATCAGGATTAGATAATATGAGAATAGCATTCTGAAGGAACCACAGGGGCCTGACTTCATTTTTGTTCTGAAATCTACTACCCTCAATTTGGATAAGGTAATAAGAAAAAAAGAAGAAGAAGAAAGGAAGGAAGGAAGGAAGGAAGGAAGGAAGGAAGGAAGGAAGGAAGGAAGAAAATGCCGTCTTATTAACTATGACACCCTTGTTCAAATTTTAGAAAATTGCTCCTTTGAAGAGCACTGTGAGGAAAAAAAAGCAGGCCTTTGTTTTTGTCTGCAATATCAGATGTAGAGGTTCTGCTGTCTTCTAGATCAGAGAAATGTGCCTAGGTATTTGATGGCAAGCTTCTGAATTAGTATAAATATATTATGGCCATAAACACATCTATGCTGAATGGATAAGGAATAAAGTAACATAGGATTTATGAAAGAAGGCAACAAAAATAAATGCTGTCAAATCCTGGTTTCTTGTCACCAAGACACAGAAGTCAAGCCCTGGAAGCAGATACGTAAAACTTAATCTAGTCCTATTAGGAGCTTGTTAGCTGCCCACAGTGCCTTTTATCTGGAGTCTTTGAAAACATCAACCTTTGTGCAACAACCACAACAAAATCAATTTTCTTCAACTTAAAAGTGTACCCTTCATCAGCTTGGACACACAGGCAATCATTCCTCTAAAGGAAATGCTTTATACCTTAAGCGGGTATGTCACCTTTGTAGATCAGGGTGTATTTTAGAGTTTCATGGACATAGCACAATGTTAGTATTACATCCTTGAAAAGAAGATGCTTTCATTAGACCAGTTAGGGATGCATGTTCGAACTATGGAATGAATCATCATCAGATAGAATCCATCAATACCTGTGCTTATAAAGAACCAGTGACCCTTAACAAAGAAAGATGAAATGGTGTTGGCATGTTGAAACGAGCTGATGTATTATGACTGTGTATTGATTCAACTCAAGGAGCTTGGTCATTCTTTCATTTATACTCAACACTATGTTCAAAGCACAAATACTACTACTTTTTCCCTACTGAAGAACCTTTGCTACTGGAGTTCCCTTTGACGGGAGTGTTTTTCTCTCCTGGCTAATTTCCACCCAGACTTCAGACCCACATCAGGTGCTCTTCTTCATATCTGTAGCCCCTGGGCTCAACTGTGTCTGCACATTGACTCACCTGGGAAGCTTTAAGCCATGTTGATGCCTGAGTCCTCCCCAGAGATTTGCATGTAATTGTAATGTATTTAGGATATGTCTTGGACATCAAGATTTTTGAAAGCTCAGATGATCCTAAAGTACAGCCAAGGTTTGAGAACTACATTTTATAGCGTCTTGTGATCACCTCTGACCAAGATGGCCTTAACGTTCCTCCTCAGTTTGACTAAACTTTAGACAGGTTTGTTCCTGACTATAGGCCCCTTACCTCCTTTTCTTAAAGAATTTATGTGGGAAAACTTACGATTGTAATTCCTTATCTGCCCTTCGAAATATCTTCTTCCAGCATTTACCAGTTTTACCAAGCAGGAATGTCTTCCTTAAAAACCTAAACCATTCATTTGAAATGTAATCAGTAAAGGAGACAGAGCCCCTACCTTCCAGTCTCTGTGGGAGGGGAGGGGCCTAACTCCAATAAGTCCCAGTTAGCAAATACAGATGGCCCAATCGCCCTGACCAACCTGCTCCTCAGCGTTCTCTAGTACTTTTCCACCGGCTCATCCCAGTGCTTACACACTTGCCTTTTGTTTAAGCAGGGTTAGGTGTAATCTTTCTCCTCTATTGCGGTAGTCTTAAATAAAGTCTCCCTTGCCTGTTTAATTCTGGCACTATGTTACCTCTGGTCTAGATTGGACCACACTGTATTCATAATACCCATTTGTATTTCAGTCTTCCACTCCTTTGAGGTCTCCATTTTGTTTTGTTTTTGTGTTTTGGTTTTGCTTTCCTTTCTCCCCTCAACATCTAGCCAGGACAGGGCACATAGTAGGCCCCAAAGCATTTCCTTTTACGTTTCAAAACTGTACTAAAGATTGGAGTTGCTTGATGTGTACACATTAACTATTTGACTTCAGCATGTGCCACCGTTGAGGGAAAAAAGCAGGAGAGAGGAACTTGAGGAACAGTCACTCAGAGAAAGAGCAGAAGACCAAAAGAGGAACCAGAGATGAAGATCCTTTATTTTTCCCCTTGTCCTTTGCCCCTTTCAAATTAGACCTTGGCCTTCACTGCCCCAGAGAAACAAAAGACATTAATTCTTGGCTTTTGAACTTCTAAAGGCTCAGGTCTAGGCAATTTAAATGCCATGTAAGGGACTTTCAAGGATAATTCTGACACCATGCAATTTTTGCTTTATGTTACTGACTTTAGAACATGACCATTTGGCCTCCACACAGACCTCCACTTGAGTTGTGTCTCCCCTCTTTCCTTTTCCTATATAATATGTTGCTTTTGAACATTCCTTAGTGAGGAATTAGTTGCCTTTGACAACTTATTTGGTGCTTTCAAAGCTTGCTCCTTGAAATTAATATTCTTTAAAAGTGAAATAAATTTGTCTGTTTTCACAGAAGTGGTTTTTACCTCTTAATATAACGCTTAATAGTACGTGAACATCTCATTTTTCAAATGAGAATTAAATAACTTAATAATTAACTTAGATTAATTTTTCCAGGAGTTTCTTTTTTAAAAACATAAATTTTTAACTGGCAAAATTTATATCTATGTAGTTCAAGATTCCAAGAACCATTTTGAAGAGGAGAGCATTAAAAGGTATTTTTTCTATAGAAAAACCAATTGAAATAACATGGTTTAACATTTACTGGCAGATGTTATGAAAAAAAAAAAAAAAAGAACACGCTCGGGGCTGAAATCTTTATATTTTAAAGGCAGTTGATACACAATTCAAAGTTAGCTTCTAGTTGGCAGGATTTATGTATAATTTATTATTTTATCTCCAGTATGGTACCTGATAATTGCTAAGTAAATGTTTTTACTAGTCAGCTTAGGCTAAATTTTGCTTTGGTAACAAATGATCTCATAATTTTAGTTAATTACATTAGCCAAGATCTATTACTATCTCATGTTACAGATCCATTGCAGATCAGTGTCATTCTATGTCTTCTTGATCTCAGGATCCAGGCTAAAGAATCTGTTCTCTAGAATACGCTGGTTTCATGGCAAGGGGCAAAGATAACAGAACCATGGCATGGTTTATCAAGTATCCACTTCTAAGTGGCACATGTGACTTCCACTCACATTCATGGCTGAAGCAAGTCACATGTTCAAGCCTAATATCACCGGGACAGGACTTTCTATGGAGAAGCCAGCTGCAAAGAAGGAGCAAATATTTTTGAATAATAATATCACTTTTTATAGTATTTGTTGAGTGAACAAGCTTCTTTTATAGTGTGAAACTTTATTCTGCTCTATCAATCCTAATACTGTTCTTGTTTTTCAAACATAAAATAATTACAATGATGTTCATATTATTTGTCTAGGGCCATGCTAAAGAAAGTACCACAAAGTAGGCTTAAATAAAAGAAATTTATTGTCTCATAGCTCTGGAGATCTGCAGTCCTAGATCAAGGTGATGATAGGGTTGGTTCCTTCTGAGACTCTGAAGATATCAGATTAGGGGCTCAACCTATTCCAGTATAACCTCATCCTAATTAATTATATCTGCAATGGCTTTATTTCCAAATTGGGGCATACCAGAAGGCACTAAGGGTTAAGACTTCAACATATGAATTTTGGGGGATTCAAAGGAAACAAACATGAAGTTTGTCAAAAACAGTCCCTGTTCTGGCTATGATCCTAGTGACATTGTTACCAGGGAGCCCTCATTCATTCTAAAAATTGTATCAGATTGGATGATCAGTTAAATGGCCACCTTAAAAATAATACATGGTTAACATAGAGAATTCGAATAAACATAAAAACAGTTGAAGTAGAAAATTTAAAAGAAATCACCTTTAAATACCAGCCCACTTGAAATTCTACTCTTAATATTTTGGTGTATACACATAATTTTTAATGAAACTGGAATGATACTATAAGACTGTTTAGTAATCTGTACTTTCCCTTCATAATATTTTTGTACATTTGCCTATATTCTTAAATTCTTTGAGAACATGATTCTTAATGACTGCATAATAGTCCATCATATCCACCCCATAATTCATTTAATGACTTCGTTATTGTGGGTCATTTAGGTGTTTTCCAAGAGACCACTATTCACAAAGATGTAGCAAGAATTTCATGCAGTTATGGGTGTGTTTCTTATAACACTTTAATTAGAAATGATATTCCTCATGCATATGTACAAAGGGACTTAAGCTCTTTTTTCTCTAGTTTTCCTTAAGAAGGGCAGGGTTTCCAAAAGTCAGTGCCTATAAACTGAACTACAAATACTCTTTTTTGTTTGTTTTGCAACAAGCTTCTTACTGATTTTATTTCCGTTAGACTAAGTAGTTTGGGCTTTTATTTTTATAAAACTATCCTGGAAAAAAAGTGACTACTTCCTTGCAATATATCAATACCTCTTAGAAAATACTCCTTGGCATTTCTTGTCCAAATTCCACTTCATTTTACATGTCTTGGATTAGAAAAATCAGTTTCCTGGTTTAGGCAATGATGGTGATAACCACATAGCTGCACTTTATAGGGGTGCGTGCCCTGCCAAAGGAAGCAGTGACTGAATGACTTAGTTGGGAATGATGGGAAGGGAGGGCATGATGAGGGCAGAAGGAGTATTCCAAAGACTTTAATTCATTAGATGGGTTCACAGTCTAGAAATCTTTGTTGAAGCATCTCAGGTAATTCTGATGCAGTTGGTCCATGGATCACACCTCTGTCATAGAGCATATTGTACCACCATTGTTCAATTAAGTATCTGTTTCCTGATAGGACTGTGCATTTTCTACAGGGATATTCTGTTCCTGATCATCTTTCTAAACATCTGGAATAAAGTAGTGCTTGATAAGTGTCTGAGTAACTAAGGATGGTAAGGTTTAATGGTATGGGAATGAGATTGATTTCAATGTATTCAAACAAAATTTGCACATCTATGTGTTTGTCACTATGCTCGACATAAAGATGAATAAGATGTGGTCATTGCTATTGGAAAACTCAGTCTAATACAGGAGGCAAAACAGTAAGTAAATTTTTCAGCTCAAAAGTGATGTTTCAAGAGTAGAATTGCATAAAAAAATACTATAGATCTTAAAAGATGTTAATTTTCTGGTAGAGTCGGTAAAACATTTTATAAGAAGAGGTTTGTGCATTCATTCATGTATTGATTCAGTCAATTAATAGGTTTGTTAGTTCATTTATTAATTTGTTCATTTATATTAATAATTAAACAGGTAATAATTAAACATCAACTAGAGAATGGTGCTACTTACAGGTCATTTCCTTTTAGTCTTGGGTACTCCACTCATTTCCAAAGTGACTTAAGTCATTAGTTTCCCCCCGTCTCCCTCTATTAGGTTGGTTCATATATTTGTAAAAAAGTTAGATTCTTTTGCCACACTCTGTCCTCCATCCTGGGACCTGGTGTCAAGTTCTATGGGTTTTGACAAATGCATAGTGTTATGTTCCACAGTTGCAGTATCATCTAGAATCGTACAGTACGGTCGCCCCTTGGTATCCATGGGTGATTGATTCCAGGACTCTGCAGACACCAAAAACTGTGTATGCTTAAGTCCTTTCTATAAAATGGCGTAGAATTTGCATATAAGCAATGAATATCCTCCTGTATACTTTAAATCATCTCTAGATTGCTTATAATACCTAATACAATGTAAATGTGATGTAAATAGTCGTCATACTGTATTGCTTAGGTAATAATAACAAGAAAAAAAAATCTGTATTTGTTCAGTACAGATACAACCATTGAAGGCCAAACTACATTGTATATGTCAGCAACAACATTTTTTTCCCCAAATACCTTCTGCAGTTGGTTGAATTCATGGATGCAGAACCTGTCAATAGAGAGGGTTGACTGTATCACACAGCTCTTCCTTCTTAAAAAATCCCCTGTGCCTCATCTATTAAAACCTTATCATCCCTTCTACCAAGCTTCTGGAAGTCACTGATTTCTTACTGTCTCTATAGTTTTGCCTTTTCCAGAATGTCACAAAAATGAAAACGTACAGTGTACAGCCTTTTCAAATTGGCTTCTTTTATTCATAAATATGCATTTAAGACTCATTCGTGTCCCTGCATGTCTTAGTATTACAATTCTTTTTATAATTAAATGGCACTCCATTGTATGGATGTACCACAGTTTGTTTATCCACATACCTATTGAACAACATCTTGGTCGCTTTGTTTTTAGTGGTTATGAGTAAAGTTGCTTTAAACATTCATGGGCAGAGTTTTGTGTGGACGTAAGTTTTCAAATCACTTGGGTAAATACTCAGGAGTGCAATTGCTGGGTCATATGGTAAAATTACATTTAGTTTTATAGAAGTAACTGCCAAATTATTTTCCAAAGTGGCTGTGCTTGCTATTTTGCATTCTGACCAGCAATGAATGAGAGTTCTTACTGGTTGTTTTGCGTCATTACCAGCAATTGGTATTGTTTTGTTGTTATTGTTTTATTTTCATCATTTTAATATATATGTAGTGGCATCTTGTTGTTTTAATTTTCATTTTCTTAATGACAAATGATGTTGAGCATCTTTCATCTGCTTATTTTCTATCTGTATCTTTTTTAATGAGGTGCCTTTATAAATCTTTTGCCCATTATTTAATTGGATTTTTTCTTGTTGAGTTTTAAGAATTTTTTTTATGTATTTTAGATACAAGTCCTTCATCAGATGTTTTACAAATATTTCCTGTCTGTTACTTTTCTTTTCGGTTACTTAACAGTGTCTTCTGCAGAGAAGAATGTTTTAATAAAGCCCAATTATTATTTTTTTTATGTATCATGCTCTTGGTTTCCTATCTAAAAACACTTCACTAAACCCAAGGTCACTGAGATTTTCTGCTGTTTTCTTCCAGAAGTTTTACAGTTTAGCATTTTTCACTAGGTCTATAATTCATTTGAGTTAATTATTATGCAAGGTATAAGGTCTTTGTCTAGATTCTTTTAATTTTTGTTTCTGCATATGGACATCCATTTGTTCCAGCACCATTTATTGAAAAGGCTATCTATCATTTCTCTATTGAATTGTCCTTGTCTTTGTGCCATTATAAAATAAAAAAAAACAAAAAAGGTTGCATATGTTTGAGTCTATTTCTGAGCTACATATTTGGTTTAATTGATTTATGTCTATTCTTTAATAACGAATTGCCTTAATACACTGTCTTGATTATTCACATTACCTAAATTCAAGCTTTATATTAAGTCTTGAAATTGGGTAATGTGTTTCTTACAACTTTGTTCTCCTTCAGAAGTGTGTTGGCTATTCTTAATCTTTTACCTTTCCATATAAACTTTTATTTATTTTCCCCCCAGGCTTTATTGAAATATAATAGACAATTAGTTGCTTGTATTTACATTGTAATTTAAAAAATTTAATGAATTCCTTTTTAAATTAGAGTTGACATACAATAATATATTAGTTTCACTTGTACAGCATAGTGATTAGAGATCTATATAACTCACAAAATGATCACCCCACTAAATCTAGTACCCCTCTCCTCCTACATATTTATTACATTATTAACTATTTTACTTATGCTACTCTTTATACCTCCATGTCTATTTTGTAACTATCCATTTGTACTTCTTAATCCCTTTGCCCTTTTTTCACTGTCCCCCCAACTACCCTCCCATTTAGTAGCCCTCAAAATATCTCTGTATTTATAAGTTTGTTTCCATTTTTGTTGTTGTTGCTTTGTTCTTTAGATTCCACATGAACGTAAAATCATGTGATATTTGTCTTTCTCTATCTGACTAACTTCATTCAGTGCAATACCCTCTAGGTCTGTCGAAGCAATATCTTTTTCCATACTCTTCCTTTTAGTCTGTGTGTGTCTTTTAATCTCAAGTGAGTCTCTTTCAGGCAACATATGTAGGGGTCTTATTTTCTTCATTCGGCCATCCTATCTTTTGGTTGGAGTACTTAATATTTTCAGTTGAGGTATTGTTGATAGGAAGGTAACTATTACCATTTTTTATTCCTGTTTTTGATACATTTTTTCTTCTTAAAGAAGTCTCTCCGACATTTCCTGTAATACCGGCTTGGTGTGGATATAATCCTTTATTTTTGTCTGGGAAACTCTTTATATGTCCTTCAACTCTAAATGATACCTTTACTGGATACAGAATTCTTGGTTGTAGATCCTGCGTTTTCATCACTTTGAATATTTTCTGTCAAAAAAATATTTGTCCTGAATATTTGTCCTGCACCGTTTCTTTTGAGAAATCAGCTGCCAGTATTATGGGTGCTCCTTTGTAGGTAACTAACTGCTTTTCTCTTGCTGCTTTTAAGATTCTCTCTTTGTATTTAACCTTTGGCATTTAGATTATGATGTGTCTTGGTGTAGGCCTCTTTGGGTTCATCCGTTTGAGGACTCTTTGAGCTTCTTGGGGTTGAATGTCTATTTCTTTCACTAAGTTAGGAAAGTTTTCCATCTAATTATTTCTTCAAATAGCTCTCCACCTTCTTGTCCTCCTCAGGTATCCCTTTAACCAGATGTTTTTACATTTAATTTTGTCCCATAGACTCCTTAAATTATTATTATAGTCTTGGATGCTTTTTTCTTGCCATTCTGATTGGGCGTCCTTGACTTCCCCATCATCCATATTGGTGGTTCGATCCTCTTCTTTATCTATTCTGTTGATTCCCTCTAATATATTTATTCTTCATCACAGATAATGTATCTTCATTTCTGACTGGTTCTCTTTTATGATTTCCATTTCTATTTTTACGTTTTTTTTTTTATCTCTTTGTTACAGTTCTCACTGAGTTCATCTACATTTTCCCTAAGTTCATTGAGCATCTTTATAATCAGTGTTTTGAATTCTGTGTCTGTTAAATTATTTGACTCCATTATTCCTGAATCTCTGCTCTGTTCTCTCATATGATTTCTGCTTCTTTGTCTTTCCATTTTGGCTGCCTTTCTGTGTCTGTTTCTATGTACTAAGCAAAGTCTCCTGGCCTTATTAGCATGGCTTTGTGTAGCAGGTGGGTCCAGTGGCACAGTTTTGAGAAGGATTCAGCTGCAGATCAAGTTTAGCCCCAGCCTGTGTCCCTCCAGGGCCACCTGTTAAGATTCATCATGCAATCCACAGATGCTGTGCTTATAGTCATCTCCACTCTAGAAACCAAGGCCAGCTGCCACTAGTGTGGGTCTTAGGGTTGGCTCAGTAAGGAGCACTGGACTCGCCAAGGACACAAATGGACGTGGCTTGGGTGGAGCTGTGAATTGGGGGAGGTATAGTTTTAGGGAATCCTCTGGAAAGAGTGACCTCTGTTATTCAGGTTGATGACATCTCAGCTATGATGGCGTGGTGTCGATACACTGGGAGGAGGGCAGGCTCAACAGAGGAAAATGGATACTGCCAGCACTTCTGCTTGGAAGAAAACCTCACCTCCAGCCCTTGCTCCAAAAACTCAGTGTCCCCCTATAAGTTCCTGGTGCCTCCCATGCAGCTGACCTGGTGCTGGTTCTCAGTGCAAGCAAGTCCTTCACTATAAAAGTCCGATTTCAGACACAGCCCCTATAAGAGGTATCTGCAGCTGCTGGCTGCTGCTGCAGTAGCCTCTGTCCCATTCAGCTGCTGGGACCAGGCAGCTGTGTGTTTTCACCCTGTCCTACCTACTACCATTGCAAGTTGATTAATTATTTCTCTCCCTAGTTGTAGTCTTCTGTTTGTCTAGATCCCAGGTGACTTTGCTTGCTGTTTGCTCCATGTTTCTGTCACATCTTTGATGTGGTAGCAAGAGGGATGAACAAGGCCTTTATCATCTATGCCATTTTTAGGTGCCTTCCACATAAACTTTTACAATCAGTATATTAATATCTACAAAATATCTTGTTAGGATTTTGATAGAGATTGTGTTGAATCTATAAATCAAGTGGAAAGAATTGACTTATTAACAATTTTGAGTCATCTAATTCATGAATACAGAATATATTTATTTAGAAATTCTTTGATTTTGTAGCTTTTGTGCTTTTCAGCATAATATTCAGTTAAATTTATACTAAGTATTATGCATAATTATATAAGCAATTAATTGACTTTTGTTCCTTGATTTTTCATCCTGTGATCTTATACTGAAATGGAAGTTATTTTGTAAATTGTTTTTTTTTTTTTTACATAGGCAACCATGTGATTTGCAAACAAGGACAGTTTTACTCCTTTTCCAAAATGTATACTTTTTATTTTATTTTCTTGTCTTATTGCATTATCTAGCATTTTCAGTAAGATGTTTAATAAAAGTGGTGAGAGGAAACATCCTTCCCTTATTCCTAATCTTAGTGGGAAAGCACCCAGTCTCTCATTACTAAGTATGATGCTACTTGTAGGTTTTTGTACATGATTTTTATCAAGCTGAGGGAGTTATCCTTTATTCATAATCTGCTGTTATGAATTGGTATTGAATTTTGTCAATTGATTTTTCTAGATCAATTGACACAATCATAGAATTTTTTTTCTCCTTCTTGTTAATGTAATGGATTAAATCGATTGATTTTTAAATGTTGAACCCGACTTACATACCTGGAATAAAAGCCAGTGGATCACAGGTATAATTTTTTATATGCTGTTGGATATGATTTGCTAATATTTTGAAAATATTGCATCTATGTTCATACAGATATTGGTCTGTAGTTTTCCTACATTGACATTAGGGTAGTGCTGGACTTACAGAATGAGTTAGGAAGTATACTCTCTGCTTTTATTTTCTGGAAGAGATTGTGAATAATTAGTAGTATTTCTTCCTTAAATGTTAGGTAAAATTCACCAGTAAAACCATCTGGGCCTGATACTTGGTAAAATTTGTCAGTAAATTTTGGTAGATTATCAATTATTGCCTTAATTTAATAAGTTTAGGACTATTAAGGTTATCTATTTAATAGTTTATACCTTTCAAGGAATTAGTCTTTCACCTAAGTTAGCACATGTAGGCCTATAGTTGTTCATAGCATTACTTTATTATCCTTTTAACGTCCATGTGATCAGTTGTGATCAGTTTTTTCACATCTGATATTGGTAATTTTCATCTCTCTTTTTCTTTATTAGTCTAGCTAGAGGTTTATCAATTTTATTGATCTTTTCAAAGAAGCAGCTTTTGTTAAGTTTTCTATTGTTTTCCTGTTTTAAATTTAATTGATTTCTGCCTTGTTTTAATTTTTAATTTTTTCCCTCCTGCTTGTTTAAGCGATTTACAATTTTAAAAGATCACTCCTGTTGCTCTATGGAGATTGGATTGGAGGGAAGCAAGAGTGGACACAAGGAGACCAATTAGAAAGTTATAGATGAATTCCAGGCCAGAGATAATGGTGGCTTGAATCCTGGTGAGAGAACTAGAAAAAAGCTCACAAACTGCTCTAAGCCAACCTTAATCTACAGAGGCAAAATCAATCCAATGAGTATGTGTAGAGGGGCTTGGGAGAGAGAAAGACACATAAAGAGGAGGGAGCAGTCTATAAAATATAAAGATATAATCTCAAGTCACTATTTTCAATTAGTTGAGTGTGAGTGAAAGTTTAACAGTCAACTCTCAGAAAGAAAAAAAAAAAAGACCTGATTTGTAGTGTTTCTCCATTTATATGGTGTAAATACTCCTATCATGGCCAATTTCAAGCTATTAAAGCAACATCACTGAATACATAGTTGGGAATAGATGTGTACCAGCTAGTGCAAGCTGGCAAGAGCCAGCTCCAACACAGCACTGCTTCTAATCCTTTGGTGTCTCTAGGATTTCATGAGGAACTTTGGAGAAATTAATACTGATGATAGGGATTTTAGACCTCAATTATACTTGCTTTCTTCATTCTTACTGTTCTGAATGCTTGGTGGAACATAAAAATACTATATAAATTTTTAACAGGGAAAGAATAGAGTATGGGAGAGGTTCTACCTAATATGTGCTCAGCACATAATAGGACTCCATTAACTATTTGTGAAATTGAATTGAATTCTACCATATTCCTTGTAAGTCTTTATCCATATGGAACTGAAATTTTCTCACATTTGTGATTCTATCAGGGACCTAATAAATAATTTTAAGCATTTGAGGTAAAGTTAGCGCCTCCTCATGAGATGTCATTGCCATCTCCTTCTCATTAAGAGTTTGCTTCTGCTTCCCAGTCAAATGATCATAAACATGTTTTCTCAGCTTTGTTTAATGGAATAACCTTAGAGCACAGAGACTATCTCGCCACCTTGGTTTCCACCTTTCAGGTTATTAACACGATTTATTATGAAATTACAGGAAATTAGTTGCTGAATATTTCAATATGGAGAGGAAATAATGTAACTCCATTGTTACCGTAGAACTACCATATCCTGGAGTAACCTGTAGCCATAGTAACAAGGTAAGGACATAGTCCTTAAATGTTTAACTACTATTCTACACCTTTCACATATTCAAGTACAGTTGATTCTTTTTATTTACAATTGAATCAAATTAATTTTCTGATACTTTTGGGGTCCACTTTTCAAAAGTGGTTTTCAATTACCTTAATTTAAGATGATGAATGTAATAAGATTTTATTTGGGCCATTATTGTGAGAACAGAAATAGAACTACTTTATATATAGAAAGGAGCTAAAAAGGGCCTTTAAAAATGAGTAAATATTTTTCAATGAGCCAAGTAGTGTCTTTGAGGATAAATATTAGGAGTATAAAGGTAAATCCATCTCTGGGTCTTCAAAAGTGACATTCATATCTGACCACTATAAGTACTAAGTGCAAAGGTATTAACTGTATTAGATATTCATAATAATAATACTGTACAACAATAGTTGATATGGTTTGAGAGTTTACCTTGTGCCAGAATACTGTCAAGGATTGTCTTATTTAATCCTCAAGAAAATGCTATGAGGCAGGTACTGTTCTCACCTCCACTGTGCAGTTTTGGAAATTGAGAAATAAAGATATTACATATCCAGACTAGAGTCATCTGGCTGGTAAGTGGCACGGTGGCATTTGAACCCATGCAGTCCAACTCCATAGTCCATAATTTTATCCACTATCCTGCTGCCCTCTTAGTTCTTTGCCAGCCAGTCACAAAGGGCTCTGAGACCATGAGTGCTGCCCATGTTCTCTCAGCCCCTGTGCCTCTCATCATCTCCCTGGTCCCTGAAAAAAATAGTGCATCAGAGAATACCCAGAGCCTACTGGCTCCTGATCTTCATATCGACTCCACTGAATTCATAGTTATGGCTTATGCTGGTGTGCAGGTGTTGTGCTTAGAGCCGGAGAACCCAGATGAGTAAGGTCTTAGTTCTCCATGACCTTGGAGACTACTGGGAAGGTGATACCAGGTGAACAAATGGAAGACCTCTAGTATAGTAATTTCTTCAGAAACAAAACAAAACAAAACAAAACAAAAACAAGTGCAAAGCAGAGAGCAAAACAGGCCTTTGAATGACAGTGTGGTTTATTTCCATTTGCTGAGCTGTGTTGACATGGCCCTCGGTGCCTGTTGAAAATTAAATCCATGCAAAAATAACGATTGCATTGTTGCTGCTAATAATGACAACATCGCCCGTGACATGCCAGGAATGTTCCCAGCATCACAACTTTGTTCAAAAGCCTCTGATCTTCAAAATTGCATACCCTCTCTAATAGTGATTTTCTCCTTTTCATTAAGCTTGGTGGAGTCGTAATATTGGGTTTCAAACAATAAATATCAAACCAAATGCTGTCACCACCTAACACTGGTGATTGGCAGCCAACAAGGAAGTCAGCGTCACCCCTGCTCTGAGTTTGTCAGGGAACAAGGCAGCATTGCGGCTTGCGGCACCCCAACAAACAGCTCATCACTGTAATTAAAGCAGAATTGAATGTCCTACTGCTCTGTGCTTCATCTCCCTTCATGTGGACAAATAAATTGGAGGAGCAGCATATGGATGGAGACCAAAAATTGAATATGATGTCCCCATGCTTTTATCAGCAAGGGCAAGGAGTAACACATTCGTGGTGTCTCCATTTGCATCCAGGCCATCTGTACTGCAAACCCCATGATGCCAAAGTGAGATGAAATCTTGTTCCCACCGCTGTTCTCCAGGCAGCGTGAGGGCTCCTTGTCTCCACCGATCTACCTTATGTAGCACAGGATAAGCAGGCGCCGTAGCTGCTGTGCATAAGGAGAGATGGCTATTTCCACCAGTGTTTCGCACAAGAGGATGATGTTCTTGAACCAGACACCTGGGTGGATGGAGCCTTCTGCTCACAGAAGCCAAAATCTCTAGCCCAGGTGATGAACTCATTCTGACAGCTAGAATCTTATATGATCTTTCAGGGAAATTTAGCCCTGAGCAGGGAAAAAAGTACACAAATAACTAGTCTGAGTGTCTCTCTTTTTACTTTTATTTTTCCTCCGGCAGGACCTAGGTACAGTAAAACTGATACAACATCTGTGGGAAATAGATATTTATTCAGTCAAAAAAATTATCATATATCTATGATGTTCCAGGCCCTAAATTTACAGTTGTGAACAAATCAGGTCTCATGATGCCTTATCTGAATTTATTGCTGATCATGTGTTCCCATCTCCTCAACTAGAACATAGAAAATAGCAGACAGGTATGTTGGATTACTGCTTTATTTATTTATTTTTTTTAATATTCTGCCTGGGCAATGCTAAATCAAGTTAGCATCCTTTATAAGTACAGTAGCATATGGGTTAAAATCTGTTCACCGATATGATAACCTTGACTCTTTAGAAGTGTGTCATCTGAAGGAACAAAAAATGCCTTCAACATCCAAAGAAGTACAGTCCTGTATTACTTCCTCATGGGAGAAACTTCACAACTTCCTAACATCTCTGTAGGCTGATTTTGGCCAGGAAGGGAGTGAAAGAAAAAGGTGACACACTGACCGAGAACTTGCTATGTGCCCAGCATAATCAACTAAGTGATTTCATTTTATCCTTCTCCAAACGTGGACTATAGGTATTACTAGCCTTGTCTCATAACTCAGATGATTTAAGCGAACTGCCCAAGGGTCAAACATTTGGTCACCAGAAGAACGGAAACCAAATGCAAATCTGTTTCATTCCATTTTTCCGAGTATAGACCATAGGATTGGGACATGCGTGAATATTCATTTCCCATAGCAATTGGAAAGCGACAAATTCCAAAGACTAGTTAATCTTATTAGAAGCAGGCAAAGAGACAGCAAGGATGAGTGACAGCTGAGAGAGCCTGGAAACAGAGTAAAAGATAAGGAAAGTATAAAAAGCACACACAAAAATATACAGCAGAATGAAGCCACGTAATGTAGGGAGCTTCTGATTCCTCTATGCTCCTCAGTCTTGGAAGGTTTAACACAATTCCATTTTGATAATCATAATGACTATCTTTCCATTAATGTCACCTTTCCATTAATAAATAGGTAGGTTAACTTTGGTTTACTTTAAAAGAGGGAACTACAGTATGAAACATTACAAAGCTATTGGCATTCGAGTGGTTCCCTTTTTCAAAATGTTATCACTTCAGGTGCTTGTAACATTTACCTAAAAGGAACCATTCTCTTCACAAAAGCAAATACAGGAAGTGTCACCTCATGACAAAGAAGGTATTTTGCATGTTACATGATTTGAATTATATCATATGTGTATAAATACATACTCATATATTACATTTAAATTTCTGAAACATTCCCCAAATATCTCCTTTCTTCTACCAAATTTGTCATTGTACCCTTTTAACAGTAACTAATATAATAAAGAAATATTATCTTTATTACTTCAAATTTAATAGCATTTATTCTGCATGTAAGAGAATATACAGGTGCTCGTAGGCAGAAGTACAAGTGTGTCCATTACTGTTAACTCATTGTGGGGAGACTACTTGAGCTGACTTTTTTGACCATTCATTCATTCAACAAATATTTATTGAGAGCCTACTCTGTGTCATATACTAGATGCTGAAGATAAAAATGAGAGCAACTTGGACAAACAACCAATGCAGGAATTATGCTTTCCTGATTAGCCTGTTTGGGTTACACAGGTCACTCTCTTTAAAAAAAACTAGGTCACAAAGTGGGACACTCACACTGATATATTCCCACTTCTTGGAGTTCTTCAGCCATTTCTTTCCTATTCACAGGCTGGGTGGTTCTGAGTGTGTCTGACACTGGGAGGACATGTGGGATCATTAGCTGGGCTCTTAAGGTGGGGCTACCCTCTAAGAACACTGTGAAGAGCAACAAAAAGATAGGGAATAAGATCAGTCCTTGAAATAATCCTAGAGATTGTGAACACCCTGACCTTAATCATGGTGAGCTTCTACTGAGTTTCCTAAAGATATAGGAAGTTCTCAGCCATTTTCAGGACAATCAAGGCTCAGAAGACCAGGTATAGGCCAAACGGCACCAAAATGAGGCACAGGAAATTAGGACTTTTCCCACCTTTTGACCCTGGACAAATCATTTTCCATCTTTAATCTATAAAGTGTGATGTTTGGACTAGACTGTCTCCAGTATTCCTTCCAGCATTAATATTCTATGATCTCCCTGAAATGAGAGAGGGAGAAGATTGAGATGTTGATAAATATAGATACAACCTAAGAGAAGCAAGAGTTTCAAGGTGGATTTCCCCAACAGGGAGGGGGCTAGGGGATATTTCCAATCCTCAGTGGTTCATTGGGGATGTTAAATGGGGATGGGTGTGTAAATTGTCTGTTTAAGAATTGTACATCAGGGGGCCAAAAATCTTGGTCATTTACCATTTTGGAAATCTTCTTTTATCTGGAAAAAATGTGTTGCTATTGGCCCTTGTTACCATGAGGTTGGGTCATTCCATTCGCAGGAGGCAGAAACAAGAAGAAATAAAAATCATAAGGCATTCTTGAGTCACATGTGAAAAACCAGTGATGACCTCTAGTTCCTGGCAGTCAAGACAACAGGTTCCAATGTGATTCAAAGACATAGAACAGGCTAATTTTGATAGCTGTCACTCCTGAGTAGGAAAGAAACTGGCTATATTTTTATTTAGGAAAAAAAATAAATATACTACCTACTTCACTCTCACAATTCACTATAGAGTCAGAATAATGGATTTAAATTTCAGCTTCTATGCAACCCACTTCGACATCCGTTTGGCAGAATTTACTAAAACCGACCCAATAATTCCACAGTTAAGTGCATACACAACTGAAATGTGTATATATGTTCACTCAAAGGCATACAAAAGAATATTATTGCAGTAGTGTTTGTAATAGCCCCAAACTGGCAACGATCCAAATTCCCCTGAAGAGTACAAAGGATAGAGTGCAATGTATTCAGAAAATGAAATACTGTACATCTGTGATTCTGCAAATGTTCCTAAGTGCTAAGGATGAATCTCAGCAATGTAAGCAAAAAATTTAAATCTAAGCAAAAAATTGAAAACACACACACACATGCACACAAAACACATGTGCGATTCCATTTATATTACTTTCAAAATGGTGAAACCAACTCATGGTGATAGAGGTCAGTGTTGGTTACACTTCAGGGATGTGGAGTTAGTGTATGGAAGATGACATGAAGGGACTCTGGGGGCTGGTCATGTTCCAGTTTGTGATCTGAGTGCTGACTTCATGGGTATATTCTGCCTGGAAAGAAATTATTGAGCTGTATATTTATGATTTTGTACTTTTGTGTCTCATATTATATTTTAATAAAGAGATTTTTTTTAAATCTCAGCTTTACGACTCTGAGGTATCAGAGAATTCCACCAATCACTCACTTTCCTCCTCTGCAAAGGCCTTGAAAACACCTTCTTTGCATGGTTGTTGGGAGAATTAGTAACAGGGTACACATAGCACCAAGCCAAGTGTCATTCTCATAGAGGGCAACTCTTATTGGTGGAGCGGAGACAACACAGATGAAGTTGTTTTTAATGATGAGAAGGAGAATGTGAATGAGAATGATGGAGAAACTGTAGGAGGAACTAGAAGGCTTCAGGTGTACTCCTCTACATTCCCAGGAATGTATGGAATATGTGTACCCAATTAGCTGTATTTTTTTTTCTTTAACAGGGCTGAGGATATATTGCCTCCTATGTCATCATGCTGCACAGCATAATGAGAACAAAAATGTTCTAGACCTAAAAGTTATGGGGATGGGTGGGGAGGGGTAGCTGGTGGTACTACAGGGAAGCAGAGCTGAGGTAGAAATGTACAAAGAACTCATCAGAACAGGGACACAGTGGATTTAAGCCTGTCCCGGGTAGGAGTCAGTCAGCTTGCTGTTTTCTTGAATTGTGCTGTTAACACTTGACTGCTTATGTGTAAAGTTTCGTATAAAGCAACGACCAATTAATATGCCTATTTACATATCTATGCAAAGATGTATAAATGGTGATGGTCATAGCAATATGATTTACAACTGGGAGATGTGAGAAAGGAACAACTAAATGCGGGCTTCGGGGATAGTATAAGAGGTGTATAACCACTTTTGTGTCATTGATGCCTTTGACTTTTGGTAAATCGTGTGGCATTCTTCTTAGAATAGCATTTTAAATGTGAAAAAGAAGATACATTGGATTACAAAGGGAACCCATCTGCCCATGGGCTCTTCAGAGTCTGTAGGCCCCACACTAAGGACTTTTGCAGCTCGACAATGGCTGTGCCTGTGGCATATCACACCACCCAGCCTTTCAAAATGACATGGAAGACATTTAGGGCTACGAAAGATGTTTCTGTGACACTGATGAGTTAAAAATCAAGGAGCGACAGGTAGGCATTGCATGTTTAGGATAAAACTTCTCAAACTATTTGCCACACACCTGGGGACATCGGCAGCACCAGGGTGCTTGTAAGAACGGTAACTGTCAGGCCCCACTCCAGACCTATGGAATCCAGATCTCTGGGGATGAGGCTGAGAATCTGTGTGTTCACAAATCTGTGTGCACTTTTAAGGTTGGGAAGCACTGCCTCTGGATGTCAACAGTGGTTATCTCAAGTGGGGAGACTTGGGGAGATTTTTATGTTGTTATTGTTAAATATATGTTTTTCTTTAAAGTTCTTACAATGAACATCTATTATTCTTATAATAAGGGAGGAATGTTATTTTTTTTTAAAAAAAAAGAAAAGGCAGATTTATTCCACAGTACGTTAGAAATGATTTCCAGATGCAAATAACAAAATAAAAGCACCACTTGTGAGGAATTTCAAGTTGTCAAATAATGAACCAAAAATTGAGCAATATGGAGCCTGTGAATTGTGTATACTAATGCGTAGCCAAACATCAGATTCAAAGAAGAAATTAAGAAGAAATGTATTTAGAATGAATTTGAGGCTAGAAGGCCAACAGTGAACACAGCTGTTAAGTATTTCTGAGCTGGCAGCAAAAATAAAATAAAAAACTTTTCAAATGCACAGCAAATAAGGACTGAACTAAAATCCCAGAGTGTGGATCAGACAGGGTTTGCGCTCAAGTCTGGAAAGACATGATGAAGAGACAGCTGAATCTCTGGTGTCCCTACAAGCCTGATGCTGGTGCAAAGTGACTCCATTCCCTAAAAGAACATCTCTGTACCTCATCTGAAAGTTCACCTCTTCAAAACATGCAGGTAGATCTGTCTCCTCTGGGAGGAGTTCTCTCTTAATCAAAGAAAGGCAAAGAGTAAGCTTTAGAGAGAAGGATTAAACAGTTGCTTTAGTTTCATGAAAGGTTTACTGACCCACAGCTAAATCCCCAATCCAGGCCACCTTCTTCAGCATCCTATGGAGGCATAATATTCTCAGCTAAGAGAGAACTTTCCTTTGTTTCTCTCATTCCCTGCCATGCGCTCACCCACCGATGCTACCCTTTCTCCCCGAAAATAGCTTCTCCCCTGCCCAAGTGCCTTTCATTGCCCACCTGGACTGTTGTCACAGCCTCCTTCTGGGTCTCCCCACTCTTGGTTCTCTCAGTTTTCAGGTGTGACCCATTGCAACAGGACTAATCTTAAATGCTAATCTGGCCTCATCATTCCCTATTTATAACCCTCTGTCATCTGTAAAATAAAGTGCAAACTCCCAGAAGTAGTTTTTATCTACTACCACTATTAGGTTCTTCATCTTCTAGCCCTTGGTTGTTTCTCTAATTCGTGAACAGTTTTCCTTGCATCACAACCATATTATTCTCAGTTCTCCAGACATACCATCCTCTCTCTTGCATCTAGGTATTGAATAAAGTTCTTCCCACTTCCTGGATAATTCTTTCTTCCCATCCTACCTTCATCTTGCTTAGTTATACCCATTAATCAGGCAGGAATCCTCTTAGGAATTACTTCCCCGGCCTTCTCTGCCAGGTTATAAGTCTGTGCCTCTCCTAGAATAGATGTCTTGGCACATAGTAGTTGCTTGAAAAATATTCCTAAATAAATAAATGAATGAGATCCAATTTTCCAGCCTAGGGAGAATGCCCAAGAGCCCTAAGCTGAGGCTCTTTCTTCATCTCCTAACCTAAACCACACAATGCAACAGGAAACACCACCATTTCCAGTGAAACACCCATATGTTGAGAACCATATGATTTCACTCATATGTGGGATAAAAACTAAACCCATAGATAGGAACATTTTAATTTGCAAAAAAGGGTCTTTGTGTCCTCGATCCCCCAGTACAGAGGCAGACCAAGCCCAGATGCCTGGAGGCATTATTCCCAGTGACCCAGTCCCACAAGGACGTCTCCCCCATGACCTCATTTGAAAGCTAGGGCTGGCTTTCATAGAAAAGGAAATGAAGGTGAGTTCTTCATTCCTTCCTTGCCCTCTTCAGGAAACACTTTTGTGGTCTGTTTTGGTCTCTATCCAGTTTCTGCCTCAATCCTTTTCAATGCTGGGACTGGAAATAGTACCACGGAAAGGCCAATCTGTCCCTGCGGTGCCCTGGGCCCTGCACCCTCACAGACTTATTGACTGAGTTGGCTGTGGCTTCCTCTCCAAGAAAAACAAGTAGTTATATCTCTTAACTACACCCAAAGTTGGCCTTTTCTGCTTTCACTTTTATTCTTTGTGGCTCCCTTTGAACAGGGTTATCAGCAGAGATACCAACAAAAAATGTGCTGTCTAAAGCTAGACAGTGGCTTTCCTTGCCTAGTGAAGAAAATCCTTTGTTGCTTGTCAACACGTGGTTTATTTGATAAACTAAGACATGACCTCCAGCCTTGACTCAGTGTGCAAACACACACATCACACAAACGTTTGTGAGGTTAACCTCATTTCTCTACACTTAAGAGAAAATTTTATCTCTCCCTCCCTTGTCTTCCAGATAGAATTGGGACCATTGTCACTGAATTTGTCAGCCTCAGGAGACTGACTCAGGATTTTGTGCAAAGGACGAGAGGTACAGCAGAGATGAAAGAACAAAGGTTCAAGGTCTGCTTCTAGTTTGTACTTGGCTTTAAGACAAGTTACTTACTGTGATGCAAGGAGCAGAATTGTCTAAAAATGATGCTCTGGACAAGTAAAGAGCTAAAGCCTGGAGTAAATGGGTGGATGGGTAAGCCAATTCTCCACGCTGAAGGTTCCACTCAAGCATAGCTCCCCATGGGACTAGTGCACCCCCAATCAGAGCAGCATTATATTCTATAGGCCCCAAGGAGCATGGTATGCTAGAGCCAGCTCCTATTGCTTCCTGAAAGCTAATTGCTAAATACTCAAGAATTTTTCAAGTCAATAGCTTAAAATTTGCCACTGTGAGGATATTTACACCAAAGAAAGTAAGTAGCAAACACTACAAATCAGTGCTCCCTTTTTCCCCAAGGGCCAGTTAACCAGCATATCACTGCCCAAGGCATCTGGCTTTGAGCATCTGGAATCTCAGACAACTTCTACAAATCTAGGTACCTGCGCTCAGGCTCTCCACACTCCAGGAGTTTGATTATCTGTCCACTGACAAGATCGTATTTGAACTGGCCAACTAAGAACGAAGAATCATGGGAGCGAAATGCCTCTCCTGGTAAACCCATGTGATATGTTCAGCTGTCTGCCCAGACCCTGGCTTACCTCTCTGTGAGATGATGGGGAGTGGGGAGTAGTGTTTCTTATTTCTGACTGACCCCTGGCTTATATATCATATTTTTCCAATAAAGCCCATTCCTTAACCTATGCCATATGCTATTTGAAATACATCCAGAGCCCTGGTGCATGGCAGTTGGCAATGCAGAAGGAACTCATGGTACACAACAACTCAGTTTGTACCACAAGTTAACAGTCCTACATGGTGCTCTAGCCTCAGTTTCCTCAATGGTACAATGGGGATATAATATTGGTTTCTGAAAGTATATGTACTAGTCAAATGACGGTTCATGTGAGCACACTATGCAAACAGAAAAGATCCAAGGAAACTAAACAGTCATGTCTATTATAATGCAGAGATCAATGATTTGGCATTGAGGAGTCATAGGTTTCAGTAACAGCATTGCCACTCTCTTGGGCAGGCTACTTAATTTCTCTCAGTTTCAGCTTCCCCATCTGAGAAATGGGTGTAGTATTTTATAGGGTTGTCGTAAGAACTAAACAGAACAACAGAGATAGCCATGTTTGGCTCAGATACCGACACTCATTAGATGTTGAAGATTCTAGGTGAATTTGAAAATTCCTCAACTCTCCTACCTCTAGGGTGCTAATTCAAGCTGAAATGCCAGATCCTTTAATACTCACAATTAAATATAAATTCAGTCTAGGGCCAAATGTATATAACAATAAAGCCCTTGGAAACTTTCAAATTGAGAACCGAAAGGGTGATAAACTCAGGGCTAAAAATATTGCTTCCTCCATAGGCTCAGATGCATTTATTTGCTAGATGTATATCATGGAGGACATTTTTGCATATATAATGTATTTGGCAAAGAACCAAAACAACTCAATTATGTATTATCATTAATTAAACTTTACAGAAAGAGAGCAATGGTGAATATCAGCTTTTATTAGACTTAGCCAAATTAAGTTAGAATTAACTGTTCAATTGTGAATAAACATAAAAGTTTTGATTTTTTTATTTAAGTGAATTTAAAATATCATTGCATGTATGAGCGAATTCAGAAATACAGATGCTCACACATGGATTTTCTCTCTCTCTCCACACACACACACACACACACACACACACACACACAAATCCATCAATATCAAATCTGTCACAATCTGCTAAGAATGCTTATGAGACCTGACATAATGGTTGACTGCCAAGCAATTTATCTGGCAGCCTACTGCCATTATAAAAAATTAAAATTTACTGGAAATATCCAGACTGATCATATAATGGTTTATTAATTCCATTCTAACAGCAAACCAGGGTATGATCACTTTAACTAATCAGTAACCAGTGAACGTCTTATCCAGCCAACCACAGACCTGGCTAGAATTCAAGTCAAAGAACACTTGAGTTCCTACTGTGTGTTAGGCATTGTACTGAACCACTACAGTTGATAAATCATAGTTAATGGGAAGAAAAATACAAACAAAAGTATGTTGCTGCTCAAAATATATTAAGTGTTATCAAAGAATTATAAACAATGTGTAAAGGAGATCAAACAAAAATTCCATGGCGGAGACTGTACCAAAAATAGGCTTTAGCCCAGCACTGCCCAGTACAAATATAATGCAAGCTATATAAATCATTTAAAATTTTCTGGTAGCCACATTTAAAAAAGTAAAAAGAAAACACGACATTAATTTTAATTATTCCAAATACATAAAATATTTTAATTCCAAAGAATTATTAATGAGATATTTTCTATTTTTTTACATGTTTACTAAGTTTTTGAAATCCTGTGTGTATATCACACTTACATCTCAATTTGGACATTATATTTTCAGCAAAAAATTTTGATCTGTATTTAGATTAAAATTTACAGTTGTAAAGGTAGATTCACATGCCAAGTTTTTCTAATAATTGAGTCAAGTGGTAGGTTTCAAGTTTAAATTAAAATTAAAATTAAATTTAAATAAAAAATTTAAATCCAGTTCCTCAATTGCACTACCCACATTTCAAGTGCTCAATAGCCACGTGTGGTTAGTGGCTACCATATTGGACAGTGTAGACACAAAACTTTCTGCAGTGGTGAAAATGATCCATTGGACAGTGCAGCCTCAGAATGTAAATAAGGAAACCCCTGTGGAGTAAGGATGAAAAGGGTGTGTCCAGGGAAGAGGTAAGAATTCAAGGCCACAGGAATAGGAAAGACACATGTACAGCTGGAATTGCTTAATATAGAAATAAATTCTGCTGTTCGCCTCAACTAGAATTTTTCGAATATTGACCTTCTGGACATCTTAGGTCCCTTATATTTAAATTTCTCTCCTATACACTTGCTAATGGTAAGTTTTAGTTATTGAATAAAACTGTCAGTTGTTTTAAAAGGGGAAAATTAAACAGATGTAAATTTCTGAGATGAGGCACGTAGTTAGATTTGGATAAGAGCTGAGAAGCAGCGGCGGAGAGCTGATGGTGATTGCATGAGACAAATCAGGCAAAAGGAAGGAGTAAGAGATGCTAAGCCTACATTTCAGTAGGAGAGTGAGATGGACAATTGCTGGGGATCGGTATCACTTTTCTGGTCTAGCTTCTGGGGATGCAGCTTGGCACTTATGAGTTACTAAAGTGATGCAAATGACTAGTACATGAGTAAAACAAGTTTAATCCTAAGAACATTATGCTCCTTAGCACCAATTTGCATAGGTGGGCATAAATGAGGGGTACTTAGTATTTGGATATGGGAAGACCTCTAATAAACCATATATCCAGAACTCTGAGGAATATTTAGGAACTGCCATAGATTACCCTCATGCGTGACTGACATTCATGAGACAATCAAAGTGAGTCCTGGTTCAGTGGGTTTCATGATTTGGTCTAATGATCTATGTTGATTCCTTTTACAAAGAGCACATGGTTCAATTACATATTTCTTCCATTCTGGGTTAAAAATGTCCTTCTAAAAGCCCATTCTACCAATTTATAGGAGATATAAAAAAAGGATTTTTAGTAAAATGTACTTTCATTGGTTTTGATGAAAAGGGTTTGTGATGAAAGTAGAATCTCTAATAAGCATTTCATAAATGACTTGTCTTTCAAACTTAATATAAAACAGAATAAAATACATCTCCCAAAGACCTCCTTGCTTCCTCACAGATTTAAAGTCCCCTGCTCTCAATCAATCGAGACCGAGAACTCAAAATTCTCCGAAGATGCCATCAAATATTTATCAGTGAAAGTTGGTAAAACTGAGAAATTATTTATGGCCCAAATTTTGAAATGGTCACACTTTGAAGGGGGAGATTAAAAAAAAAAAAAAAAGGCATGCGTTGGGAACTACACATTTCTTGCCAGGGCACACGCTCTCAAATCCACCCTGCTGTCTAGAATTCAAAACTGAGAAGGAAATCACAGGTTTGAAGAAGTATATTCACGACTGGGTGTTTTACCCTTTTTTTCAAAAACATTGAGAGATATGATTGAGGAAGGGCAGCCCCCAAATTCTAGCAATTTAGCTACTTACCAACTAATTTATTTGGCAGATAGAAAAATTATGCATCAGTCAAAACTGTTTCTAATCCCTAGAGCTGCCTGGATAGCCTTTCTGTGAATATACAATTCGACATGGCACAACCCTGAACTGAGAAAACCCCCCACAGAGGGCTAATTTGCTGCAGCATCTTGCTTTTGATGTCTTTACCCTTTCATATATGGGCCTCCTTCTTTAAAGGAATTCGGATTGTCATAAAACATGACAAAAATTAAAAAAACAAACAAACAGATACTTAGTCTGCATTCACCCACTTGAAATGCAAAACAAAAAAGTGCCACCTTTGTGCCAGCATGCCAACTCTTGTGTTGTTTATCATGATTTTATATTTAGCTAAACTTTTTTCTAGCATAGTATTATGAAATTCCTAAACATATGGGTAAGTAGAAAGGAGTTTACAGCTATTGAGCATTCACCCATCACCTAGATTCTACCATTAACAATTTACTGTTTTATCATACATACATCTATCCATTGATCAACTCTCAGTCCAAGTTTTTTTTGGTGTGTTTCAAGGAATTAAACTTAATTTTAATGCTGTTTTAAAGAGAACAATTGTCATCATTGATATTTTATTCCACGAAAGAGAATTCTCAGATGGCACTTAGTAGCCCTGAGCATATTGGTTAAGAACACAGACTTTGAAATCTCAAGGAGCTGCTACAAAGCTTGTCTCTGCTATGAAGGGACTATGTGACTTAGGATTCGTTACTTCATCCCTCTGAATCTCATTACTCACATTTGGCGCATTCAAAGATAATCCCCATGGGGTTATTATTATGAGACTTCAACATAATAGATGAAAAGTGCTTATAATTTACAGTACTGGGCAAATAATAAATTTGTGATAATTTTTTTCCACTCTTCTGTAATCTTACAAGATCAAGGATTGCTTTCTTTTGTCCTTAAATCCCCAGCCTCTAGCAGAGTGCCTTATAAATAGCAGAAACTGAATACATGCTTGTTGACATGAATTGGGTTGAATTTTAGAGATTTTCCCTCCTGGGATGCAGTGAGTACTTATTAATGGAGAAAAGCAAGTACAGTGGTTTCAAAGGCCTAAGACACAACAAAGGTACCTCAAGAAATGAAGTTGGAGCAGAGGATGAGACAAAGACAGAGAAAACCTAGCCTGTAAAGCAAAAGAATTTATATCCAGTTTAGCGATGGCACAGAAGTGCCCTGTCCTGTCCCTTGGACCTCACCTTTTCAGTGGGCATCAGCAAGCCTTCTAGCTGCCACGTAGCTTGTTGCCTGAAGGCTCTTCTCCAAGTCTCAAAAAGCCCTGTGCCTGTGTACAGAGCACAGGGCAGGCCAGATGCACTGAAGAATTATACCTCTAGGAGTGGTCCTCAAAGTCTGGTGGGCCTGGCATATAAACACCCTAGCTCCTTTCCCTGTGGAGAGAATAACCCCAAGACTATGCTTTATACAACTTCCTAGCTTTTCCCTCATAGGATTACAATTCACTCACTCAGAGGGGTAGTTGCCTTGATAAACAGGCCTCTCAAGTGGCTGCTTCCCTTCCCCATCTTACTTCATTTCTCCCTTACCAGTATTCTCTTGACCTCCTAAATAAACTAGCTGCATTTGAATTCCTGTCTTGGGGAACCCAAAATAAGACAAGTGTCTTTACACTTTTATAATCACAGAATCTCTTTAAATGGCGTTCTACACTGAAGTCTAATATGGAATATTTATAAAAGTAGAGCTTCCCTGACTCAGACAGTTTGGGTGGATAAGAATGATATGTGGAGGCCAGAGTGCTACCTCTTTGGTCTCCTTTCCCTTCTCTCTACCTCCCTAGCACTCCCTGAAGATGCCTATAAGATCTCACAGCTCTTCAGAGCACTGTTTGTCAGTTACTGGTAGAGATGACAATGGTAAAAGATATAAAGAAAAGGATAAGATGAATGAATAAAAGCAAGAAACACGAAGAGAAAAAAATGTTCCCTCAAAGGCATAAAAAGCATGGAAAAACAAATAACTTTTGGAAGGCGGTGCAGTTATTCTACATAAACCATATGGAGGTTTGGGAGACTTTCACACATTACAGTGTTAACAGACTACCACATTTAGAAAAACAGTTGATTTGTAGAGATTCCAGGTTGACAGCCCATGTGGGCAGTACATAAGGGACTAAGCACAGAGGAATACTCAGCTTGGAAACAAAATTGTGTTTTGAGGCTATAACAAATAAGAAACAATGCAGAAGATGATCCTGGTTAGCTGCATGCTTATTGACCCATTATTATCTCAAGGAAAGAGTCTTATGAAAACTATTCGAATATACTAAGAAGGATTGAAGGAAGCTTTAGGATGACCACATAAAATTTAACGTCCAAATCTGGACACGTTTAAGGGGAAAGGTGGTGCTAATAATTATGGCAAGACAACCAATTTTCTGAGCAAATCGCATGCATGATCACTCTTGTTATAATCTAATTAATGGACTTGAAACTCCAACGCTGAAAGTATTAATGGTAGACAGGAGAGGATTAGATCAGACCTCCACAAACTTGTGTGTGCTTCAGAATCACCTGAAAGGCATGCCCCACCAGATTCCTGGCCTTATTCCAAGAGTGGTCCTGGGGTGGGACCTAAGAACATACAGTTCTAGCAAGGAAGCAGGTGATGCTGATGCTGCTGGCTCAATCTTGGCTGCAATTGAGAATTACCTGAGATCTTTAAAAAATACTAATGCTTGTCCTCAGCTACTGACCAACTGAATCAATCTCTGAGAGTGGAGCCTGGCATCTGTATTTTAACTGTCCTGGGTGATTTTGATTCACAGTGAGGGGTGAGAACACCAGGCTTAAAGAATAACCACGAAACTTATGTCTCTGAAGCTATTTAGAGGAAGAATCCACACTTGAGGACCTTGATCATTCTTGGCTTCGGGGAAAACTACGCCAAGCCATCACAGCCCTAGGGCTGTCTAAAGGGGCGGGGCTCATCAGCCCCACCACGGTTCACTTGGAACAGCTCTTCTTCCCTTTACATCATAACCTGCACTCCTGGCAAGGTTTTACTTAAAGAAAGACATCTGATGCGGTAGTAGTTTAAAATCATAGATATGGTGATTATTAGGGTATTGATTATCAATACTTCCAATTTTCTATAGAAGTGGATTTCTAACAGTTCAAGTTACCCTCGCCTCTCCCCCAGATCACTATAAAACCCTCCTCTGAGCCTGTCTCTTTGTGTTCATTCCTCCCTATCACTCTGTTCCCACAAACCATTCCTATAGGCAGCCAGAAAGATCTTTCAAACCACACGCACACGTACGCCCTCACACACATTCACACACATTCAACGTGCACACACACACACACTCACACACGTGCGTGCACACGCACATACACACATACACTGTGAAGACCTTCCAGTGGTTTCTTGCTGCATGCACAACAAAATCCCTACCCTTCACCATGGCCTCCAGGCTCCTATGACAGGCCAGCTTCTCTGACTTCAATTCTTACCACTTTTTTCTTTTCCCACCACATTGCAGCCACCCAGGCAATTTGTTCCTAAGATATGTACCATTGTTTCCCATCTCCAGGCCTTTCCATGTAGTTCTCTCTGCCGAGAATGCAGTTTACCCAGCTCTTCCCATGGCTTGTCCCCTTCTCATCCTTCCAGTCTCCTCTCAAGTGTCAGTAACTCTGACCAGCCTTTCCCAGCCATCTGCGTAAAGATTCCCTCCTCTCTCTACTCCCTGGTCCTGCCATTTATTCTTTTTCACATCATCCTGTTTCTGTTTTCCATAGTATTTGTTATCCTTTGCAATTTTCTTGTTTATTTATTTACTCATTGAAATATCTGTCTCCTTGCTAGAATATAATAAGCTCTATCACAACAGGGGCTTGTATGCTCATTCACATCTATATTCACCTAGTGCCAATCTTGACATCCAGAATATAACAAGTGCTTCTTATTCATTTAATGAATGACTCAATAGTCCAATAGCACCAGTCATTGAGATTATTCATTCAACTGAGCACTATTGTTCAAATTTCAAGTTCACCAAAAAATACAAACAGGTTAAAATTTAATTCTCCATGTTGACTCTCCTATGGGGAAAGAATGTGTTGATCAGGCACATCGGTATTTCTGTTGACTTAACAGTGAATACTTTTTATTGGAAAAGTTTTTGTTTTGATTTACGCAACAGTACTTTCTGGATCTGGTTGGTATGATTTAGTTCCTTTGATCTGGTTTAGTTTTTAGAAAGCTGACCCAATGATGCTCCTGGAATAACACATTTGCAAATTAGGATCTAAATTAAAAGGCCACAAATATCATACTGCTATAATAAGAACTTATCTGAAGGGTTGCCTTGACATCACCTACTCTATTTCTTAACCAATGACATTTTTCTGACACAACTTCAGCATCATTATCTACCACATAGATCTCCAAATCATGATATTCAAAGCTGTTGTTATAGTTGTTTTTTTACAAATTCCTTTTTTATTGTTCGATAAACTTCCGACTTTTTTTTTTTTTTGTAAAACTGTTTGGCCTCTTGTCATAGAGGAATTGAGGCCAATTCCAGCTGGTCACCTAGACAGCCACAGTCAGCCTGTTTCATGCACGCTCATCTCTTAATAAAAACATGCTTTTGTCATTTGTCTTTTGTCTGACTTACCTTGCCAACATCTCTTGGGAAAGGTTGTCTCTGATTCTCTGGAATTAAAATGGGAGATACCACAATGGACCTCTTTTGTCTTGGGACGGGAGAAGTTCTTGCAAATTTAAATATATCCTAAAAGAGAAAAACAAAATCAATCAACCAAAATCCCCCATGGAGAAGATGTATCAGTTTGCTCTGAGATATGGTTCTTTGTTGTGAAGGAATACAGCTGTTTGGACATTGTTAATTTTATTCTATCAAACCTCATTAGCGTTAGAAAGTACATCCTTAGAATTATACTAAAGCTGACATTGTGATTCACAATGACTATCATTAAGCTATTTAATTTCATTTTCTGAATCATTCTATTCATAATGTCAGTCTTGATTTATACATCCTTTAGTGCTTATGCATCTCCACTCTTTATCTGTCAAGTGAGGAAATTACTCACCTGGTCAGGAACCCACAGAACTCACTGGATATAAAAATGACTGTCCTCATGGCCAAATGCAAGGTCCTCACACTCACAAGTGAATAGGGAGGAAGGGGCAATCACAAAGTTCCAAACTGCCAGGCATTATGGAGAGCAGTGGTCCATGTTTTCTCAAGGACCCTTTGTTGTCATAATTAGCGAGAGGACTGTTGTGGTGCACTTCCTGGCAATGTGCCCCACACTTCAATCACGGGAACGCCACCGTCAGAATTTCTGTCCCATCTGTAACTCACGTTTTTGGTGAAATTAATATGTCCACAATTCCCGTTATATCAATATTTTAAATAAAGTACCAATATTGCTTGTTATAAAAAGTAGGAAAACATAAAAATAAACATATTGAAGGCCAAATGACATTATTAAATTTGAGCTAGAAACTCCAGGGAAAAAAGCTCCTTTTTCAAAAAGAAGATAATAAAGGACTAGAGGGATCTTAAAGTGTTGTTAGCATCCAGCTGAGACTTTCTCCTTGATCTGATCAGAGGACCGAAGAGCACTGAAAATAGAATATCATTTTCAATATGTAAACCAGTATTACTTAATGTCACCTACTAACTAAAATGATCTTATATATCATGAAAAGTAAGCATCTCAAACTTTGGACAACAGATTCTTATTAAAATAATGTGGCAAATAATATTTAAATATTATCATTGACACATGCTCCATAGAAGTATATGTATACATAGGTCTATGTATGTATATATGGTATGTATGTGTGTATGTATATATGTGTGTGTATACATACATATATAAATACATAGACTTATATATACTTATACTTACATATATATCATATACACACATATACATATATATCATAGTTTTAAAGGAAATCTACATAAGAAAAGTCAAATAGGAAACAATGTTAGCTAAGGCTATAAATAATCTTTCTCTTGATGTTGGTGGGAGTGTAACCTGATGGTACTCTTGCGGAAAGCAATTGGACAATGTTTATCTATTGAGAAACTTACAAATGTACATATCCCTTCACTCTGTAATTTCACTCCTAGGAATACATGCAAATACTAAATTCAAAAGAAGAATAAAACTGTATGTAGGAAGAAATTTAGTGAGACATTACCTATAAAGGGCAAAAGTGGCAAACAACCTAAATGTTCAACCACAGGACAAAATTAAATTTGGGTCCATAAGTGGGAGACCCTCATGGCAGTGGTGAAGCCCATGTTCTAATCACATTGTCATCATTTGACTGCATCCACAATTACCACCACGAACTACTATCATAGTATCAGTTTATTAAGTGTGTGTTGGGCAAAGTACTAGGCACTTTAGATGTATCTACTCTAATATTTGCAATAAAGTTCCCAAGGAATTCTTACCCTCCTAAACCAATGAGGAATATCAAATTTAGTGGTTATGTTAGTTGCTCCAATTCATCTAGCTAGCAGAGAGAATATACAAATAACATGTGTAGGAAAATACAGAATACCATATTGGATGCCCTCTATTTTATATAAACTATTTTTAACACAGAAAATAATATTCAAAATCTCAATGAATAAGTCCAAATAAAACACTCTTTGGTCTCTAGGAAGGCCAAAGAAACAATATTCAAGCAAAGATAGAAAATTGGAGCATGTATATGTAAAAGAAAATGAGGTGAAAGTAAGAAGGATTAAAACAACAACAATAACCCAACCAACCAAAAAAAATACATATATATATAACCCAACCCAACCAAGCAAAAAACAGCATAAAGAGTATGGAACAATAAAAAGACAATGAAAAACGGAGAGGATTACATTTATAAAACACTGACGTGTAACATCTATGAAGATTCTGTTGGTCTATTAGGGAACAAGAAAAGAATAGAAAATATGTAAAATATGTGCAATATATGAATCTCATTTATAATAAAAAAAATTGAGGCTCAGATGAAAGAATGTCTAGGAAAGCACTTTGAAAAGATTTAAAGTTCTATGCAAATGCAAGGGATTAGTGATTGGGCTCTATAACAGCCAAATGTATGTAGGCTTTAGTTCATTATGACGATATATGTGTAAATGTATCTAAAGTAATGCAAAGCATACTGCATAGTCAATAGCAAACTTTCCCGTTGTTTGCAGTGAAGGACTTGTTTGTGTTGGTAAGTCTGTGAATGGGTGCTATTTTTGGCTTCATGAGTGCCCAGAGAGTGCTCAAGTCCCTGAGTCCCCATTCCGACTTTTGATGTGCTCCCAGCTCACAAGATATAGCCAAACCTGCAACTGCCAGTCTATTTCTTCAATTCGCACAGCATCCCAGGAACTTGGCAACAAGCACAGTTGTGTCAACCCCTGGGTCTAATGTGCCTAAGAACAAAGAAAGGAGGCTCTGAGTCCCAGGATGGGAAATAGCATCTGGAAGGGAGAGAGATGGGAAGTAGAGTGACCAATTATAAGATGTCCGCAAGGGACTTTGAGTCCACCACGGTGGGATGACCCACGGCATTTTTTTCCCCAATTCTCAATTTTTGCCTTACAATGAATACTTGTCCATGATGTGTTTCTATGTCTGTGACTCTGCTTCTTTCTTTGTCAGTGATTTACACGTATATCTATAACTATGTGTTTATTGACAAATGTCTACCTGTATATTTGGCCACTGTGTTCACCTTTGATTGTATCTGTACTAATGAGTTTTTCTGTGTGCTCTGAAGCCATGTGCTTCTGTGTGACTGGGATCATTTAGGAGCCATAGCATCTGATTTGAGTGACAATCATTTACTATATGCATATCTAGGCACATATGTGTGAAACCATATTTATGTTCAACTCTGCATGTGTGTGTGTGTGTGTATCTGTCAATCCATGCGTGAAGGCTCTGAATGCACCAGGCTGGCCATAACCTCAAGGAAAGACAAGATACAAGCAGTGGGGATAAAAAGAATATGACCAATTCAAGAGATGTTTACAGATAGAGAAGAGATAAGAGTGTGGGAAAGACCAGAACATAAGGGTAAAGAAGAGGCTGTGTTAGAACTTCCTGCCTTCTGGCATTGCCATTAGGATAGTGGGGGCAAAGAGAAAAAAAAGCCATCTGGGCACAGATGCTAGGTGGTACAGACTGATTGACTTCGAGGGGTCATTGAACAGCCACAAGAGATTTCTAGAGGGTGTATAAAGAGTTGCATTCAGGAGGGAAAGATGAATCAGGAGTAGAGACGTCAGTCACCCATGCACAAGAGTTGCTGGATGTGAAGAGGAAGCTGATGATGCTGGATTATGTGAAGAGAGAAAACGGAGGAACTCAACCATTCGGTGGGTTTCTAAAAGGCCAGCAAAGGCCACAGAAATGTTAGTTGGCAAAAGAAGAAAAATCGGAAGGACTGAGAGAGGAGAATTTCAAAAAGGAAAGAGTGCATGGCCATATTACACAATGCAGATGTCCCCTCCGACAGGCTGAATACTCTAAGAGGACTTTAGGCTTGATGATGAACAGGGAATTGATGATTTTAGGAAGAGTAGCTTTAAGATTGTGTTAGGGTGGAATGTCAGGGGAGACCAGGAAGGGTGGGGGAGCTTGAAGAGAAAGGGGCCAGAGGAAGAAAGCTGCAGTGCTGGGTGAGAGAAGACACAGAATGGAGATGGGTGCCGGAGGAGGTGGGAAGGGAGTGGATCAGCAGCACAGTCAGCCTGAGAAAGGAGGATGAGAGTTGCTTTCCTTGAGGACAGGCAGAGGTTTAAGGGGAATTTCTCAGCTGTAAAAGAGAATCACTTGCTGCATTCTTGGTTATCAGAATGAAATGAGAAATTACACATGGAAGCGGTCTGTCTGTGCTCTCCAAAGAACAGCGCGAAAGTGAAGGATGGGTCTTATTAATGCCAGAACAGCGGAGGTGAGGAAATGAGGACAAGCCACTCAGTCCCTTTTAAGAGTGAGTAATCAGCTGTGGGTGGCCTAGGGCCAGATCTTAAAGAGATACACCTAGATACACAGCCTCCTCCAGATTTCCAGAATCACTAGATGCATGCACGCTGATGTCAAAATTCTCTCTCATTAAACACAAACACTCATGCACAAATGCTCATGTACACACATACCTAGAATCCATTTGATAGGTACATATACAACAAATACACACACACGCTCACTTACAGATTCACACACAGTAGACACATATCACATGCCAAGACCCAAGGACAGATACATACATACAGCACATTTTCATTCTCTCTCTTTCTGTCTCTCTCTCTCTCTCTACACACACACACACACACACACACACACACACACACACACACAAGGCATGCAGAGGAGAGTGAACAACTGGCCGTGTGCCTCTCGTGGGTCTCTCTCTACAAACCTGCAGTCACTGGACAATGATTTGTCACGTCTCTGAACCTGGAACAGCCCAAGGCCTACAGCAGCCTCATCCAATCTTGCTTAAGTCAAAGGGACACAACTGTGTCCGCAGGGAGATTGACTCATTCTGGATTTTATTACAGGAGAATTGCCAACCTTGCATAAACACCTCTCATCTACTATAGGCTAACCAGAGCCTTTCTCCTTCTGTTGTAGGGTATTTGAGTTTACAATCTCATTTGCTTTCCTCCCTGTTTTTCAATCTCAGGAGAAATTGGCAGCACATTAAAAGTAAGTTTCATGATACCTGGGGGTGTCACATCAACACAGTCCCCAAGAACACATAGGAAGTAAAAAGGAGACCCCTGAAACTGAGAGGGACAGGGGAGGGGCTTAAGATGGGAGGAAAGTATGGGTCCCCAGGGAAGGAGGAAGGTAGAAAGAATGAAGAACATGAAAAGGAGAGAAAGAATCATTCATTCATTCATTCATTCATTTCTTCAAAAACTGTCTAGGCACATTGTAATATTACCTTATATAATCCATTCAAGAACTGACAGGTAGAACCACCATGCCTGTCTTCTTGAGGTTCAAAGGTATAAGATACTCATCCAAAGTCACTTAGCTGTTAAATGAGAGATGGCACCTGAGGAATCTGTGACTCCAGAGCCTCTGCTCTAAGCGTGATGCTTTTCTCCTCCCCAAGGCTGCTGCCAGCGACTACCTTTACCATGAGGTGAGAGTTCTTAGCCCTTATTAGTCAGGTGTAACTGGAGAATCACAACTGGCAGAGATAGATAGCAAATCTCAATCAGCCTCTGGCTAAAAGGAGCAGTTACTACATCACTGCAGGGTGATGGCTTAATTGTCTGCAAATTTCTGCAAATGAATGGAACTGCAAAAATCAATCTTCAATTTATTTCATTCTTATAGCTGATCTCATTGTACTGAAAGTTGCTAAGGAGGAGAGTTCTGAGCTACTCAGTTTGAATTTTTGTATGCAATCAAATGCATGGTTCAGCCAATTTTTCTGTACCTGAGGCAAGATTTAAAGTTTGCTTTATTACCTCCTGGGGCTGAAGTTTGCCTACTTAAGGAAAAACAGTCAACAAACACCAAACATTCAGCAGCAAATTTTGGAGATTGGAGAGCCAAGATTCTAAGTTTGCTTCCTTTCCAGCTATCTATTTTCCCATTATTCTGGAGGCTATATGTCAGCTGAGCTGCGTCATCTGCTATAGGTTTACTGGACAGAGTTACGTTGAAACTAAAATGGGATGACATGGAAATTGTCTTTCAGTCCTGCATATTATCTCATAGTATGAAAGCAGGTGTTATGGGGCTAATTTTAAAGGTGGGGCAGGAGGAAGTCATGGCAGGTGGATTCACAGGGTAGAGGAAGCCAGTCTGCTATTATAAATTATACCACACATGCTTGTCAAGGGCTGCTGGTATATAACTGGAAAACATGGGTGCAAACTACTGTTCCCTAGACTCCCCATATAGATGTGCTTTTCTAGAAGTGATCACCAGTGATAAAAGAAACAAATTTTTCCAATAATGAGAGTCATTATTGAAAGGGACTTTGAGTATGGCCAATCTCAAAACAAGAAACCTCTCAATAGAAGGTCCAATAGTGGAGCATCTGAATGATTACCAGGAAGTAATAAATTTCCAATGTAATGAATATGGCAGTCATTCCTGTTATGTATATTTTAGGTGGAAAAGACATCTCTTTGGCTAAAGTAGTCAGTGGAGAAAAGGTTTCATCGGAGGAGTTCACCATTTGAGTGGCAACTACAGACATTCTATGTCCAACAGCCGGAAAGATATTTGAAACATTCCCCTTCCCCTCACTAATGCCCTGTTTCTTCCCCTTGTCAAAAGATGAAGCCTCCCTTGTTACCAAGGCCCCTAAGGGCCAATGGGTTTGGCTCCCAGTGCTGTCTCTGACGTCAGGTGTCCTGATTGTCCTCGGCTCTGCTTCTGCTACAAAAGGCCCATCTGGATCCTCAGGTTGCAAATGCTTACCTGAGGGCTTTACACCTAGAAATTCCCCTCTTCTTCCCTCCCCTCTGGTGCCTGGTTGGCCCCTCCCCATCCTTCTACTCTCAGCAAGCACCACTTTTAGACACTTCTGTCTCTTTTGCTATGGGGATTGCCTGCTGCTTGCCCTTTACATCCCTTATCTCAGCTTCAGATTACACACTCATTCAGTGTCATCAGTTTATCGATGTCTACCTTCCACACAGGCTACCAGCCCCTTGAGGACAGGCACCAAGTCATCCTGGTTTGCTGCTGTGTTCCTTGGTTCTTAGCCCAAAGCCAGGCATATAGCAGGTGTTCAAAAAGTATTTTAAAAATATTATTAAATAAAAAAATTATTAAATAAATATAGGGGTATTTTAAGAATTAGAATAATCAAGGTAATAGGGTTAGCATAGTGTCTGGTTCAGTGTATTCGCTTCAAAGCTGTATCTAATAATTAAATGAAGAGGATGCCTATGATTTCACTTCAATTTCCTCCTCAATACAGAAATAGCTTGTATAATAACACAATTGCCACATTCAGCTTGGATTCTTTCATCCTAGGGTGCTTGTTGCTTTATGAAATAACTGAATCTATAAAATTTTTTTTAGAAAATTCATCTTGTTAAACAAAAACAAAACAAAACTTGCATGGCTGAAAGCTTTTCTGAAAGGGTTTATTGAGCCAAATGCTAGCCAGAAAAGGATGAGGTTTGGGAGCAAGAGGTCTAAACCACCAGCAGCAGTGCTAGATGGAGAAAGCAACAAGTCCACTGGCATGGAGTGGACAGGCTCTCTTATATATTATGTTTCGGTGAAGAAATATATAAATTGCATTGAAATACTTTACACTGGCTACAGATAATAGGAGCAGAAAAAAAAAGCAGGCCAGTACTATGATAGATGCACAGTCTATAACAAGAAATATTTACTGCTTTTGATTGGTTACAATCAACAGTCTTGACTTGCTCATGCACAAGCAGGATGCGGTGGTCTGGTGGCTGGCTAACAGATGCCTGGGGGCTCAAAGCTCCAACAAACAATCAGAAGGCAGGCAGGCTCACAGCTAGCAACTGCTTACCTATTCCTGTCTCTTTCTCTCACTTTCCAGCTGCTTCAAATATCTCAGACTTTTTCTCTTGGCAACAACCCTTTAGACAGCTTGCGGAAGACCACTGCTTTCCGGAGGAAAGGACAATTGAGCTGAGACCTGAAGACCAACTGGAATTTATCCAGGTAAAGAGAAATGAAGAGGAAGATTTCCAGGCCTGGGGGGCAGCATGTGAGTAGGCACAGAGGCAGAAGATGGCCAAAGAACAGAAGGGCTGAAGCAGAGAGAGTCAGGTTCCAGAAGCTCTAGAAGAGGATGGAAGAAGAGAAGCCAGACTCCTCCATCCACACGGGAGTGCTCTGAACCCTCAGCACCCTGGAAGTCACTGAATAGTTTTAAGCAAAAGCCTTAGATCAGACCTTGATTTCGACCCTGCCCTATTAGAGCTGAGGAACCATCCCTGGAGAACACACTGTCTTAAATAGGCTTTCTTTCCTACTATTTGTTATCTTTATTGAAAAAAATTGCACTTAAAAATAAAACACAAAGAAAACAACCCCCCAACATGAACACATATTCTACCACTTGCTCTAAAACGTCAACTTCCCCACACTTGAACTAGTTAAAAAAATAAAACAAAAGCATACGCTTTGGATGAAAATTCGCCAAATCACACTTCCAAAACGCAATTGCCTCTGAAATATTTCATGAATCTAGCAGGAGCAGTAACAACACAAATTAGGACTTGCTACTTTCATTGGAGTTGAAAAATGTTTTAAACCTACTTAGATTCTTTAGTCAGAGGTCCATTCAACCACATGTGTGGTGATGGGAATATAATGGATACAATTTCCCTCCATCTGATCTGGCATTAATAAAATATTCATGTTAAATAGCTACTTTTGAGCACCTGGAGGCATCTTGCAGTTTTACAGATGGGCCTATTTTTCTAATACACACATGTATTCCTGCCTCAACCACTGTATTAATGAGTATGTTTTCTAGATGTGTGAGCACGTCCCCCAGATCTCATGCTTTCTGGTCTTCCTGAGCTCATAAATGTGTGATTGGCTTCTAAAGAGCCCCATTAGAAAACCCGCTCATGGGAAAAAACAATTCTTTTCATTTCGGTGGGTATTTACTGGGTGTTTGCAGTGGGCTTTCCCTGTGGAAGTTTCATAATAAATGATACCTGACTATCCTGCAGGCACCTTGAACTCAGTATGTCCTAAACCAAATGGAGAATCCTGTTCTTCCGCCCACTCCTGCCCACATCCACGACATTGCCTGCCTCCCTTTTCTCAGCTGTTGAAGGGCTTGCCACGCATATCCTATGGATGGCTGATTTCGTTTCCACCATGCTGCACTCCCAAGTGGTCGCCAGCTCCTCCAGGTTCCGCCTGGGAGATTTTCCCTGGCGTTCATCTTTTCCTTCTCCAGTACAACATTCCCTGCTACGATCATCACATCTCACTGCCTCTACGGCGGCCCACGTGCAGGCCCTTCATGGCTGATTAATTCCATTATACACGAGACCACTGCATAGTAGAATCCCAACAACCAGGACCTCAACACTCCCGGTCTAGCCTCCCCACACACTGAGATTGAATTTGGAAGCAAGTAGTATTTTAATGTATTTTCTAAAATTTCCATAATTAACCTATTCTATTTAGAATTAAAAAAAATAAATAAATGAATTCATTTACTCACAACCCTGTATCTGACATCCAGAATTATATTTCAGTGTCCTTCTTTCCAGGTTTTAATATATTTTTCATTTAAGTTGAAATTGAAGGGTCTGAACAATTTCGTATCTTGGTTTTTGAACCTAATGATAAACACCAAGCTTTCTTCCCTCCCGTGTCACAAATTTTGTAAACATAATTTTAGTAGCTGCACAATACATCATGTGGCTGTATCAGGGGGTATTTAACCACCCCCTTGCTGTTATGCTCATACATTTAGGTGCTTCCAATTTTTTGTTAGTATAAATAAAATATCATTGTATATAAAGTTTTATTTGCTTACTTACTGGTTTTTCTCTAATAAGGACTCCTTAGAATGAACTAGTAAAAATGAGATTACTAGGTCAAAGGATATAAACATTTTAAAGGACCTGTGACTTTGCCAAATCGCCCATCGGCATTGGAATCAGATTTGACCTCGCCCTGGCAGGGCATTCCCAAGTAGTACCAACACGTCTCTCCGGCCACAACTCCTGCAGTTCCAACCATATTGCTTTTGCCCAAACATGCCACACTCTGACATGACTTATTGCCTTTATTTGTGCTGTTCTGCTAGGCTGTTCTTTCCTCACTTACCCCTAGTCCTCTGTACCTAACTGATATCATGCACACACACACACACACACACACACACACACACACGAGGTGCCTATTATACATTATGTATGTCGTCTTCAGCTCAGGTTAGATGGTGGTTTCTGTATACCTTCTATTAACTTCAGGTTTCTGCCAGGTCCTATTAGTATGCAAATGCAAACTTCATTCTTTAAACCTTAATAAAAATTATCAACTTAATAAATATTTATCTGTTAAATACATACTATCTAATATCAGATGGCAAGCTGGTAGTATCTTTTCTTCTTTTTCCAAAGGAGTTTTTGAGTTTTCCATTTCTTAAGGTGGCCTTAGAAAAGGGAAAAACCTTGAGTTTTTACTTAACACCTGATGTATTTAATCATCAGATTGGAAGGGATACCTAATCTCCCCTCCCTTGCTGCTGAATTACCTCATTAACTGGAAGAAGACAGCACTGGCTGCAAATGGGAATGGCACAGTCACCCTACAGTGAGGCATGATCTCACATATGCCTGGCTCAGGGAGAGATTGGATGATGATGAATGTCACTGGGTTATTCTAGGATGGACTCAGAGAAAAACAGTGTATGACTTTATCAAATATAGAACCAAGTGCTTCTTTACTTTTCTACCCTAAGGAAAACCCAGCTTCTCCAGCAGAGTCTTATGGTGATCCAAGGAAAGGGGGGCCCATATTGAGATTCTCCAACAACAGGGGTGAAATTGACTCTCCCCTTAGGAATGGCATGCTCCGGTCTCAGATACAATAGCAGAGGCAGGAAATTTAAAGCAGTATCATGATGTTTCAGAAGTACTCGTTACCAGGACTTATTCTCTGAATTTGATCTTTTTTTGAGATCCTTGTTCCTCCCATTTTTATCTTCTTGCTTTGTTTTGGTCATTAATTTCTTGGTGTTATGTATTATGGCTGCAAACTCTAAAATTAGAGAGGTATTTCCAACACTGGCCTCCAAAGTCAATTGCCTTCTTTGCCAACAAATTTTTAAATATACTTTATGATCAGAATTCAAGATCATTTTGCTCAGGGAATTATTCTCAATGTTTAACCTAAATTATTTCCTTTTTTACCCCTTTGTAAATTTCTTCTCTTTCACTGAAGCATCCCCCCAATTTCCGGTACTATTCCTCTTCCTCTTTTGTTCAAGACATTTTAATTAAGACACCAGAGTTACATTAACCTACTTAAGCAACCATCTCCCTTTTATGTAGCTCTCTTTAGTGAAGTCCCGAATCAGCAAAGTACCTTTCATCAGCTTGTTCCATGTCTGTCCCCTCCCTTTGTTCTGTGTTTTTTGTTGGATTACAGATCCTCACATTTTAATTCAGCCCCAACCACTATTCCGCACTAATGCAGTTTACATTAATAAATTCATCTTCACAATCATGCATGCAAGTCGCCTGTCTCCCCATGACATTGATTACCACAGCCTTTGAAGGTTCAAAGGTGTGTCAGATCTACCAGAAAAAAAAAAGGAAGAAAAAAGACCACATTTGATATTCTCCAACATCTGAGGTTTCCCTGGTAGTTTTAATGTTAGGATGGTACAACAACAGCTGCTTAAAAAAGAGAAGAGTGTGTTATAACTATTCAATTGTCATGTAATACTCATTCTTCCATTAAAAAAAAAAAGAGACTCATGGTTCGATCTCCTTTTTCAAAGTCAAGATTGACAAATACAACAACTATTTGATAATGGAGCTCAGAAAAATCTATTGTCGGACCAAGAAAAATATGTTAGCTTTCTGGTGATTCTGTGAACCTGCCCCACAGGAAAGGAGTCATTTCATTCATTTTCAAACCCTTCTCCACATTAAATCTTCAAGCATTCTACAAATAGGAAAATTTCTTTGAAAATCTATAAATTCTAGATAATGAGAGAAGGAACATTTTTCGACTACTTACCACGGGTGAGACATTAAATTCCTATGAACACCTTTTTTCTTTAATACTCCACCCAGTCTTTGTGACATAGGTACCATTATGCTTCCATGCTACAGATGAGAAAATTGAGACTCAGAAAAGTGAAACACCTTGCTCAAGGACACACTTCGGATCACTGGAGGAGCCGGGATTTGAACCCAGACCGCTTTATTGGAGACTGGACTACGTCTTGCCTTCTGTGTGTGTTATCTTCCACATTAAAATTTTAATTACTGAAATAAGTTTACTGAGGATCTCTTCCAGGCAAATGTACATGTATCATATTTATCTTTTATCTGGTCCATGAACTCCATCTTTAAAATATATTCATACTTCGACTGTTTCTCACTTTCCTACCCTTTTCCAACTGCCACCACCCTATTCCAAGCCAACATCTTCTTTTTTTTAATTAATTTTTTAATCGAAGAAATGATTTAAATTTTTTTCTCCCATCTACCTTCCCCAAATCCTCTTTTGACTAGACTATAGCAAAACCTCCTAATTGGTCCTCCAGCTTCTGCCCCTGCTCCCAACCACCCAAATCCACCCCCCACGGCATGAACTAGATGACATCACTCCTCTGTTTCATAGCTTCCAGTGGGGCCCCTTGGAGTAAACCAATGTCCTTGTACTGGCCTACGGTGGTTTATGTAATCTGCCCCTGATCCCTGTTACCTCCAGTCCCCCCGACTCGCTCTGGCCCAGTCCAGTTGCACTGGCATCCAGGAGAACACCAGGTATATTCCATCTCAGGGCCTTTGCACCTCTTGCCCTCTCTGCCTGAAATGCTTTTCCCTGAATATTTACAAAGTTGCTGTTAGTTTCCTATTGCTGCTGTAACACAGTACAACAAAGAGTGGCTTAAAACAAGGCAAAATTATTGTCCTATGGTTCCGGGGTCAGATGTCTCAAATAAGTCTCCCAGAGTGTTATGAGACTGTGCTTCTTCCTGATGCTCTAGAGTTAGAATCTATTTCCTCGTCTTCCCACTTTCTAGAGGCCACCTGCATTCTCTGGCTACCAACCCCTTTCTCCGTCTTTAAATACAGCGGTTGTCATCCTCGAATCTCTGGCTCTAGCCTCCTGCCTCTCTTTGTGAGGACTGTTGGGATTATATCAGGCCCACTGGGATAATTCAACATAATCTCTCAATCTTGAAATCCTTAATTGAATCACATTTGCAAAGTCTCTTTGCCCTAGAAGGTGACATTCGCAGGTTACAAGGATCAGGGTGTGGGCATCTTGGGGGCCCTTATTCTGTCTAATACAGTTCCTCTTTCACTTCATTTAGATCTTTACTCAAAAGTCACTTTCTCTATGGAGTCTGCCCTGGTCACTTTACCTAGCATTTCTCTCTCTCTCATGAAAACTTCATGCCTTCTCTCATACTTTATTTTTCTCTTCTTTGCAAGATAACAATCTAACATAGTTATACTGATTTATTTCATTTATTATTTGTCTCCTCCACGAGAACATAAGCCCCCCAAAATTCAGGAAATTTTGTCTGATTTTCGTAGATGTAACCCCATTCCCTAGACAACCACATGGCATACAGTAGGTGTTCAAAAATATTTTTGAAATAAATTAATTTATGTCTTTTACCATGAAAATACATATAGAGGATATTCATACTGGGAGATAAAAAATAAGAAAGAATTCAATCAGTCATGATTCATCGAGTATCTATTATGTGACTTCTGCTATATTACATGATGTGTGAAATATAAAAATTCACGTCAGGCTGCCATTTATAGTGGTGCCATTTATACTGTGCAAAGGCACGTGGAGAAGGTGGCCGAGAGCTGAAATTTACCCTGTGAGGCGGCCATATGCCCATGGGGGCTGTGACCCTCAAGGAGATAGCTTTTTCTAATTTACATGAAGGTACCATCAAGTCTATTCTGCTGCTACCCACCAGGCACGAGCTAACCCTAAGGTTTTACTCCAGTGAGGATTAAAGCTTGTTAGACACAGAAGGGGAAGAACCCAGAGGAGGTAGGAAAAGTCTGTTTCAGACATGGGAAATGGTGACGAGGATTGCAGGACTTGGTTTCAAAATAGAAACATGAGTAGGGCTCAGCTTCTGCCTGCTGTAGTGACTCCTTGAATTGGAAGTTGGGAGATCTTGGTTTCTGTCTTGCCTCTGCCCCCAAAGCTGTGTGACATTAGGGAATTTCATCAGCTCTGAAATGAGTGTGATAAACCTGCCCACATGGGGTTCCTGTAATGGATGGGAGAACACTTTGTCAGTTCTAAACTCTGTTTCAGTATTGGTTTATCATTTATGGGACATGACTCCTGCCTCAGTCATTCTTTCGCTCAGGACAATCAGAGGCTTTCCATATTGTCAGAGTGAAAGACAAGATCAATATGATACCCTGTGAGGCTCTATTCAGTCTGCCTCCCCCCCTTCACCCTCTGACCTTATCTCCTATAACTTTGCCCTTTGTCGACTCCATTCCAGCTATACTAACCTCCTTGATAGTCTTTGACCATAAATATTCCTATCTTAGGGCCTTTGCACTTGCTGCACCCCTCATCCAGGAAGGTGCTACACCTGGATTCCTATGGCTTGTACTCTTACTTCAGTGAAGTCTTCTCTGACCCTATATCCAAAATTGCATGATATCACCCAACACTTATGTCTCTTCTATGCTTTATTTCTATCTATGCCACTGTTACCATCAAACATATCACATATTTTACATATTTGTGTTATTCTTTGTCCCTACCTCTGCTCCCACTCCTATACATAAGATCCATGAGTCAGGGATTTGATTTTTACCTTTCTTATTTACTGTTCTAACCTTAGTAAACCAGAAAAGTCCTTGGTGCATGGTAAGTGCTCAAACAACATATGAATTGAATGAATGTTAAATTGATCTAGTTGAGAAGGTAAAATGAACCTGTGTGGAGTAATATAATCTACTGAGATGCTAAATTGTGTTGACTGACTGTTAGCAGAAACAGACTGTGCCTGAGTGAAATGATCAGGATGGTGGGCTTGAATACTAATTTGGTTTTGCAGGACACTTAAGGTTTGGATGGACAAAGTAGGAACTCCCAGCATCTTACACTTACTGAGTGCTTGCCACACGCTAGGCACTATTCTTAAGCACTTTACAGATGAATCATTTTATTTAATCCTCAAAATAGCATTTTGGTAATTACTAGTATTAACCTCATGATACAGACAAGGAAACTAGGACATAGGGAAGTTACATAATTTGCAAAGAACAGCTCAAAGTTAACAGAAACAAGGTTTGGAATAATGGCAGTACAGGTCATACTTCTAAGGATTAGAAGTAATAGAAGTAAGGCACTTAGCTCCTAGAAGAATCTCACTTAATGATGGCTATCATTATCAGTGCAATAGATTGGCCAGAGAGTTACAACTAAAATTTTGATTTTATTTCCTTTCCTTCTTAGGGTGGCTGGGCTGATACATGAGTTCAGACAGGTTTGTGAATTCCTTCTGTTTCACCTGCAGAAGTTGCTGTCTTTTGTTGGACACACTGGATAAAAGTGTGTAGGAGCTCAATAATCTACTATAGTGTCTAGCTAGAAGTCTAGTCTCTAAGATTATGGACATTTTCTATTTGAAGGAACTACAATATCTAAACCAGAGGTTGGTCATCAGGCAGAAGGCCATTGCTCTGAAAGTAGCCTTTTTTTATGTCTGAGAAGCAATATTCTTTTTCCCCTTTAACATGAAATATTTATAACAAACACAAGTGTCCTCTGGATCTGTCAATATTTTGCTATTGGTAATCTTAACTGCCAGTTGCTATAAGAGGCAGTTCAAAATAGTGGTTGAAGGCATGGCTATTAATATGATGGTCTGTGTTCAAATCCCCACTCTGCCACTTACTAGCTATGTGTTAAAATTATTCAACCATTCTGTGCCACAGTTTTAACATGTATACAATGGAGATTTTAATAGTACCTACACCATAGAAGTGTTGTTAAGTATAAAATATGTGTCTATATGTGTGTATATGTGTATGTACACACCTACACAAATATGTATACATAGTGCTCTTCAAGTGTCAGCTATCACTTTTCTTTAGGGTACATTCTATAATGATATTTCTCTTTTACCTGAAGAGATAGTAGGCTGAAGGAAGCAACTATCAGTTTCAATTCATCTGTGTAAGCTCACAGTTAATTTATCTCTTTTTCCAGTGTTCACATCTTCTCTGTTTCGATGCTCTCTTGATTCACCACTTGGAATGTTTTTTATCATTATCAAAATGCTTCAAACTAGTAATAAAAATAAAATCTTAAGAGCAGTCAGGGGAATAAAAATACATTATAGAGAAAATAAGATAAGGATGACAGCAGATGTCTTATCAGAAACAATGCAAGTCAGAAGACCGTGGAGCAAATCTTTAAAAGAGCCAAAGGAAAATAAAAAGTCAGTTCAGAATTATAAACCCTGTGAAAATGTCTCACAAAATAGAAGATGAAATACTTTTTTCAGATCTACAAAAGGTGAAATAATTCATCAGCAGCAGAACCACACCATAAGGATGCTAAATAGTCCTGGATAGAAAATGATATCAGATGGAAATATGGATCTACATAAAGAAATGGAGAGTCTAAGAAACAGTGGATATGTGGGAAAATGTGACTTTTTCTTATTTTTCAACTATGAAAAGGTAATTCATTGTTTAAAGTATAAATAATAACATGTATTGGGGTTTATTTACAACACATGTGATGTAAAATGTGTAACAGCAACACTGCAAAGGCTGGGAAAGGGGAAAATAGAAGCACACCGTTGTAAGGTTGTATATAAAGCGCTATAATATTATTTGAAGGCAAACTGTGATAAATTAAAGATATATATTATAAATCCCAATACAACCACTAAAATGACCAAACAATGTTTCTTGAGGCAATGGTCTTTAGTTTGGTCCAAATACTACTTGATACTGTTCAGTATCATAACAGTACCAGTGCCATTTCTCAGTGGACCATCTCGTAGCTTTCTAACTTGTTCCTAAATTTCCCTTTTGTCTTACAGTCTCATCCTCCTTCAGTCCACCCAGATGTGCTTTTCTACTGAGCTTTCTGAAATACTAATTATCAAATATCACCTTTAAGGTAGCACAGAATAGGTACTAAGTGGATATTTGTTGCAAAAGGAATGGACAAGTGAAGTTACAATTCTTCTTTGCCTATAGTGTGAACTCCTCTGTCTCTTAGCCTGATCTTCAAGACCTTCTAAAATTGGAGCTCAGACAAATTTTCTAATTTCCTTTCTCTGCTGGAATCATTGGCTTTAGATCGAAAGTACTGCACTTTGTTTGCTAAACACGTTTGTTTTCCTGCTTTTTACCTTACTGCATGTAAGGTAAATATCCTTCCCACTTATGTTCCAAAGATGACACATCCTCTCAGAAGTCTTCCATAATCATCTCATTTAAGAAAGTTGTGGAAGTTAGGGAGGGAGTTATCACCCAGGCAACCAGACTGTCCCTAGCAATTAAGTCAAAAACTTTTTTGACTTTTCAGTTTCCAATGATTTACTTGTTTTCTAAAGAAGAGAAATGCTGTATATGGCAGTAACCCCATGATCTTGAACTCTATTAGGTGTTTTTGACATGTACAAAGGGTCAAAGTCAGAAGAAAAGATCAGCATTATAATAGATTAGAAGCAATTCCAATTATTGGATTGCCAAGAATTGTACATTTTCACTGCATGAACTTTAACAAGTCTTAGGCGTATGTGTAGGAGTGTTTCATATCTGTTAGACTCAATGCTTCTTTTTGAATCTCTCATATACATGGTAACATCGACTTTTTTTGAGCAAAACTGAGGCTTAGCAAAGTTAAGTGACTTGTCCAAGGCACACAGAGAGCCAGTGACAAATGTAGACATCATTACTTGAGTTTATATCAATATTTCTCTAGATTTACACTCAATATTGACATTATTCAAAAAACAAGATTAAGATATTTTTATTTTCAAAGGTGTACAGAGAATTTTTTAAGAGTCTTGAAAAATGCTTCAGCATGGCTCTGACTTTCAAAGACACAGACAATTTTTCCTTTAAACTAAGGCTCAAACATTAAGAACTGGTATAGAAATCATCGTTTTCAAGTGAAAACTGAACAGTAGTCTGGAATCTACTCTTGTGGTTGATCAGAAGCAAAAGAGAAAATATCACACATGATTAGCACAATATCATACACATATGCAACCTTGCTAATCACCTCCCAGCCTGTAACTGTGGCCAGTCTAAATTGGCTGACTCTGCATTAACACATGCCTGTAAAGCACAAACTCTCATAGTAAGGATTTAAATTAGGCTTCAGCAGAGACTCCCAGTCCTGAAATTGAAATCATGAGTCGTGATGGCAATAAAATGCTCATGAAATGTGGTCATAGCCCAGGGATAATTTTTCTGTAATTGCGCTTTCATTTCTGTGATCGGCCCTTTAGCTATGGTACAGAGAGAATGCTTTTCATCTCATAGTACGAGAGCTCCTGAATAACTTCTCCCAAAACAGGAGAATTGTCAAAGTATGCAGGTCTCAGTCACAGATCCTTGATGGAGCCTTCTCTCTGGGGTACTGTTTGGTCTCCTATCTGGCTTCTCAGAGAGAGCCGTGGACCCATGTTACAGTTCATGATGGTTGTACTGATTCCCGTGCTGCTGGAAAGAGATCAGCATATTAAAGTAACCATGGTTTTTCCTCAAAACAAATCCAAATGTGTCCAACTGGAGAAATCCATGCCAGAGGCAATTATTCCAATAATGTAATAAATGTTGGAAAAGTCGGAAACTGAGTAGGTAACGAGGAGGAGATAGAACAAGTTTACCTCACAGGAATAGGCAAGGTGTGATGCATTCTTTTGCAGATGAAAGTTGAATAAGTCTGAAAATTTCCAATAAACTAAGTGAGCAATATTAAGGAGGGAGAGAAAAATAAGATACTTTTCTAACCATCCTCACTCTCACATTTCCAACAGTAGATACCAACCGCAATGCCTTCACCTATCAATTCAGAGAACTATTTAGCTTCTGTATAAAGCAAGCATGGGCAAAAATATTATTACTATTAATTTCATACCTGAAACAGTTCTATAAAACTTCCAGATCTTCACTCATATAGTTATTCAGCCATGTTATACTTAAGAAAAATAAATTTACTAGATTTGCAATCTCATGTGAGAGATTTGCTGAATGGGTTAGATAAGGTTAGCTTTCTAGTCTTTGGGGCAAAAAGAGATGTGTTTGGAAAAAGCTGAATGTACCTGAATTTCTAATAACTCAAAAAATATACGGTGAAAACAGCATTGCACAGCCAGTGAGGGGCACGACAACTTTACTTTAAAGTGGCAGAGAAAAACAGTAGTAATAAAAGAAAAAAAAAAGAGTAACAAAAGAAGATAGATGAAGCCTGTTTAAGGTTTCTATTGATTTTTGCTGTTTTATTATATCAGTATGGTACTCAAAAGAAACCAAGGCTGACAGGTTAATGAACTCTAGTTAGAAATTTCCAAATGAAGCTGAGAATGACATTAGCAACTGCCTTGTCCTAATCATCTGAGACTTTGCCTCATGAAAACGTCTTGATCATTACAAGGGACTCCAAATTATCTGCATTAACAATAACCATCAATCAAATGCTAACAAGACAAGGGTTGTACAAATCAACTCAGAGGTAATGGGAGGGGTTTAACTCAAACCGGCCTGTACTTGCATTAGAAGACCTAGGTTCAAGTCCCTGCGCCATATTTAATAATTATGTCATGCCTTTTGAATCTTTCTGAGCCTAAGATTTGCTTCTTTAAACTGGGAATAATAACGCCTATCTTGACAGACCATAATAGAAACTGAATGTGCCACGAGGAATGGATTACCAAAGTTCTTCTACTTAGTAGGATGATGTCAAATGAATTAGAACTTAGAGGTTCTTTACACCAGGGATTCTTAATCTCAGCCTTCCCTGGTGTCTGTGAAACAATATCCAGATTATTTGGACCTACAAAAATTATTTTTAAAATTATATTTGTTAATGTAAAGATGCGAGGGATGTGTTTATTCTCAAAAGGCTTAAGAACTACGGCTTTAAACTCTCTAGAATAAAGATCTCTTTCTTTTTTCTAGATTGTTTCTGATATTATAGTTCTTTATAATGATTCATGAAACAAATATTTATTAAACACCTACCATGTGCCACGCACTGTTCTAGATGCTGGGGTTACAATTGTAAACCAAACAAACCAAAAACCAAAAACAAACCCTTCCCTCAATCAATTAGTATTCTATTGAATTTACTCTTCAAGATAATCTCATGTATTGAAGTATTAATATCTAAATTGCATATTTAGGGAAAAGTGCATGACCAATCCATGACTTAGTGGCTGAGCTGAGCTGAGCTGAGCTGAGAATCAGGACCTGGTTTGAGACAATTTAGCTTTCGGTCAGGACTGATTCCAATAGCCCCCAGGAATTAATGCAGTTATAAGGGACCGGAATTAATATCAAAATTATCCAGTTTACCTGGTAGATATAAAATGTGTTTAGTGTGCCTTCTTTTGAGCTTTTCATAGAAAATGGCAACACTATACTGACTTGGCCATTGGGCTTTTCAAACTATACTGAACGGGGAAAAAATCCTCCTCCTACAGCTGGCCGAAAATTTAACCGAAGGAATTAATTCAACTTAAGGCAAAGAGTTATCAAATGTTCATGGAGCATTATTTTTCTGATAGCAGAAAAAGAAGGAGGAAGTAAGAGAGGGAAGGAAAAGGAGAAAAAAGAGGAAGGAAGGAAGAAAAGAAGGAAGGAAGGAAAGAGAATGAATGACATAAGAATATGGGAAGGAAGGAAGGAAGGAAGGAAGGAAGGAAGGAAGGAAGGAAGGAAGGAAGGAAGGAAGGAAAGAAGGAAGGACGGACGGGAGGAAGTGAAGAAAGGAGATCCGTTTAATGTTTACAAACATTGTAGCTTGCCAACTAGAAGGAAAACTGTGCAGACTTTAAAAATAATATTATATAGCAACTTAGAAAATGTTCATTATATAATAAGTGAAAAAATTACAGTACAAAGTTGTGTATATACCATGTGTATATATATGCAATATATTTGGATGAGAAACAGAAAGGAATATTCACAGAGTATTTTGCAGGGGGATTATGAATGATTTTTTTCATAATGGTTTTGATGCTATTATAGATTTTATAACACAAAAGCATAAAAAGCATATGTCCCTAGATTTGTTTTTATTACTCTGTATTATAATGAATGTTGAAGTCTGATCTGGAAACCAAATTTGCTTTGAAAATAAAGGGTCTAATTATTGTTCTAAGTTTTAATCACCAGCTTGTGTAGTGTGAACAGACAGGCTGGGAAGACTTCAAGTCAGTATGACAGAATTGTTGAGAGCGAAGAGTCTGCGATGGAAACGCTGCCACCTTTTCTCATATGAACTTGAGAAGAAAAAAAAGAAAGCCTTAGTGTCTCTACCTGGGTGGGGTCTGGCAAGGGTGGTCTGAACCACAGGATATGCTGTGGGCCGGTCTAGGAGCAAGAAGAACCTGAAATTAGGGAAGAGAGGGAGCTAGAAACAGAGAAGAGGAAACTGGTAAACGGAGCAGCTTGAAGTTGCAGGCTTTTAAGGGGGAGGATGACTATCAACCAGTCTCAAGTCTATGAGGGGTGATCTCAGTTTTAGTCCATGCCTCAGCTTGCCTGTTCAAACCCTAGCCTTTAAATCTGAGAATCTGTCTATGTTCCATGCTTCTAGCACTAAATTTGAGGGATTTTAGGGGAACCTGGACTGTTCACTGGTACCTTGCTACTCACACCATGGCCCTCTGCGCATCTCCAGGAGGCTCGTTAGAGATACTGAGGTCTAGGCCCCACCCCAGAGACATGGAATCAGAATCTGCATCTTCACAAGATCCCAGGTGATTTGTATGCACATTAAAGTTTGCGCTGCACTCTTCTACATCATTCCCGAAACCTTTTGACTAGTCTGTGTTTACTCAGATCTCATCTTTTATTTCCAGCCACTAAAGTAAAGTCATGAGATAGAAATACATGGCAAATAAGCTCTCATACTATATTTCATGATAGCTAGTCTGTATCACATTCTAGGAACCAAGAATGTGCCCTGAAGGCAATTTCCCACTGGACCGTGAACTCCTTCTCCCACCTCCAAGGCAGGGACCAATCCATGTGGTTCACTGTTGTTGCAGCAAGACCTGGTGCCATATCTGATCACACTTGGTGAGCCAAAGTGATGGAGTGGGTGAGTGTGATTAAGACCCCTGGAGCCGATGAGGTACATGCATAACAGTCTAGAATATAATCTCTGTGATGGCAGGAGGTCTTTCGTTCACTACTATGTCCTGGTGGATAGAACAATGCCTACCACACAGGAGGTGCTTAATGAGTAATGATTAAATGACATAGCCATGACATTAATTATATGATGGAAAGCATCTTTGATACATTAAAATTTATGAAGGACTGAAAGGCTATGAGCTAATGATCAGATATGGGATGTGGTACTAGTAGGCTGGAATTAATCCTTGGCTCTGCTATTTACAAACTGTGTGCCTTAGTTTACACATCCACAGAGTGAGGATGAAATCTGCCTCATAGACTACTGTGATATTTAACCAAATGTACATTTAGATCTAAATCTAGAGATGAAAAGTAATTTATAAAACTCTAATCCATGGGTCAACAAATTTTATCTGCAAAGAACCAAATGGTAAATATTTTAGGCTTCAAAGTTTTTGTTGAAAATATTCAACTCTGCCCTTGCATCAAAGCAGCCATAGACAATATATCAGTGAATGGGCATGGCTGTGTTCCAATAAAACTTTATTGATAAAATCAGGCACTGGGCCATATTTGGCCTGTGGGCCATAGCTGGTTAACCTCTGTTCTAGACTGCTATTTATATTTGTCATCATTACCCACCAGCTTCTAAACGTTGGTGAGAAATTGCCGTAGGGCTTATTTATGTATTTGAAATATTTTCTAGTCTATAAAGTTTTAGAATATCAGATGAACGTATATTGAGTGCTTTAAACATGTTGAATTATATAAAAGACCATAATTCTTTGGAGAAGCTCTGATTATATTGGGCATTTCAAACTTTATTCTCACAATAATCTTGTAAAGTAAGTAATAATACCTTTACTTTTTAAGACAGGGGCCCAGGCTCAGAAAGGAAAAACAGTTTACATGGGGTTGTATCGAAATGGCTTTGGACCTACAGGCTACAGATCCTAGGTCAGATATATTTCACTAAAACTCTGGGCTTTGTGATATGGTTGTGAGCAGCTGTAACCTGGAAACATGAAAATGTTAAATAAAAAAAAATGGATATTGCCAATTGTGTCCAAAGAATGTCAACAGCCTGCTTTTTGCTCCTTTGTTACAGTGACAATCCTGACATTTAAAGTCATAGCTCTGTGAGTCATAAGCCTAATAGGCAACAAGGAAAGCACAAAAACCATAAAACTTGACAAGACACCCTCAAGCATAAGAAAATAACATGTCAGAGTCGAACCTGCCATGTGTCAACACAAGCTAAAGATGTAGGAATTTAGAAGGGTCTTGCTGTCATGAGCCAAAAAAGGGAGTGCACATCTGAATAAAGGCAAAGTCAGAACAGCAGGTACTTTCTAAATATTTCTATGATACCCAAGCACATGTAGGAACTGAGAGAAAACCATTAATGAAGCCCTTCCTAAGCAAAGGCCTGTTCCAAAGTAAGTGTTCAATAAAAGTGATAGTCATAATTCTTCCTCCCGCTTCTCTTATTATTAACATTATAAAATCATCCTGCTAAGCATCCCTCAATGTATAGATAAGACCATTTTTAATTAGCACTCATCTTGTAGTCAGTAATAAATGGACTTAAGTGTTTGAAGAAAATGTTCTTTGGTTTAAAAAATTCATTGAATACATAAGAACATAAATAAAAATAGGGACTTTTATAGTACGGGTGCCATATTAAGTATTATATTTAAAATGTTTATAGAATGTTTTAACTGCATTATTTTGATCTTCCTAGTTTTTTATATACATTTCAAAGTAGTTGAAATGAATCAGAATTGTATCAACAATTTTCATCCAGTAATATTTCTCAAGCAGATTCTCTTGAGCTAAATTATTCAGTGATTGCTTTGTTTCTACACTGCATAGTTATACAATTTCAAATAAAAAAATGCAATTTTACTTGGCTGAAATTATTTCTATCAGAATCGTGTTGTGTACAAATTTTATGTCAATTATTTGATTGTTTTTTTTCCAGTGGCAACTTCTGACTTGTGGGTTTTATGACTTTATTCTACCAAGTCCAAATTTGCAGTTTTGATAAGAAGTTTTGATTCTTGCATTGATTTCTAGTCAATAATAAAATTTCCTCTGTGTGGTTTTGGCTGTTGTTATTTTATTTTGTTCTCATTCTTTCTACCAAGTCTAATTTTTCATAATACTTTTTTTTGTGGTTTTCCACGACGCCAGCAATATTTGATCCTTCAGCCAATTTTCCCTCTGTAACAAATTTTACTGCTTGTAGTTTTAGTTGCTGCTTTATTTTGTGTGTATTATTTCTAGAAGCAATATATTGTGAATTGAATTCAAGACTGGTGGTCTGTATTTATTTCTTGGAGCAAAGGTTATCAGTAAAGCAAAGATAATAATGCCTGAATTCAAAACATTGGGCAAATGGCAAGGTCAAAACAACAGTGTCAAAATATCTTGCTTTAAATATTAGATGTTAAAGCCAAGTGAGACCTTAAGGAATGGAGAAGCCAGTTTAGACTTAACACAGACAGAGACTCAGTTAAGCTCAGCTCTTTGCAGAGAATCTGGCCTGAAAATAGCTCTCCTATCTTGTAATGAGCACTTTATAATTATCACATGGAGTTTTCATTACAGCTCCAGCAGGCACTATCCCCTTTTTACAGATTATAAAACAAAGGCTCAGAGTGTCTTGCCCAGGATCATAACATTTAAAAATGGCAAGGTTGAGATTTGAACCTACAGCTCTTAGTCATGACCATCATACACTGTCCAGGCTTAAGGTTTTACTAAATTTACTTGGGGAAATGTAGTGACTCTCTCTTAATTTTGCCTTAAGCCTGACATGAAATTGAAGACATCAGCAGCCTGTTATCTGAGTCTGGTATTCTATTAATCATTTTGCATTTGGGCCACTCTCTGCTCATCATAGGACCCACTAAAGGCCCTGGTGCCTTGATTTGTTCTCAATTAGAGCAGCCAGGCACATGCCTTGGGTGTAGGAGGCTGTGCTGATTTGAGACAGATGTGTTTAACTCTTCCAACAAAGAATGTGAACTAGAAAAAGTACAGCATTTCACAGTGCCACTCAGAACACTTCTGAATTAATAGGTATTCTAAGAAAAAAATTAGGAGTTCTGTGTTTATTTTGGCAAAATGTTGAATATAATAATCTCTCATGGCAAAATGTTGAATATAATAATCTCTCAATGTGTATTAGCATATTGAAAGCTCTGAGAAGTCCTCTAAGCAAGAGAATAAAGCCAGTGTTTCCCAAATATACATATTTGAGCATTATTTGAGCATAACCTACAGTGATTTGGTTGGTTGTCTCTCTAACACTTCTCTACTCTTCCTTGCTGTAGAACTTGGAGTTTATTCAGAGCATCAGTGGAATAGACAAATGCTTGCTGTTTCAGCCACTCTTGTAGCTGGAGGTAGCTGTGTGACAAGGTTCTGGTCTGTGAGAAATAAATAGTAGACTTCTGGTGACTTCTGGGAAGAGTATCTTTACTGCAAAGAGGACGGATGTGGCTCACCATTCCTGTCTTCTCCTAGGCTTGAAGCAGCCATCTTGCAACCATGAGGGGACAAGTATAAGGGTTAAAGTGTACAAATTGGTAGTGTACAAATTAAAGTGGTACAAAATGGTCACAGGGATATAAAGTACAGCATATAGAATATAATCAATAACATGGTAATAACTATGTATAATGCCAGGTGGGTACTAGACTAACTGGGGGATCACTTTGTAAGTCATGTAAATATCTAACCACTATGCTGTACACTTGAACCTAATATAAAAGAATAATGAATGTCAACTCTAATTGAAAAATAAAAATTAACAAAAGGCCAGCAAATTAAGGATGGTGGGATGAAACAGAGGAATAACCTGGCTTTTCATAGCATTGTTGAGCCAGCTGAATGAACCTCAACTATCATCTATTCTGGGACTTCTTGTTAAGCAAACAAAAAGACCTCTACTTATGTAAGTAATTCTTAATCAGGCATGTTGGTTACTTGTAGCCAAATGTGTCCTTAACTGACACATGCTCAATGTTTGTTGATTAAATGAATACATTTTCCCATGATATTGACCATCGAAAGGACACTGCCTTCTGAAGTTGCAGCGTGGGTTCCCCTTCACAAATGTTCATTCCACTACACAGAGCACGTAAACTCCAAAAGGAAGGTGAATACTGGATAAACGTGAAAGTAAAAAAGGCAAGAAGAGGCGAATGCACTCCTGACATTCTACATTAAAACAAAGTTTTCAAAGTCACAGATCCTCTCCCTAACCATCCTTTGCTAAATTTGCCCCAGCCACATAAATTTCCCCCAGCCAGTAATGTAATCAATTGTCTCCAGTCTTGTTTATGTGATCATTAGTTCAAAACCAGAGACAAGCAATTTGTCGGCTGTGAAAAATGCCACCTATGACACCCAAATTTACATCTGGAAATTGATTTTTGTCACATTAGGATTTTAGGACAGACTCTTCTGGAAGTTGGTGCAGCCACAAAGCATAATAAAAATTATGATGGGTTTGCAGCAGCATGCTAAATTCACTGTAAATTTCCGGCCTTCAAAGAGCCCAGTAAAGTATTATTAATGAGATGGTGGGACTTACCTGGAGCCATCTTTCTTGGTGATTTAATATTGACAACTCAACTTAATAAAACACAACTTGGGATAGGCAGATGAATGTTATAAGAGCCTGATGTCCTTCATCATATTTAGCTTTCCATCAGATGATGAATATTAGGTATGTAAAACAACTAGTGAGCTGCTAAGATTAAGAAAGTTTTAAGCATCGAGGGAGGGTCAGTTTCATCAATTCACACAGCTTGAGGGACAATATTAAAAAGAAGTTTCTACCTAAAGTTCTATTGAGTTTCTGTTTGAGCTAGCATCTTTTCCAGTACTAATTTCATTTTTTATATTATTGGAAGGTAGCATAGAACAGTAGAGAGAAAAACAGAATTTCAGTGGGGCTGATGTGAGTTGGGATCTGTTAGCCAGTGGTTCTGTGGCATTGGGCATGTAGGTAATTTCTCCAAATCTCAATTTCCACATCCACAACACGAGGGCAGTCATCCTGTTCCTTCTCCAGCAAGGGTATAGGATCACACAGGTGAGAATTGTGTGCACCCACCTTGCCTTCTTTCTAACTTTCCTATTATTATTATTTCTTCTTTCTAATTTTATCACATCCTTGTTTATCCTGTTCAGTATAGAGTTATGTAAATTGTCCTAATGCTTTATTGAAACAGGTGGGACATAGTGAACACACACAGATTCCCCTCAAGAGTATTTTGGAAAGCAAGTCAGGTATGTATTTAAAACTGTGCATCCCATACCAACACATTATTTCCACTTAGTTATGGGAGAATCCAACTTTTATAAATACCCAATTACTATATATTTAGTGAAACTATTTAGAGAGCATGAAAGCACATAAGCTTCTATTATGGTTTTGAATCGTTCTTATTAAGGATCAAGTTAATTGCCCCCAAACTTATTACTCATTTCCCCATAAAAAAACAAACCATCTTAACAGAAAAGTCTGTTGAAAGGGAAGACACCATTCAAAACATACCATCTGGGAATAGATATAAAACAGTTTTTCCTTGCATGCCTTGTAAAACAAATGTGTGAATTCATTCCTGCTGCAACAACAACATTGAATGATTTGCTAATTAATGATGAAGGAACACTTTCTGGTCTCTTCCACATAAGTTGTTCTCATGCCAAATCTCCTGATTCTGTACTTAATTATGCTCCTAATTCTAAAACTGAAATTTCCTCTTAATGGCTTTAGTCCACTGCTCCAACTTAGTGAGGTCTTTCTGAATCTGCAAAACTTTCATCTTCATCTTCTGGTGCTCGCTCTGTTTTTGTTTGTTTTGTTTTTTAAATAGCATACTTTTTTTTTTTAAACTCTAGAAATATAATCCTTAGTTTAGATGAATGTCCTTGATACATGTTCTAGGCACCGGGTACCTCCACTTTTTTTTTTTTTTCAGAATTGTAATCTTCATTCAGTGCCTGTCTTCACTTTTATACTATGAGGCTTATGTGACATAAACTACATCTGTCTCATTTGCCAGTGTATCCTCTGGGTCTGGCACTGTGGTTGACACACAGCAGGTATTCAATAAATACTAGATAAAATGATCAGATTGTTTTGAATCTACTGCCTTAAAGTTAAAAGACTCTGCTTCCAATGATCCTTCTTTACTATTAGTGACTGTGAAACAACCCACTAACTTTCTGCCAAGATTCCAGTACCACTCACTAAATGATCTTTGTTGGTTAGAATAAAGCTCCTTTCATTGCTATCTATATTCTGAGAAATAAACTTTTCACTGCTCAAGACTCTGTAAGGCAAAAGCTGACTTTTTAAAAATTTTAATAGCATAAGGCTCTTCGCAAGTATACATCAGCTGTGGACACTGGAGCTGGTTACTAATTGAACCTTAATTTTCTCATCTTTAAGATGGGGCTTATAAAAGAGTATTGCTCAGATTTGTCATGATAATTGCATTAGACAGACATAATGCAAGACAAGTGTTCAGTGGAGAACCTGGGTGCAGGAGCAGGAGGAGCAGATGTAGCAGAAATCCCACTCCCCATTCATTTCATCATCAATCAATATCTGGAATGAGAGCGAGTGAGAGGGGGACCAAATTTTCCCTTCGTGCTTTTCACTCACAGTCATTCAAATTTTCCCGGCATTGGATTTCTAGTGTCAGCTAATCAGAACAAAGCGGTTGGCTGTCATCCCCACCTGAGACTTGTGACTGCCCTGATCCACCTCCAGAGTACAGAAACCTGGGGAATGAGATGAAGGGTTCTTCTTCACTGCGGGTGATCCCAGAAAGAGCACTTTATCATCGTAACACTTGATAGTCTACCTGCAAAAGTCAGATCCTCCTTGACCTTCACCCATATCACATCATTGCTGTGGGAATCTTAATGAAATAAAGTGATGAAGCACTTCAATTTCCTTAAAGAGGGCTGAAGCAGCTATGTAATTTTTATTATTTCAAATATAAAAGTACTTTTAATAAGCATTCTAGCTTCTGGAATTTGCTACTTAACTTTACCTGGTTGACTCTATTAGAAAGAGTCATTTTGTAAGATTTTTTCCCCCCAGAGAAATCTGCATAGTGGACATATGTAACTTCCATCTTCCTCAGAAACCATGGATCATTCAAATAAATAATGGCCTATCTTTTGAGTAAATTATTGTGTTACCATTAAAATAATGTTCTCAAAAACGACTTGACTGGCATAAGAAAACCCTCATATATATTTACTTATGGTAATAAAAGAAACATATTTGACTACATGCTATTTGTTCTCTAATCTTTTATTTTTATAATTATGTGAGATCAAAAATTTGATAACAAGGGTAATGATAACAAGGACAACAAAAAGAGGAAAATACTAGCACCTAATTTGAGTTTACTGTGTGACAGAGTAGTATGAGGTGTTTTAAAATATATTGTTTCTTTCGATGAGTGCTTGCCTTTGATGGAAGTATCCTTGGTTAAGTCTCATTAAAGCACATTTATGGTTACTATTCTTCTTATCATCCCATTTTACAGATGAGCAAACTTTAACTCAGAGAAGCTGTTCTTTGCTTTAGTTCCAAATCATGTGTCAGAGTGAGGGTGATTTTATGCCGGAGTCCCACCTTCTGTATATAAACTCTGCCCAAAACTCTGCTGATACTAAGCCCTGAACTATGCAATGGGCAACCTCCAAGTATCAGTATCTGAGCTGCAACTCATTGCAAGGGAGATAGAGTATGCAGGTTTATATTTAGCCCAGCTAAAAACAAAACAAAAGAAAACAAACAAAAATGCTCTTTCGGAGGAACAGCACAGAATACAGAGTTTCTACAGCATATCTTTTATAATGTTCAGGATAGAATCCAAAATTTGACTGAGACTAAAGCGAAAACAGCAGGACAATGTGACCCATTTTCACGAGAAAAAGCAGTTGATGGAGATGCACCCGAAGGGCCATCTAGATTTTTGAATTAGTCAACAGTTAAAAGCACCTACTGTAACTATAATCAAGGACCTAAAAGAAAATACACTAAGACTGATGAAATGATAGGAGATCTCAGAAGAAAAATAGAAACAATAAAAATGAATCAAATGGGAATCGTAGAACTAAAAAATAAAATATATGAAATAAAGTATTCACTGGTTGATCTTAGCGCAAAGTGAAGATGGAAAAAGTCAAGCTAAAGATGAATCAATAGAAACCATTCAATATGAAGAAAATAGAAAGAAAAAACATGAACAGATCTTTTCAGAGACTTGTGGGACAATATCAAAATGTCTGACATAGGTTATTTTGTCTCAGATGCTAGGGTAATAAAAATGTTTGAAGAAATAGTGGCTGAAAATTTATCAGATATGGTGATACATATAAAATTACAGAATCGAAAGCTCATCAAATCTAAAGAAAGATGAATATAAAGAGAACTACATGTAGGCCCGTAATAGTCAAACTGCTAAAAATCCAAGATACAGAGAAAACTTTTAGAGCAACCAGAAACGCACATTCATGACCTCCATTTTATTCATAAAAATTAAGTCTAAATAAGTCACAGACCTAAATGTGAAGGAATTATTTTATGGATTTTGAAGGAAAACATAGGAGAATATCTCTCTATTATGGGCGTAGGTATAGATTTCTTAGACTAGACACAGAAAGCTATAACCATGAAAGAAAATCATTAAAATTAAACTTCATTAATACTAAGAACTTCCACTCATCAAAAACATCATTAAGACAATAAACTGTCAAGCCATAGACTGGAATAAAATATTTGCAAAATATATACTTCACAAGAGACTGATACCCAGAATACGTAAATAACTTCTGTAAGTTAATGATAGAAAAGACAAAAAAAAAATAGGTAAAATATTTGAAAAGACACTCCAAAAAGGAAGATATATGAATTGGCCAATAAGCACATGCATCATTAGAGTAATGAAAATTAAATACACAATGAGATGCCACTACATACCCACAAGAATAAATATGATTTAAAAAGACCAGCAACACTAAATGTTTGTGAAAATGTGCAGCATCTGCCACTCTCATATATTGTTAAGGAGTGAAACCACCACTTTGGACAAAAGACTGGTAGTTTCTTATAATGCTCAATATGAATTTATCCCATGATGCAGCAATTTTACTCCTAGGTATTTACTCAAGAGAAATGAAAACATATATCCCTGCATAGACTTATATGTGAATCATTATTTATTCATGGTTGTCAAGAACTGGAACCAACCCAGACATCCATTGATAAGGAGAATGGATTAAAAAAATGTGCCACATTTAGGCAATGGAACACTACTCAATAATAAAGGGGAATGAACTATGAATACGTGCAATAACATGGATAAATCTCAAAAAGCATATGCTGAGAGAAATAAGTCAAATAAAAAATATATACATACTGTATTATTTCATTTATATAGAATTCTAGAACAGACAAAACTAACCTATGGTGGGAAAAATCAGAGCATTGGTGGCCTCTAGGGAGAGGAGCGGATAGTGACTGGGAAGAGTCATGAGGGAAATTTCTGGGGTGATGAAGATGGCTTCTACTTGATGGGGGTTTAGTTCGCACATTTGTATGCATTTGTCAGAAAGTAAAAGTGTCATATAAGATTTGTGGATGTATAATATCATAGTATATAAATTTTACCTCAAAAGGAAAAGAAGAACCATAAACAAATATTAAACTCTGACAATATGCACGCAGAAGAATATTTATCATTTACTTTGAAATGCACAAAAAATAAGATGAATTGATAGAAGTATAGAGGGATGGATTGATGCATGATGTGTGTGTGTGTGTGTGTGTATCTCAAGTAAGATGCCCATTGTAGAATCTAGATTACGAGTACACGGTTGTTCAGTTAAACTTCTTTCAACTGTATGTTTGAAAATGTTCATAACAAAATGTTGGAAAAATGATGCTTCAGAAATTATTTTATGGAATGGAAGGGTGAGCTTCCCTAATGCTGTGAACAGATCTGCATCTAGCCAAAAAGTCACTGGTCATATAGGTGTAAGTATCCCTAACCCACATAACAAGCTGTACAAGAACAAGGCATGGTGATGGGTTTTGATGCAGACACTCAGAATACTTAGAAGACAGGATAAATGCTTTAGTCATTTCCTAGTTTTATATGGAACATTTGGGAAACTTGGCTCTATTATTTTCTTTTTGGAATGTTATCAAACAGTGCTCAAAAGCTCTTTGTGCCAGAGGAAAAAAGCCTGGTCATGCCATCATATTGAGTATGATACCCATATGGACCACTTGGTTTTCTCATAGCTTTTTTTTTTTTTCTTTCAGTTTTATGTTCATATGGCAGGATGTCTGGAATCAGCAGACCTGAGTCCTGGCTCTGCCACTTGTCAGTTTTCAGCCATTTTGCATACTTCCCTTAAAAATTTTAGACCTTTTTTTCCTCTTTCATGGTTTGGTCACAGAGCTGGTTCTGCCACTTAAAGGTAAAATCTAGCTCTATATTTGTGTTGAGGGAATTTTTGCCACAATTGTGCCCATGACTATGTTCAGTATCAAAGAGCTTTAACTGGTTTGACTTCTAAAATATACCTTCCATCTGAGGAGCTAAGTCATAAATCTACAATCTTTGCCAGAAGCACAGGGAAAATCTGATCATTAATGAAAAGAGAAAGCCATCCCAAATAAGATTAGTATGTCTCTATTGGAAAATTCAGAAAATTCCACATATAGTATTTCCTTGCAATCATTTTGCAGGAACCCTGGACACAGGACTGAAGTCACCTCACAGAGAACATCGAAGGTAATCTGAACACGAGCATCCTGAGAGTGCAGTAGTGTAAAAGGCATGCATCTTATACAATGCTCAGAAACTACAATCTGGTTCCCTTCATATCCACAACTATTTTATTGGACTCTGCCTGGGTCATTCTAGCTCAGGAATGTTGGCATTCATCCCAAGGTTAAGATGGGTGACAATGGCTGGGAATGAAAGATTCAGCATAAGTTCTTCCGATGAAATGTAACTCTAATGCTAAGAAGGAGAGCTCAGGTAGTAAACCATGGTCAGGCCATTGTCACAAGTTGATTTTCACAGGGTCATTTAATCTCTCTTGTTGGAATCCCCCCGAAGCAGATTCTAAGGCACAGGCTTGAATGAAAGTCTATTATTTGTGAGGCAAAACCAGAAAACACAAGAGAGGGAGTGGGGAAGTGAGGCCAAGCAGGGAGACAAGCAGGTAAAGGATTTACGAATGGGCAGGTAGGTTGCCATCGTGGAACTCAGCCTCACTGTGCCCCTTTGGGAGACAGGGGAAATGTGCCCTGGAATTGTCCATTGAGGGACAAGGATGCTGGAGAGTTAATCCACAGTTCCTATTCCTCATTAGCTGATGGTCCCCAGGGGTGTTCCCAGCTCAGCAAGCTATCAAATGAAGGCCAGAGGCAGGCTCTGGAAGTTAGAGGCTGCCAGGTTGAGAGGCTGCAGGCAAACTCAGAGGCGAGTCCAGGATAAGGGTGGGGCACCAACAAGGAGGGCGATATTCCCTTCTCTGCTCTTTGACTAGTTTTTTTTTTAGTGTTTTTCGAAAGTATGTGTAATGTCTGGAATCAGCAGATCTGGATTTGATTATTGACTCATAACAGAATATTGATATCGCTGGATATTGACTTATCAGCTACTCAAGCTTTTGGCATTGGTTTCCTCTTCTGTGATAATAGTATCTGATGAAGATTAGGTGAGACGATCACTGTGAGGGAGGGCGCCACAGACTCCTGCACATAGAAATCAGTTAGTGATGTGTTGTTGTTACATTGTACTCTATATTATATATTATTTTATATATATACTATGTTGTAGTATAGTGCACATATCATATCACATTATAAGATATGTTATATTAATAATATTACCTATATTATCATGTTTTAAAATTATTGTGGAGTGGTACAATAT